>NW_008824357.1:1969885-1982275 GCF_000699105.1 Pygoscelis adeliae | reverse complement strand
CAGTGATGAATCCCGCTGAAGGTAATGCCCTGTGCTATTGGGAAGTGCTGCACCTCGTTAGCCTGGGAAGGCACTGAGGACTCCCTGCCCCATCTCAGCAGTTTAAGCCCTTTGCTTTAGTGGCTCTGCCCAGCTTTTAATGAGCTCAGACAGGCCAGTGTAAAGGGATAAATTCTGCCTGGCTGTTTTACCTTGCTTGCCGAGGGTTGCACAGCATCTGTGTGGCACATCACTACTTTCCAGGAAAACTGGTGTCACCTTTATTAACACGATGCTGTTACTACTCTGCTAGTGCATCTTTACTGAAGTGGTGGTGGTTTTTCTGAAGCTTTGGACCACCCAAACGAAACCGAGCTCAGTCATATTGTTAGACAAGTGCAGCAGCCGATGGGACCGTTGCGTAGCCTTCCTGGGTAGGCAGAGTCTGGCATTAAGAGGACTTACAGTAAAGTGCAGCTAAAATAAAGACAATTAGGTAGACTGCCAGCTATTCAGTATTGTGTATTTGTCTTCTGAGTTGGCCCAATGTCAGGTTTATATGAAGGAAAAAATGTCTCTAGTGTTTAAAATCCTTTTAATCATATCCTGATCATTTAATCAGGATATGATTAAATTAATTGGCCTTTTGCTTAAGTCAATGGAAGCTGTTCCATTCCAGGACTTGGGACCGTAGGTGAGGTCTGTTACGCCTCCCGGTGAGTTATTTAATCACCTTTCTGCCCTTGTTCCTCTTGGTATGTCAGTGTTTCCACACAACAGCTCTGCATCCTCACAAATGCATCTGAGGGTCCTTATCAGTCTGTCTTAATGCCTTTCTAGCTAGAAGTAAAAGTTCCTTAATTAAGCTTGAGGAGATGAGTGGATTAGCCCATGGAAGTGGAGAGCTGTTGAGCCAAGGCTGAGCTCTGACCTGCTTCCCTCACTTGTGCATTGAGTTTTTTGGGGGCCACTGGGCAGGTTGGGGGAAGCAGAGGATGAATGCAGCCTTTTGGTAAAAGCCTGTCGATAAGGAGCTCATTGCTACAGAAATGCCTGGCTTATGTCCTAGCAGTTTGGACTTGGAAGGGGAGGTTGGGTCTGCATGGTCGGGACTTGGAGCAGGGTCAGTCTGGGTGTTGTGATGATCAGGAAAGATGTGCCTTAGCTAATAAGTCTTTATCTCCCTGCGTCTGTCCTGTGTGGTGCTGTCCACCCTGCCTTTACCCCCTGTGGCTGTTGCCTGGACCAGTGGTGAAGCAGCGGATGCAGATGTTCAACTCCCCCTACAAGTCCGTCCTGGCATGCATAAGGACAGTGCAGAAGACGGAGGGGTTTGGTGCCTTCTACCGCAGCTACACCACCCAGCTCACCATGAACGTCCCTTTCCAGGCCATTCACTTCATCACCTACGAATTCATGCAGGAGCAGATCAACCCACACCGGGAGTATAACCCTCGGTCCCACATCGTCTCCGGTGCCATCGCAGGGGCTGTGGCCGCTGCTGCCACCACTCCTCTGGATGTCTGCAAGACCTTGCTCAACACCCAAGAGAACACGGCCTTGAGCTCTGTGAACATCAGCGGACATCTCTCGGGCATGGTGAATGCCTTCAAGACTGTCTATCAGCTGGGGGGCGTTTCGGGGTATTTCAGAGGGGTGCAGGCACGTGTCATTTACCAGATGCCTTCAACAGCCATCGCCTGGTCCGTGTATGAATTCTTCAAGTACTTTCTCACAAAGCACAAGCTGGAAAAAAGAACATCCTTGTGAAGGACTTAGCGAGATTGAATGCAAGCCTCCGTGTCCCCTCTGCGCGTGTGTGTGTGTGCCTGCAAGTTGGCAAGCTCTGGGTCTCTGCTAAGGAACATGCCAGCTTTCTGGTGGATTCACAGCTGATGTCCACTTCTCCCTCCCCAGGGAAGGCGGGATTAAAGTGGTCCTCAGTCATGTGTTCCCCTCCTTGCTTAAACAGTGAAATAGTTTATAAAGACTTATAATATATATATTTAATAACTTTATTTTGGAGAAGTGAAATTGCTAACTGATATTTTTCTCTGAATAAGTTTGAAGACGTAGTTTACTCCTCATCAGAAGGCTTAGGTTATACAGCCTAGGCTGGTTTTTTTTTTTACAGCAAAGAAGCAAAATATCCTGTCACAGAACTTACTTTTTATATAAATATAAAATAGATGGATAATGTTTATCCTTTATTTTTCTATGTAGGCATTTGGGTTGTTTTTTAAATACTATTACAGCTAGATGCTGAGCTGTTTAAAAAGGGCTAAATTCTTCCATCCTGTGTAAGGAAGACACAAAAGCATTTATTTTTATAGCCAGATTGGCTTTAATTATACAGCATTTAGCCCCCGAATGGTGGCCTGGATTCTCGTATGGGTGTCAAGGTACTTGGTAGCCCCTTGAGACTTGCTGGGATGGGGGGAGAAGGAATGGGGGCACCACTGTGGGAAACTGTAGGACACCAAGGAGGGGCACCCTAAAATACCTGGTCACTTCGTGGGGGAGAGGGCGAAACTATCAATTCAATTTTTTATAAGGAGACTCTTAAAAAAAAAAATGTAGATATTAAAGAATAGTATTTTTTTGCAAACACTTTTTTAAAGGTACATTTTTATGGTGTGGTAGCTGAACAGCCTTCATCCTCCCTTAATTTATTCATACTTCTTTTTCACTAAGGCCCTGATCCCGCTTACAGGAGCGACTGTGCACATCTCGATAGCTGGTGGGATCAAAGTGGGGTGCACGGAGCTCCTCTGCTCCCTGGGGGGGACCGGAGTTTCTGTTTACAGTTTGGCTGCTGAGTCGCAAGGGTCGCATCCCGGCAGCACCAAACCAGCAGCAGGCAGCGAAAGCCTTTGGAAAGTCTTCCCTGCAGAACCGAAGCCACCTCCCAGCACGTTTGACAATAAGCTGCTGCTCATCTCTGAGGAGGAAAAAAAAAAAACAAACGAACCTAGAGAGGTTCCTTGTGCTGTGGGTTTGGTTTTGCTGCTGCGGGATGCTGAGCTTTGCGGTGGCCAGCAAAGCTGCGCCTGCTCGGGAAGCGTGGCAGCCTTGCTGCATGCCCTGCTCCTCCTGGGAATGGCTCTTCCAAACCGAAACGCATCCTTTAGCCAGTTACTTGGGTGGTCGGTAGCTAATGAGGGGTTTTAGGGGCCTGGATGCGTAAATATAAGTTACAGGACACCAACTGGCAAATCTCCATCCTCCCTGGAACTTGCCCTTCAGCAGCAGCTGATGTCTTGAGCTGGTACCGTCTCCTTACTGGTGTGCACGGGGCAGCTCGTGCTCAGCTGTGGTGATGTGGCTTCAGCTTGCTGTCGGCACTGGGGCGGGGTGTGTGGGGGAGCTGCGATGCGATGGGCAGCTTTTGGGCTGGCATGTATCACTGGAGGTGTCCCGTCAGCCAGGCGCGTTGCGTAGGATGACACTAAGCGGAGCTAATCCTTTTGCTCTGTTATTTGGAGAAGGTAAATCAAAGAGCACCTCTCTCAGTGGTGTTGCGTGTGCCTTGCGTAAATTAACCTTGTACCACTGATAATGATGAAATGAGCTTCTTGATGCCTTTTTGTCACTTAAACTGAATGAATCACTGTGTCAAATGCACCCTGTGTCTTAAAGTGTAGAAATTGTAAGCTTGAGGCCACTGGTCTCAGTGGTGCAGCTGGAAAACGCCCTCAGCTCTCTCTGCACATGGAGATCCTCGAGGCTGGAGGTCTTTGAGCTGTCTGTTAGCCTCGGATGTCTTTTTCTATTGACTTTAGAAACTGGAGAGTCACTAACAGGAACCAGAACTGCACAAAATATTTCCATCAGAGATGGGCATAAACACTTAGATGAAAATTTTGGGTCACTTTAGTATTAAAGAGGCAAACTGTAGCATAACGTGGAAGACGGCAGCTTTCAGTGCGACTTCAGTAGCTAGGAGTCATACTCGGCAAGCGGTCCCCAGTGCGTCATCCTCTTCCTCTGGCTGCTTAGCTTTAATATTTCTGAATTCACCTTGGCTCATCTGAGAGAACTTCCGTCTCCCATTTGGAGTAACCTGTGAGTAGCTGGGACACGAAGGCTGGACTTGCTTGGGGCAGAGCCCGTGGCTGTGGAGCGATTGGGAGGGCGGTCGTGGTTTTGGCCAGCTGAGCATCATCCTTGGAGGGGGAGGTAGCATCCCATTTTGGTTGCCAGCCAGAGCAGGTCAGGGAACCGCCTGAGTGTTGAGTGCAAATAATTATCAACCAGGTTTTCCTGGGAACTTGCTCTGCCTCAAGCTGAGAGTGGGTGAGGAGCGCTTGTATGTTTATAGTTATAGAGCTCTTTACGGATTACCCCGCGTACCCAATAAAACCAGACTTCCCATTCTGCAGCTGGGAACGTGCCCAGTTGGTCTAATAACTGCAGAGGTCTCTTACATGTTTAAAATGTTTCCTGCTGTACGTAATGCTGGATCCCCAGGTGAAAGCCCCTTCACCAAAGTCCCTCCTCATCTCTTCTGGGTTTGCATTTGGAAGTTTTGCTGCGAGTCTGAAGTTCTGTTTTAACCTGGTATGTGAAACGTGTACTGCTGCTTTGTCTGCAACAAACGCACATATTTAAGGGGGAGGATGAGAAACTTTGTCCGCAGTTCTTAATTTTTATTTTTTTTTGCCTGCCTTGGAATTTAATGTGTTTCCTTAAATGTATATTTAACAATGCAGGAGTTCATTTGTGAAATGCTGCTACAGTTGTATCACTGGAGCTCAAGGAAATAAAATATTCTGATTTTTGTCCTTTTAGGCTCATGCTTATGGCTTTCCTTAGCTCTGTAGTTGGGCATCGAGCTCCAACTGGGGCTGAGCAGCAGGAGGGTGTTGATGCCCGGCTGCCACCACACAGCCAGGCTGATCTCTGGAGGAATGGTGCCTTCTAGTGTTGCCTGAGCACTTGGCAGGCTCAGCACCTCACCATCTGAGTCGGATAAAGCCCTTCGTCAACATGCTGGAGGAAGAAAATACTTCTGGGAGGGGTTTTGCAGCCTGGCAGGAGCTGACATCTGTATCATGGGCTTGCAGTCCTCTAGGAGCCGCTGGAGAGTTTTGAAACAGGTCTCCTGGCGGTGGATTGGCTTCTGAGATTTGCAAAGCAAACCCGCAGCCTGTGGCTTGTTCAGCAGCAAAGCACATTCCCAAACTGGAGTTTCTCCCCCCCCCCGGAAGAAAGTGCACGGGGTGAAGGCCCTGGGGGAGCTGCTCGTTTGCTGAGGTTTCAATAATATTTGCTGCATAATTTGAAGGGAAAAGGATATTAAGCTGCTTTAGATCTTACCTTCCCCTTCAACAAAAAGGAAGAGACACATTCATTGGTACGGTTTGTGCACAGCACTGGTGCTGGGGGAGGAATGCTTCCCTTAAAGCTGGCCTGAGCAGCATCAGGTTGATCAGAGCCACTGAGCTGCCCCCAGGGCACCTGAGACCCCCGGGGCTTGGCCAAGGTGGGCCCTCAAGGAAAAAAGTGAGTCTTAACCAAAACGTTTCAATTATGAAATCTCCAGCACAGAGTGACTGTTTTGGCTCTGGTCAAAGGGAAAATGTTTCTGGCCCCGAGGTGGCTCCGTGCGGGGATTTTGGTTTCTGGCTTCGTGTCTGACGCAGGTAGCTTTGCTCCAGTCTGGTCCCAGTGATAAATCAACTGTGGTGTTTGCTGTCGCTGCTGCCGCCGCCGGAGTTCAGGGGCTCCGCAAGCAGAGTGGCATCGCTGTGGGGCGGGAGGACCGTGCTGTGGGGCGGGGGGTGCCCGAGCAGCCTGTTTTGTACCACGGACTTCGCTAACGCTTGGACATGTGCATAAGCAGAAGGAATTCCTCATGTCTTTTGGTGGTCTTGGGGGTTTTTTTTGGGAGGCCAAAGTTTGGTCTATCCAAAGTCTACCGTACCTTATTTCTAAATTTGAATCTTTCCAACGTTGTCAGGAGGATCTGGGGTTTTTGCAGTTCCTTTTCCTCCTTTTCACCTCTAATAAACCTGGCAGAACCGCATTCAGAACCATCTTGTTCTGAATCTAGCATGAAAACCAGGTTGTCTTAAAATAACATTTCAGCTTACCAAGCACTGTGCGTCTCTGATTTAAAAAGAGGAGTCTGAAACTTCTTGCTGTAAATCTCCAGCCTTAAAAAACTGGAGCTGGATCTGAAGGATTATTTTGGGAGCAGCCTCATGTAATTTCAACGAGGGGATGGAGCATAATTTGTTTCCTATCAGTTTTGTTTAGAAAACGACAGGTTTGGAATAGATGCTGATCCCCAGGGTATGCACCTTCCGGTGATATCGGAGGCATTGATTTCGGCGTGTTCCCAGTGCAGCAATTAAGAGATGCACCTAAAATCCTAAAGATGAACTTTTGCTGGGGTGCAGCCAGCCATCAGTTCTGTGCCAGCCCCTCAGCTGGAAGAATCATGATAATTACAGGGTTTAGCAGCTAACACCTACCTGGGGAGGGAGGGGGTCTGGGCTGGCCGCAGAGGGAAGCAGCAGCAAGATGCTGCTGTCCTTGGTCCACCCCAAAGGAAAAAGGACTTTCCTTTTCTTGCCTATTCTGCCCTTTCTCCTTTCCTTGTTTGTTTTGGGTTTTTTTTTTTTTTAATCTTCAATGAACAATCAAGAAGGTGCAACGGATCGTCGATGTCCTGGGGTGGAGAACAGGCTGCCTCGCCTGGCTGATGAGCTTAAGAGACAAGATCAAAAGGTAAAGTGCTATTTATGCTCAGCAAAATGTTTTTGGCAGGTTTATATTTCTGTTTGTGTTGTAGAGCAAATATTTAACCTCCCTTCCCCCTGTGTAGTAAACGTGTAGTCCTGAAAGGTGAGGTATGTAACACACTTCATGCATACCTCTTAAACACTAAATACTGTTTTTGTATGAAGGCTGGTGAGGACCCCTACGTTTCTCTTTACCATAGTCACCATCTGGCTCCATCTTATTCCCAGCAATTCCCCAAGAAGTGAGAAATGCCCCTAATATGTGTCTGGACAGGAGGAAATTTTTGTGCTTGGGTGATATGTGGTTATGGGGACACGAATTCTGCAATTAAACTTGCAGCTAAATTGATGATAACACCTATTCCTGTCCATCCATGTCTTCCCCATTAGACCCAGGGGGACCAAGGGACTTTTACCCCTGAATTACTCAAGGCTGTCAAAGCTCTGAATTAAGTCTACTGAAATAAAGGAAAAACACCCAGAAAAACTAAAAACCCACGGAAAGAGGTTCCATGCCCTTGCAAGATGTCCTGGGAGAAGCTTTCCTTACCTGCCCGAGAGGAAGACGTGGCTGCAGCCCTTCGGCCCCGACATCCCTGAGGACTTCAGGCTGCTCTCCCACCATTTGCCTGGTGAGTAACTTAAACTTTTCCTATGTTTTCTCTGGTTTTGGTTTGCTTGAAAGTTGTCTGACTTCATTAAATGCTTATTTTGTGCTGCATCCTACTGGCGCTGCAAATAGTAATGGAAAATGTAGCTGGTTATTGAGGGAAATAAAGAGACATTGTTCGTTAGGAAAGCGTGGGGTGGCTGCAGAACCGGGAACGCCTGGGCTGAGCCCCAGTTTTCCCAGCAGGAAAAGGCTGCGGTCGGGAGAAGGGGATGATTTTTCCCTGGATGGAGAGGCTGGCTGAGATTACTAGAAAGGCTGAAGGACCTCTGCAAAACATCACGTCGACGGTTATCTCTTCTCCCTCCTTTCTGCTTTAAACCTCTGGCATCTGCCTGGCTTGTTGACAGCCGTGAAGTGGAAATGGGGAATTCCTGCAGCTGAGCAGGAGGGGACACGTCTGTGGGGCATATGTGTACCGAGAGCCACAGCGGGAAACGGCAGAGCAAACAAAGCCCAAGGGCATCGCCCCGGCTCCTCCATCACCTCCAAACTTCCCGGATGGCTCCCCAGGAGGAGGAATGAGCTGCTGGAGGTGCCGCCCGTGGGCATGTGGCACTTGCCAAGAGCCGTGGCACACCGATGTCCCCGTCTCCCTCTGGACTGGGTGACGTTTTGCCCTGGGAACACATCCGATTTTCTAATTGACACTAATGGTTTCTTTGGAACCAGTGCAGGTTATTGTGTACCTATATTTGGAGGGTATTTTTTAATGCGTCTTATTTATCCAGTAGACCGTGGCAACTTCTTAAACTTGCAGGATTTCCTGCAGTGAAGACCTTTGGGTGGCGGGTGTTCGCTTTGCTATGCTCAGCACTTGTTCGTGTATTGAAGTCTTGGGTTGGTACCAACAAACAAATTCCCTTCTACTGTGCAGTCCGTGTTTTATAAACTTCCCAACGGGTCTTTTTCCTAGGGGTCTATAAGTGTACAAGACAAGCAGAAGAGGGGAAAAAATTAAATAGCAACTGTAATATCTCAAAGCTTGTGTGGGTGAAGAGAGAAATAGCAACTGAGCAATAGAATTGAGCAATTGAGGGCTTTGCGGGGGGTGGAAGGTGCACCCTGAGCATCAGTTGTGAGTACAGCGGGATGCCGGGGGACGAATGCTCCCTGGGACACGTGGACGGTGGTGATGGCGATGGCCACATCCCCGGGACAGTGTCTGGGGATGCCATCCTGGGGATCTTCTGGCAGAGACATTAGGGACAGCGATGGGTGTAAGGGCTACGTGCCCCATGGGACGTGGGTGCTCTCCCCTGTGCCACCAAAGCCCCAGCGTTTGGATTTTTATTTAAGTAATTTGATTAATCCAGGATCTAGGCTGTGTTTGTTCACCGCATATGATTATTATCTTTGTTTCTCTTCAAATATTGTTTCTGCTTTAAAGGGTAATGAACATAAAGGCAAATATCTCACCTTTTCCCTCTTGAAATTTCGTTAAGCTGTGTGTTTACCTTGGATGACAAGATGCAGCCCATGGAGTGAAAGGTTTTCCGGCCACACCTTAACCCGCTATCTTATTCTGCCACAATTGTCCACAAAGGATATAAAAACATTTGTCTTTATCCACAAGATTTAATTCCTTTTAAAAGACAAAGGATCCATTTGTAGAACAGGTAAGTGTTTTCCGTCGGGCTCTGCAGGTGTAAATCTGTCATGGAGCATTGCAGCATGGGCAAGCCCTGCCTGCAGATGGCTGTGGAGGAGGTGAGCGTCGTTCCAGCCCCAAATATTGCCAATTTTGGGCCGTGAGCCTTTTGGTCCTGGAATTAAGCAGGTCCCCTACCCCCAATATGCAATATACATCCCCAGAGCAGCATCCTCACCTTTGCTTCACTTACCGCCTGTTTTGCTGCCAGCACAGGGGCCCCGATATTAGTCATTCTGGTGGGAAGAGGGAATCCAGGCTTTCCCCTGTTTTCTTTTTCACCTGCTACAATTCGCACAGCAAAAGTCTGTTTGTCATTGCCTGGAGGAAACTGAACCCTCCAAAAACTGCTCAGAGATGCAGGTCTGCAACAGCCAGCACAGCCCAGACACAACCACCGATCAATCAGATCCTCCAAGTACATTACACACCTTCATTTAAAATTTTCTATTATTTTATTTGCTTTAAAGCTTTGCCCCCTGTGATGTTTTTAGCAAGTGGCACGAGAAGCGTGCAGGGATCGGTGCCCCCGGGGCTGCTTTGCAGAGATGAACAGTCTCCTGGTGAAAGAGAGTGTGGTAGACAAATACTGCAGTAATTCCTCCTTTCACCAGCGCAAACAGAGGATGAGGAGGGTTGATGTGCCATCGACACCCAGCAAAAAGCCACTCGGCAAGGAGGGGTGAAATATTGGTCATTTGCTGAATAACACCCAGAGGTCATTTGGGCTGGGAATGGGGAGACTGTGGGAAAGCTGCGGAGAGCAGAGAGTGCCCCTGTCTCTTGCCAGTCGCAAAATCTGGGTGAAAATTGAGCAGGTCTTGGTGTCACAAATAAAATTAGTTCCTTGGTCCCTCTTCTGAAGCCTGAGAGCTCCAGACCCTGGATTAGACGATGCCCTGCTACTTTGCTTGCTATCTGGTGCCCAGGCGTGGGGCTGCCTTGTGTTGAGTCGCATCTTGCAAAGGCATCTTGAAGGCTCCCCAGCTCCTGCTCCGGGATTTTTGCCCTAAAATTCTCCATTTGCCTGTTAGCTGGCATGAACCCCCCCGATGTTTCCACGTTGCCTGTGCTGATGGAGACAAGGATGTGGCTTTGGGGTGCAGTCCTGGGGTCTGGGAAGTTTTGCTGCTGGTCTTAGTGGTGACCATCGCCGTCTCCTCATTTAATTAGGCTGAGTGGCTGGCTCTTGAATTGAGGCGGGAAACGACCTGAATCATTCTGGCTTCAGTACCTCTTCATGCTCGTGTCATCAAACACATCATGTTTCTGGGGAGCGGGGAACTGAGCCCCCCTGGTGGTTTTATATGGAAGCTTGGGGCTTCCTGGGACCTGCTGCAGGAGCAGTGCAGGATTGGTGCCAACTTGTAGGTTATCTCCATTCCCTGTTTTTTAAAGGGCTGAAGGATAAAACCCGTAATGAAGAAGTACCGTTCTGGGGGGAAAAGTTGATGCAGGTAGCTACTCACTGAGGAACAGCATGGATATCCAGAATAAGACACTGGTATTTAGGAAAAACTCTTGTTTCATCATGGAAACTTGCCTGGGAGCTGAGCAATCCACATTGCCCCGCCTTGTACGTGATGCTACCTAGCAGCAAACAAATCCGATAGATGCTGGCAGAGTTCCCGGGCCGCTGCAGTGCTCAGAGTCTAGAAAAAGGATTAATATTATCTAGCTGGTACAAAGGGAGCCCACATTCTGCTTGCTTCAGATCCGGCTGCGGGGAGAAACATCCGCACACGTTTGAGGGGAACATCTGGCGTTTGCTGCAGCCTCTGGGCTGCTCGGTCCTCCGACAGTGCCCAGGCTGGGGAGGGAGCTTCGCCCTGGCCCCGACCGAGCGGCACAGCCGTTGGGACGATGTTTGTAAAGCATTTGGACATCCTTCTGCAGAGGAAGTCATTCTGGGTGTACCGCAGAGCTACTCTGTCCTGTGTAAATCCTGCAAATCTCCACCCCAGGAGCCTGGGTGCTGCCATCCCCCATGAGAACGTAGCTCCAAATGAATAATTGCTTCGCAAGAGCTCGGCCGGTGCGTTTTCCCGGTTAACCCAGCCATTCATTCTCAGGGGAGTGGCGAGGAGCCCTGGGTGCCCCCACCCAAGCCCTGTTTGCAGAGAGACTTGCGCTAATCCCTTTGCTTTCCGGTGCGGCGGGAGCAGGACCCCATTGTGCTGCCTGGGCTGGGCGATTCACCGGCCGGTGGAAAAGTACCGTGGGAGGCTTTGCCAGGTAGCTGGTATCCCTGCTTTTACCTCCTCTCGCTAACGCGGGCTCTTCAGGATGGGGTCCCTCTCTCCATCTTTGCACTGTCACTGCTGAGAGCCCTGATCCAGCCTCGCCAGGCTCAGGTGATGCAAACTGTTAGACACAGAGGATGTAAAATCATATTGCCTTGGAAACTCAATCTTAAAAGCTGGGAATTTCTCCCTGGGAGGTTCAGGCTGAGCACCCGGGGCTCGACGGGGCTGTGCTGGGCCAAGGGGAGACTGGCCTCGCTCTGAGGTTATACCGCCTCGAGTCTGAAAATAACCCCTGCTTTTCTGGAGATCTGGTCGCCCCAAAAGGCTCTGGATGAAAAGAAGAGCTGGGGAGACCATGCGTGGCTGATATCTCTTAGAAACCCAAACCCTAACGCTGGAAAAAGCCCGAAGTGGGGACAGAATTGGGCAAAACCAACAGCTACAGCACAGTGAGCATCCTCCCCCACTGACTCTGCAGAGATTCGCCCCCCTGCTCCGGCACCGGCCGGTGGGAATGTCCCACCACGGCCGGAGCCTCCCTTATGTCCTCGCTTTCCCTGCCAGCTTTCTGAGCAGAGGGAAAGGCCAACTCCCCCGTGCAGCACGGCTGGAGGCAGAGCCCACACGCTGCAGCTTCTTTCTGTGCCTCTTGCCCCCCCCTGCCCCCAGGAAGGGCTTTGCCGGGGGGGGCCACAGCAAGGCTGCGGCGAGGTGACCACGGGTGACAGACGTGGTGCCCCTCTTCCCCCCTCCCCCCCCCTTTCCTATTTTGGGCTGGGGGACAAAGCAACGAGCCTGAGTCCGTCCGCTCAGACACCCGGTACCTGACTCCAAAATCCTTTTTCTTTGCCCCGTTTCCTTTTTCTTTCAAGACCGGAGCATTTCAACACAAAACCCACCCATATATGCTTCGCTCCTAACTCCTTTTCCTGTAAAAATACTTGTGTTATCTCTTGACTTTCCCTTCTGCGAGCGGGCCGCCATAAATTACTGCAGGCAGACGGCTCTGGAAGCACTTCCAGGGCTATTCGCTGCAGATTTCTCTCCGCCTTCGGCTGTTCTTAATAAATGGTGCCCAGACCATAACGGAAGAAA
>NW_008824357.1:1966926-1969860 GCF_000699105.1 Pygoscelis adeliae | reverse complement strand
TGTGAGAGGCAGCGAAGGAGTTTCCCATGGGAACGCCAATCTGGAAAGCCGCATTTTGCCGCATCTCCAAAACACTTTTTTTTTTTTTCTTTTTTCCCCCTTTCCTTTTCTTTCCCCATCGGCTGTCCATCGTGGTGAAAATCTGCCCCGATGACTGTGCCACTCGGCTTCGCCCGTGCTTCCCTGACTCCCCTTCAGCATCGCTGCTGCCGGGATGGCTCAAGGAGGGGAGGGAGCACCAGGTAGTCCAGCACCTCGAAATGGGCCGCGGGACTCCCTGCCGCAGGACGGCCTTGCCCCCGAGGGTCTAGCTGGGTTAGAAAGAGATGAAGTGTTTCATCTGATGACAAGAGCATCCAGAATAAGAATAGTAAATATTGAAAATCCTCAAGGGTTTTTAAGAGCTCTAAATCCTTGTGCTTTATGGCCTAGCTTGCCTCTCTCCTTGGGGAGCATCCACACATCTCAAAAGACACATCCTAGTGCTCGTTGCTGAAAGGTTTTCTGCACTTCCCTCCAAAGCATCTTTGTAATCACTGGGTACCAAAACTGGGGGGAAACATGAGTCTGATACAGCCTGGCACTTGGGGTGTCCTTGCATTTTCCATCCCCTGTTTAGCTCCGTGTAGTGAACTTGTTCCCACTGCTCTGGTTTGCAAATGTTGTGTAGGTCAAGCTGAAGATTTTTCTTGGCTCCGGTCCTGCGGGTCCTTGCCAAGTATGTGGTTTATTGCATGCAAATGTTAGTCAACAGTTACATTATCCAAAGGCAGCCTTTTTTCTTTTTTTTTTTTTTAGCTTTAAATAAATGATTTGGCACAAACAAGTGTGAATGTTATGTCAGCATTAGACACTGTTTAATCTTGATGGATATGTTAGCGGTGGAGCGTGACACTAATTGACAGACATTAAATGATGCTTTCTGTTTCTAGTTGCGTACAAACAGGAGTTCTGCTTCATTAAGGCCGATTAAAACTCCACGTCTCCATAGTTAGGGTGGGATTTTTCTTTTCTGTATTAGTCAAGGGGATATTTCTCACCGGGAAAGCCTGCCGTGTCATTCCCCTTGTGGTGATGAATGCTTTAACACTCCCGGATGATTTGGTTATCCAAACGGTACAGCCCTTTTTTTGTCCTCGTGCCTTGTGCTTGGAAAAAAAAAGAAAACAGCAACTGGAAGTCTATCTTCTGTCCATAAAGAAACCACTTGGGGGTTGCAGAGAAAAGAGTTGGGAAGGAGAGGAGGGAGGGCAGTGCTCGTGGCAGGGGTGAATCAGCCGAGGTGTTTCTCCACGGCAGAGGCTGCGAAGGAGCCGGAGCTGCTGCCTGCATCCCTGCCTCCAACCAGCATCGATGTCGGACCCAGAACCTGCTTTGGCAGATGCCCACGCTGCAAAAAACCTGCACTTCACTGTGCCTGTGTTGCAGCAAACTTTGGTGTGCAACGACTTTTTGGTCTGGGTTACGAACAAGGCAGGTCCTGTAAGCAGGACGATGCTGCTGGCAGGATTAGTGCAGGGGGAGGAGACCCAGCTTCCAGTCCTGGCTGCAGGGACCGCTGCTTGTCACTGCCTGTGACAAACTGTCACCCGTGGACGGGAGCTGTTGTTCCCTTCCATGAAATCGCCGGGTGAAGGCGGTGGAGCCTGGCGAGCTGCGTCTGCCTGAGGATTTGGCTGGTGAGGACCCAGCACCAGCCTTCCTAAGGCAACGGGAGCTCCCCTGAGATCTCATTTTGTCATCTTGATGCCTGCTTTGGCTTTTGGATTTTTTTCTTTTAAAGCTACTAGAATACAAAATTAAGCTGGGAGTAATGGTAGTCACTGCAGCTTGCTTTCCATTCGGGAAAAGTTGCTGCTGCCAACAGCAGAGGGGAGGGAGTGTGCGCACAGGCAGGCTGGGACCCAAGGTCGGTCCCTCTCTGCCTCTGTACGAGGGGGAAACGTTCACGCTGACAGCTCCCAGGGTGAATTCTTCTTCTTATGGTCCTACGGAACCCAACGCTGCCCCTGATTGCGCTGACGTGGTTGCAGGACTGGAAGGCAGGGGCAGAAATAAAAACTGGGGCCAGTGCTTGTAGTACAAAACTCTGGAGGCCACTGGGATGGTGCTTAAATTGTGGGATTACAGGTAATTTGGGGGCGATAAAGAAAGTACTTCACTGTATAAGCTCTTTCGGGAAATAGTCACGTCTCATGCTCATCGGACAGTAAATGGGATTAGAGGATGCTCAGTGGTACTCTGCACCTGGCTGGATGAGTGATGGAGCAGCATTTGGCGCTGAGCACCTAGAAACAGTGATGAACGGTGATTTACCACCTGCAAAACCTTGTGAGCGGGTGCTTGTGACAATTCGTTGCACAAAACTCACCCGAGTGCTGTGTCTGCAACAGGCATTTGTGTAGAAGCCGGTGCTGGTGGGACAGCCGTGGTCATTCCATGGCAGAAACAAGGATCAAAAGAAAACCCAAACCCAGGGCAAAAAACCCACAGAGGCAGCTTGTTTTTAATAAAGACTCTGCACTGTTTATTCCAACGGACAATGTACATCAGATAAAATAGTATCAAAACATATGTATAAAAATAGTGACTATTTGCACTGGACTTGCTTTATAGCAGCAAAGTTAAGTATGAGCAGTTGGGTGTTGAAGCAACAAGGATATTTTACTGGTTGTAAACCATGAGCAGGGAGAAAAAAGTAACGATGGCACAAACATTTTCCCAAAGAAGCGTCCAAGAAGTTCAGTTTATATCTAATTTTCCCAGCCCAATTCAGTCCTTCCCAGCATAACGTGCCCGTCCCTGCTGCTCTTCCGCTGTCTGTGCCACGGACACACCGTGATCCCTATTCAGGGCAGCTCCGGGATGGTCAGAGCTGCTAACCCAGTGTATTTAGTGCAAATATAGCATCTCTGCATTGATTTAAGCAGCATC
>NW_008824357.1:1965449-1966878 GCF_000699105.1 Pygoscelis adeliae | reverse complement strand
GTCCTCCCCCCGGAGATGCCATCAGGAGGGATGCGTGCCCTGCGGGGGCTTGGCTTCGAAGCCATAAGGGCTTTTTTTGTTGTTCCAAGCAGCGGATAAGCAAAGTGCAAAGTGGATAAGCAGCAGGGCTGGGTTTGAAACACATTGCAACAGTGCAGGGGAGATGGCCTTCTCGCCTGAGCGCCGGCTGCAAGAGAACGGGCTGGGGGATACGCAGCATCTGAGAGCAGGAGCTGGAAGAAAAATGTTATCTCACGGTATCAGGGGTTACTTTCAGACAATTAGAAAGCAACTCATTGTCCTCCAAATTGGGCAAACAGCTTTGATAGCAAGAGCAACTGAATATCTGCCACAAGGGTTTCAGTTTGCATGTTCTTCTCTCCCTGCCCTCCCTTCCCCTGAGTTTTTCCGCATCCACGTACCCCCAGCAGCTTCGTCTTTGCTGTGTGTGAGCTTGCAAGATCTGAATCTATTGGCAAGGCAAAAGATCAGTTTCCAAATAGTCTTGTTAAGAGGGACAGATCTAAGCAGTTTCTTAACATTACCTAATTGTCTGTATTTCCCTGCTGCAGGAGGGAATTGGACCGCTGTGATTTTTAAGTCTCTTTCGGAAAGAACAGGCACCACAGAAACATTTCTGGAGGTTCACAAGGAAGAAACCTCCATATACTTTGTTTTAGAAGATTAAATTTGTTCCAGCAGAGCTATGCTGATTTACAGTAGCTGAGAAACAGCAGTTGAGGTGTTTCCTCCCTTGGAAATCTCATTTATTTCTACACTTTCTCCCATAGACTTAATGGCGTCTAAAGTTTTAAGTATGATTAGTTACCAAAAAAAAAAACCCCAACCTCTGCTGTTGTCGTCTCACTAAAAAGTCACTTGTAAAGAGATCATCCTCTTGTTGCCCTGATGCCTCGGTGCTGGATTTGAGCTGATTTCACTTGCAAACAGGGAGTTTGCTGCTTTGAAAGCTGACGGGGAGCGCTGAACTCTTCGAGCTGTTGCTATTTTAAATAGCTTATATGGGAACGTTCAAACAGTGTCAACACCCGGATATGCAAAACTCATCTGTCATTGCGCTATTGTCCGTGTTCCCGAGGCTTTCTGGTTTGGCTTCTCAAGGCTGTTAAGGCACCGGCAGCGGCGGTTGGCATCTCGGCCGTCAAAGGGCAGAGGGACGGGTTTGGGTGGGGGTAAGCTGGCCTGGCTCCATCCCGGCCAGGGCGGCCGCCTGCACTCACGTCCCGGCAAACCTGGTCCCCAGCTGCAGCTCCGTGGCCGTCAGGCACTTCAGGTTGTCGTTGCTCGCGGCAGAAAGGGGTTTAATTCTTCCCAAAACCACGTTGCCCCAGGTGGAGGCTGTGGTGCTGCCCGACAGCACACAGAAATCTTGGCGGAGCTCTAAGTCCCCTCTAGGACCATTAGCAGT
>NW_008824357.1:1956046-1965439 GCF_000699105.1 Pygoscelis adeliae | reverse complement strand
AATGCAATTTTTTTTTGCCTTTTCTTTTTTTTAAGCCTAATTTTTAGATCATACAACAGCTGGTGGCCCAAGTGGCCGAGCTGGGGCCATATCAGTGCCAGCCCAGGATCAGCAGTTTGCTTTTTGCCTGCTCGATCTCAGCAAGGGGCAAAGGCTTCAGGGGGGCGCAGGCGATTTAGAAGGGGTAGAGAGGGGCGATCACTGTTTCCGGGGCTGGACCGTCCCTTGCTTTCTGCCCCCGAAAGAGCCAGCAATATTTTACAGCTGCAGATCGACCCCAGAGCTGTGCTGTCAAGCGTGCTGAATTACACACTTTTAAAATCTTGGGCTTTTTTTGGCTTTTTTGTTTTTTTTTTTTTTACTGTTAGCAATGAGAGAGGCTTGTGCGGCAACTAGAAGATGCTGATCATTACTGCGAATGGGGTCTCCCTCTCCTAATTAGTACTAGAAAGAGCGATGCAGTATTAATAAAAAAACAACCACCATTTTAAGGTAAAAGGCTGCTTTCCGCTTAAAAAAGCAGTTACCACCACGAGGGACTCCAGCCGTTCAAGTAGTAGAGGAAAGGCAGGTACTGCCAGCCGCCCCGCAGCGCGAGCAGCGACGCTCCGGGGAGCTCGGCCGCTTTCTGCCCAGCCAGACGCGTGTCCAGTCTGCTGATTTCGGAGGCGACCTGTTTCCTCTTGGTTTTATACCTCCTGTTCTGGAACCAGATTTTCACCTGGGTCTCGGTGAGCTGCAGGGTTTTGGCCAGGTGGGCTCGCTCGGGGGCCGACAGGTATTTTTGGTGGCTGAATTTCCGCTCCAGTTCGACGACTTGGGTGTGGGAGAACGCCGCCCGCGAGCGCTTCGCCTGCTTGGGGGGGCGCTGGGCGCTGGGCAGGGCTCGCAGCGGGGGGTCGCAGTCTGACAGGTAGGTCTCCGCCGTGGCATCTGCGAGAGGAAAGAGCTGAGAATTACCCGCTTGGAAATTGCCCAAATCACTTGCTTTTTCCCTTCCGGAGAGCAAAATATTTGCATTATCTTGGAAATATTTTCATTTAATGGAGCAAATGCTGTCTTAAAGCCATGTTAAGGGAGTTTTTACTTCCTAAATCACACTTTCTTAATTCATATAAGCATGCGTTCAGTATGAACATACATTCAATGGATTAAAATAATACAGAAAGGGATATTTTGCAATGCTGGTGGAGGTCTGCCTCAAACCTCTAGGTACTGTTGTTACGTACATTATGGCATCGACAGCTCTTGAGATTTTTATTGCAGAATTCGTACTGTTAGGCACTTCTTTGAAACATCCTCTCTGCCGTGCCTTTGGGGAAATCCTGATCCCCAAAGAAAACACATTTTTATCCTCAGGCTACAGAGGATGGCTCAGAAATGGGAAATCCGTGCAGCTTAAAGCAGACTGCAGTTAGAAAGCATTGAAAATAAATTCCTCCCTTTTCTCTTTCACGACTCCAAGGCAAAGCCAAGAAATTTTGGGGCAGATTTTTAAACCTTCAGGCCTGGGTCTACATATATAGCTGCAGACCTGGCCTCGAATCACAGCTCCAAAGCAGCATCTCAGTGTTTGCCGCCGACGTATTTCTCGTGGCACCGGTGGGCCACCTCAGCCGCGACCCAGAAAGGTGCTGAGCTCCCCGGGAAGCGTCACCTATAACTGTTAGAACTTCTGAAGTCAATTTATCTATGCAGTTAGTTCCTTTTTGTGCGTTCCCCAGCTTGGGATGGAAATAGGCCATTTTTTTTCTCCTTCAGTCCTTTCTTAGTATATTTTCTTAAGATGTGCACATAATGCTCAAGATAGAAACAATGGGCTTAATTCCCAGCTTGTGTAAATCATGGTTGTCCCACTGAAATCCCTGGAGCTGCGCTGATTTACACTAGCCACTTTCTGGGAGATTTGGTACGGCTTTTAATGATTTTCGTAATAATCAGCCTGATGGCTGTTTCTGAACTTGCTTTTATGTAGAAGCTTCTTTTAATAGACTTGAAACGTAAAGCCAAAATTCCCCTGGCAAGGGCTCTCTTAGCAAGCAAGAGCCGGTCGCTAGAGAGTTCAAAATTGCTTTTTTGGCTGTTGCAGCTCAGCCCAGGACTGCTTGGGCAAGGAAAAGCTGAGTCCCCTCCCGCAGCCCCGGCCGTGCTCGTGCTGCCGCAATGAGAGAGGCACTGGTCAAAAAAACATTTGTTTCTGAGTGTGATTTTTGGTATGTTGCTTCTGCAGCGAAACGTTATTGCCTGCAATGAATTTAGCAGTTGCATGCTAGAAAGGGGTGCTGGTAGCGTTGTATCAAGAGGAGCAGGATCGTTATTAATAAACCGCGCGATGCGCAGCGGTACAGGCGGGAGCACCCTGCCGAGCACGCAGGAAAGCTGAGCCCTGCTGCAGACGGCACAAATTCAACACGGGGACTTTCAAAATATCCCCGGACCGGAGACACCGAGGAGCTCGGCTGCGGCGGCATCACCGCGCTAACGGCTGTGCGAAGGACGGGCACGAACAGCCTCTCTGAGCTGGCAGCCCCAAGGTGCCCTTGCTGGGGACCTTCTGCATTAAAAGGGAACTTTATTTCCCAAGATATCGCAGAAATCCATCGACTGGGCTTTATTTAAACAGAATTTTAGGCAGATTCAGTCTTTTGAGTTATTTGAAGTGCCTGGCAAAAGGGTTGCACGCAGTCACTATTTCTCTTACTTTCCCACTCCTAAGGCACAGATGCTCCCTGGTATTTAAACAGGGCTCATTTGGCTCTGGGGTGCTCGAGGCAGCTGGGTCAGGATCCTGCCCCTTGGTTGACCCAAGCGTAGACATTGCTGATCCATTCCCTGGCCAGCGGGCTCAGCCAGGAGCGTCCACCCCCTTACCTGCGTCCGCCTCGTGGGGTGTCCCTCGGGCTTGGGCTGGGGATGCTCCTGGGGGACAAGGGCTCCCGGGGGGGTGCCCTGGGGCAGCCCCCGGGGCCGCGCTGCCCTCCCTGCCCTCCCCTGTGGCTGCCCCCGGCTCCTCGTCCTCCGGGCTGCCAAACCCTCCGCTCTTGCCCCGCTCCGGCTGCGCTCCCCGCTCTGCCCCACCCCAGAGGATGTCTTGGATGAGGAAGGATGTCCGGGGCCTGGAGGAGACGGGCATGGTCTGCTGGGCTGTCGTTGGGGTCCAGCTCATCCCTGCTGAGGTGCTGCTGGGTGCTCTCTGCCTCCTTGCGGGGAGCACCCTGGCACTCATCCTCCTCTTCCTCTCCCTGCCCAGAGGCACGCTGGCTTCCCACCCACCCGGCTCTGCATTTATACGGCAGGCAGCCAAGCCTCCCGGGCCTGATTGGAGATCCCTGGTAGGAGTCTACGCCCTTCGGTTGTGTCTTGGCTCCCACGGGTTTTCTGGCTGCTTGCTTCTCCCTCTTGCTCAGGACGCCCTTCCCCACGGATCCGTGGGGTCACAGCCAAACCTCAGCCTCCTCCTTTGCCCCCCTGTTGCTCCTAGGCTGGCAAATCAGCCCCGAGCTTTTACAATGAGAGAAGGATGCCTAAGTGAGTTCATCCTTTTGGGGATCAAAATGCTCCCAGGGTGGGGGTTTTGGTGAGAGGAGGGGGGAGCAGCATCGCTGCTTTGGGGGGATGCTCTGCGAGGGGACAGCTTCTGCATCCCCTGCCCCAGCCCCAGCGAGCCGGTGCTCTGCTTGCTCCTGATTATGGAAATGATTTATGTCCTGGGGTAATCCCTAGAGCTCTTTGGGGAAATGCCGTTTTCAGGGGGAAAAAGTGAAGAAAATAAAAGGATTGTTGGTTTGGTTTTTTTTATTTTGAGGGCTTTGAGGGTTTTCTTCAAAACCTTCCACTTTGATGCATTTCATTTTGTCGCAAAACAGGGAAAAATGGCAAAGACATTTTCATCAGCTTTGCAAAGCTGCTCTAACGAGGGCTTTAAAATGAAAGTTAAGATACAACAGACAGGGAGAGCGGCTCCAGAGGCAAATGCTTGCACAGAAAGGGGCAGAGGGTTCACATGAAAATTTAAGCCTAAGCCTCAGACTAATTCCTCGACCAGCTGTGGAATGGGACAGCATTTATTTAAGAAGCCTTAGTGCCTTTATACACCATCCTGCAAGGCCCTGTGTTCAAAGGCACCGGAAAGGAGCAAAACCTTCCCGATCCCAAGAAAAACCCTGAGTCGAGCTCTCTGTTATAACAGGTTTTTTTTTGGAGTATCCACTTCATTTGTAGTTGTTCTTCTAGAGTTTCTGTTTGGAAAACAACTCCCCGCTTGCCACACAAACAGCTGCGGACCCCCCCCAGATGTGGGCAGCACATGATTAAAAAATCACCTTGCCCCATCATAAGGCAAAGCAATCTGGTGGGGAAGCCCCGTGGGAGCAGGATTCGGCTCCGCGGATGCAGATGAGCAGCATCCCAGGGAACTGCAGGCGCCCTCTGAGCAACGTATGTATATATACGGTGACCCCCTATAGCCCTGCTGCCTGCAGACTCCTTTTGCTGTTGGAATAACGTAGCACTGATCACCTCTTCTATTCCTAAAGCCTTCACTCAAACCCAGCCCCTTTTCTTCAGCCGAAAAGCCCAGGCATGTTTTTTTTTTAACCTTAAAAAGGGAAACAATAGATTTCCTTGAAATCCCCTGAGGACTTTGTTGATTTTATAGGAGGGTGTTTGGTTACAGCAGCCGAAAGCCCAGAGCAGGCTGTGCAGACGTGCCCCAAACCCCGCTTTTAACCTGCCCTTTTCTCTCCTTCTTTAACCTGCTGATACTCTTGGCTTAGAAAATGTCCCCCTATATTCACTGTATGCTTGGAAAACTTCAGTAGCTTCAATAATTCAGCCTCATCAACCTCCTACAGTCCCAGAAAGGGAATCTGGAAAGATTTATGAAGCAATTGGAGCCCAAGAGTATTATTGCAGCCGTGCCCCGGCCGCTGGCCCTCTAACCCCCCGGCCTCACTTCTGGAGAGCAGATTAGGAGCTGGCATAAGGTGCTGCCGCCACCGTGGTGAGTGGGTGGGTGGGTAGGCTGACCCATGGCTCCCTGCCCACCCGCTCCAGCACTTAATCTGGATCCCACTGTGCTGCCCAGGGGAGCTTGGGACGGAGGGGGAGCCCCGAGGGGCACCCGTGGGGTCCCCCGGCAGGACCAGGGCTTGCCCAAAGGCATGCTGCCCAAAGGCGCGTTGGCGTGACTGTGAGCACAGCACTGTGCAGGGATGCTCGCTCGGGTCAGGAAGCTGTGCCGCTCCCTGGGGGCACTCCGCACCCCATTTGGGAGCCAATTTTCCCCCTGCAGAGCCCCTACCCCTGCTGATTTTAGGCTGCCCTCGCTGTTGTTGGAGCTCAGCGCGTGCCTGTCCCCCTGCCGCACACCCAGGGACTCGGCCTGTCCTGCATCCACAACTATTTTGGGCTCTATCACAAAGATGTGACAATAAGATGCAGCAGAAGGGCTTCTCTCCCCAGAAGCTGGGCAGTTCCCTTCCTTCCAGGGGGATCATTGCATTTCAATTAAGCATTTTCCTGCAAATAGAACTGGGCTGCCACAGCTTTACCGTAGCTATTAGTGACATCTCCTGGTGCTGTCTGTGTGCTTGACCCCTCCCTCTGTAGGTCTGTCCCGGGCAGCCTCCTTGCACGGCTCTTTTGTGGTCAGGTCTCTTTTCCTTCATTGCCAGTGCCCGCATCCGTGGCTCAGTCGCTGAAAATAACTCGTAGATGATAAGCAGTGAGTAATTTGGCCCAGGACAGGAGTTTTGGTCCAGGAGATTGCTCTGGGGAAACGTGGGCTGCTTTGTGTACGTGAGTGAGTTTGGGAAAGCTCATTTTCACGGTGGTTGGTGTAGCGGGTAATTTCTGATTTGGGCTGGAAACAGGGGAGGTTTAAAGCAACAGCCCTGGCGTGTGCTGTGGAGAGGCAGGTGACAGAGGGGATCCAGCAAACACCAGGGTTTTAAGGGTATCCCGACCCTATGGGAACTGGGCTTTCAGGAAGCCCCTCTAAAACATATGGAGGGGCATAAACGATGCCTTCGGCGCTCATGATTTCTATTTTCAGGCTTTTTTCTGAGCTGGGGAGGGTAGCAATTTCCTTCTTTGATTTCTGTGTTTATTTGAGGGGAGTTTCATGTGATTTGCCTCATTTGATTGCTGAACCTCAAAGGCAAAACTCTCAGTGTTGTTAAGACTTGCAGGTGAGCCCATGCACTGGGGATGCTGCTGTTTGCCGGGGCTTTCCCCGGTGCCGGCAGCATTTCCTGGTGCAAGGACCCTTACTCGGATATTTCCGAGTAAGTGTGGATGGATAAAGGGGGGGAGAAGGGGCAGCACCTGGCGCGGCTGGCGCCTTACCCAGTCTTTTCCAGGGTCTTGGTGGGGCCGCAAAGCCTCGGAGCGGCAGGACGGCGAGCAAGCTGTCTCGCCGAGAGGGTTTTTCTGGTTTGATTTGGATGTCAGGGATGTCCCATTCGGGAAGCGAGTGAACGCCGGAGTGATGGGGCTGAGTGGGATTACAGATAAAAGCTTAATTGCCTCCTGCAAGTCTCTTAGCACCAAATGCTGGGAGGATAAGAGGCTGTTGGGAAAGGAGCGGGGAGGAGGGGGCAGCAGCCCGGAGCGGGGATGGAGGTTGCGAGGGGGAGATTTTGCCTGTCCCGGGCGGTGGGAGTTGTGTGCAGGCTGCTGTCTGGCTCCGTCACTGGGATATCTGGGCATTGTAGTGGAAACATCTCTGTTAAACCAACATTTTGCATCGGGCATTGGCCTTTTTGTGCTTTTTTTTTTCTCCCCTCCCCGATATGAGTAACGCCTGCACTGGGGGGCCATGGGCAGCCTGATGAGTGGGTCGGTCTAACGAGGTCTCACTGGGTTTATTCTGTAAGTGTGAGGCCGTGCATTCGTGCCGCCTGTTTGGGATGTGGCTGTGCTCCCCTTTGGTCTGCCCCGGGACACCGCAATGGCATTCAGCCCTCCTGCATTCCATTAATATATATGTATAGAGAGATATATAAAAATATACATACAGTCCTTTGATCCAGCAAGGCACTTGATGCCGATGGATCCTGATTTGGGGTTCAGCACCGGTGGCGTTGGTGTAATTCAGATGACACCGACCCACCGTGCGACCCCGTAACGACGGAGCTGCCCCTCGCAGCTGCCCCACGATGTACCTGCAAACCCATTTTACCAGTAAGGAAATAGCAACAGGGAGCTGAAAACACTTGCCAAGAGTTAGGGAGGGGGTTAAACCCTGGGAGCTCCCCAAGCTTGGACTACAAGGCAATTATCTTACTGGGCTAATTATTAGTATTAAGATTGATTTTGTTGGTGGGTTTTTTTCTTTGGATCAGATTTTGATGCTCAAATGCAAAGTGTGGATGGGAAAAGTCAAAATACTAAGTGAGGAATGGCGAGCGAGGGAAAACACACAATTTCACCGGTTTGGTTTTTATTTGCAAATAATAATAATAAAGACAGAAATTAACACCTGTGCTGGGAAGATATTAAGAATATAAATCAGAAATGTATCTCAAAAGATTAGAGGAACTCAAAGCATTAAATAGTGTTCATAACAAAGTGAATGCACAAGCGATGTGCACAGGCCCTGTTTTCCAGTTGCCCTCAGGAAGACAAGCAGTGTTCATCCCCTCTTGATGGCCGTGCACTGACATCCTGGAGGAGCAAACCCTCTGGGAGCGGGAAGGGCCAGACTCCGAAACATTTGTGTTTAAATAAATAAATGCCCTCAGTCATTGGGTCCCCAAAGTCACAGCACCAGAGTGTCCCCTTCTCTCCTGACCTGCCTTTGCAGAGACGTGACCACACGAGCTGCCTGGAGGGGACGGATGCTCCGGAGTCGTCCCACTGTCTGGGATGGCAGAAACCCTCCGGATTCGGCTCCCGTCCCGAAGAAGGCTGGGCTCCGGAGCAGAGGGGGGCTTTCCTCGTTGCTTTTCAGGAGGTCCTGACCTCCATGGCCATCTACCAAGCCCTGATCCCTGCTTGCACGGTGGCTTGCAAGCATGCGGGCTGGTGCTGAGCAGCGCTGGCCATGCCCAAGCTCACTTTCATGGCAGAGCTGCCGGGGGTAGTGTTGGGGGGCACCGCGGCATAGTTCCCCCGGTAGCTAGCACCATACGGGCTGCTGCTATAGGCACTGTAGTAGGAGCTATAGGAGTAAGGGCTGGCGGTGATGCTGTATGGGGCTGGGTAAGGCTGGGAGCCCCCAAGACAGGGTTTGCCGTCCCTGACCAGCACGGGCACTGCCACCCTCCGCGGGGGCAGCGGGTGGGCAGCCAGCTCCAGGGATTTATCCTGCCTTTGCCTCTTGCACTTGTACCTCCGGTTTTGGAACCAGATTTTCACCTGCGTGGAGGTGAGCTTGAGCACGCTGGCGAGGTGCTCCCTTTCCGGAGCGGAGAGGTATTTCTGTTGCTTAAATCGCCTCTCCAGTTCAAACACCTGAGCTTGGGAGAATAAAACTCGGGGTTTTCTCCGCTGTCGCTGCTTGGGATGGTGGCAGGGGTCGGCTTTCTTCTCGTCTGCCTCGAAAGGGTGGGCGAGCAAACATTTTCCTGCAGCGACAAAAACCCAAAGCAAAGTGAGACCCAAGTCCGGTTCTGTTCGCGGTGAGGGTGTGTTTCCGAAGGAGGGATCGAATTGGGAATGGGGACCCTTGGGAATAAGATGAAGTAGAGTTGATAGCTGATAAATTTAATATGAACTTTCCTGTGATGTTTAACGGGAATTCAAGAAAATTCCCCTTTTTTGGATGGAATTCGAAGCCTGACTGTTACGTGAATTTTGGATAACGCCTCCTTTCGGTCCCTCCTAACGATTCCTGTGCTGTTGTGGGTGCTGCCGCCGTGGCAGCCCCAGCCTGGAGGGGCACAGGGAAAGTGGGGTACGCCGCAGGCTTGAGTACCCCAAAACACAAGTCTCCTTCCCCACCGTCCTGCTCCGGAGGGATGGAAGCGATTGCAGTCAGACCTCTGGCAGGATTTACCTCCAGCGCCCGAGGAAAGGGGAATCCCGCAGCTCTCTGAATTTAAGCAAAACCAGAAAAATGAAGAGGCTGGGAACGAAGGAGGAAAAATTGTTAGATCTGAGAGAGGAGGCAAAGTAGTTGCTGTTGGTTTGTTTTTTTTTTTAAATTTGCTGGGGTTTTGTGTTGCAGGCGAGCTAGCCGGGGGTCTTGCACGGCGATCGCTCCCCGGCTGGTGGGATGCACTCGGGTACCCTGGCAGCCACAGCAGGGGCTCAGGGAATTTGAGGGGGGGCTGCGGGGAAATGGGGGTGCTGGAGGGCTCCGTCTGCAGCTGTGAAGCTGTCAGAGAGTCCTCCTCGGGCTCCTCTCGCCCTCTCCAGCTCTCTAGCTCCATATCCCAGTGCCGCCCA
>NW_008824357.1:1951280-1954635 GCF_000699105.1 Pygoscelis adeliae | reverse complement strand
CCGGCATGGGCTGCCCACCGACAGCAGCTCTGGGCCCCAGTGCCCTCCCAGTCTGTCCCAATGCTGCCTTGGCGGGGGGCAACTGAGCTGGCAGACCCCCACCGGGGCATGGCGCGGGACCAGGCCCCCCTCGCATGAGTTTGGGGAGCGGGGCCGGGTCCTGGTAGCCCCGTGAGACAGCGGCGAGGCAGTGGGGAGCCCCACCGGCCGTGGGGTGATGCTGGGCCTTATCTGAGCCCAGTGACCGGCTATTTCAATTAAAATTCCTGGCTGGCCTCAGGGGCTGGTGTTTGCTGATAGCCCTGACAGAGCAGAGCTAGTTTTTGTCTGGGTTGGGTCAGTATCTCTCGCACCACCAAAATAGCCAAACCGGACTGTTAGGGGAGGCTGAATAAATAAACTACCCAAATGCAGGCAAGGAAATGAGGGGCTGGACCGGGAGGGAAAATAAAGACAGTGGCTTGGGGAGAAAAGCGCTCACAGCCCCACAGGTCGGTCCTCATTTCTGCGTAATGCACGGGTTCATTCCCGGCCCCTGTAGTCCGTGTTTTTAGCTCTGTGCACATTCATGCCCTGCGCACGGTGCCTTATTTTCCAGTGTAAAGTAGGAATTGTGACCAAACACATCGTGAGAAGCACTGAGCTCACCTTCCCCGGGAAGGTTTCGCAGCGTGTGGCGATGCCTTTGCAGGCCCACGGCACAGCCCTCCTTCAGCATTTGCTAAATCCCTTTGGCAGGGGTAAAGCTCAGGCCTGCTCAAGCAGTTTCTTTTGGGCTGCCCTCCTAAAGAGCACTCACTCTCCTCTGAGCTGATTTCAAGTCGTGCTGTCCCTTGCTATGGGCCTGATCTTGCTCTCTTTACACTTGGTAGGAGCGTGCATTTTTCAGTGCGACTTTTGCACACTGAAAGGATACCTGGAGGTACTTTTTTTTGCCTTTTTTTGGGCTATTGCACTTGTTGCCCAGACCCCAAAATTTCTAATGCTGTGCAGGAACGACACTGCAGCTCACTTAAACCAGCCCAGGCTGCTCGGGCTGGAGCCTCCTGCCCGTGCCGGCCACCGCAGCGGCTGTGTGCTCCCTGCAGCCCTTCGCTGCGATCCCCACAGACAAGGTTAGCTCCTGCAAACCCACCCTACGAGTCCAGGGCTGTGCCCCATTCGCAAAGCCCCTTCCCAGTCCCCGGCTGGATTCATTGCCACATCGAAATGGCTTGTTTGGGACTCGAAACACCAAAAGGCGAGAGCAAACAGACAGTAACATTACACCTTGGCTTGCTGATGGCAGGAGGCAGCCGGCGCCAAGGTAAAATGCTTGGCTGGGATCGAGACGAGCAGGAAGGAATTGGGGTAAGTAGCTTTATCCGCCCCTAATGACTTGGTGTGGCCAAGATTAATGGAGAGGCTGGAGTTTGGCTCTCAGGACCTGCGGAGAGATGAGGCACTGGGTGGGTTGAGTTGGGGGAGAGTGAAGGAAAACGGAGCTTAACACAGGGCAGCTGGCAGCAGGGCAGGATTAGTGCCCTGCGATGGCCGTGGGGCTGCGCTGGCTGCTCCCCATCTCGCTCCGTGCATCCCCACGGGCTGCATCCAGCCCTCCCTCGCTCGCAGAGCAGCGACAGCCTCTGACGCATCCAGAGGTTTGGATGAGACTTGTAAATCATCTCCGCATGCGCTCCCCTGCCAAAACCCGCTGCTGAGCCTGCCCAGCCCCGGCCCCGCTCCCTGCCCCGTGCCCGGGAGCTTTCCCGGTGCCATGGACATCGGCACTGGCAAGGGCTCGGGCCCTTCTTGCGGTGCTGGGGATGGACCGCGGCTCTTGGCCGCCACGTTTTGGCAGCGAGAGGCCACTGGGGGATTTCTGGGAAGAAGACTAAGAGGATCTATCACAAACGATCATAAATCATCAGCTTCTTTTTGACTGGCACGTTAATTTTATTACAACGCTCCAGGGACATTACTCCTCTTTTTAACTAGGTTAGATGAAATCAGGAGAAAGCTGCTTCTAGCCACCGTCGGCGTTTAAACGGGAGGATTTCTATGGCAGCAGCACAACCGCAGCTCCCAAAGTATCTAATTTCTGGCAGCTATCGCTGGGACGCATCAGGATCCCGATGCGATGTCGGAGGAGCATCCGAGGCCCTGGAAACCCAACTCTGCCTGCCCGGAGCGGGATGGGGCAGCCAGCCCTCCCAAGGCACTCTTGCCCTGCCAGAAGGTTTTGTTTTTAAAGTGCTCAGAGCGAGGGAATAATGGGAATATTGACTAATGGGAATAAAGGGAATAATGAGTGAGGTGGATGCACGGGGGGGGTGGGGGAGTGTTGCAAGCACAGAGCACGTGTGTAGACATCTCTAAAGGGTTTGAGAATGCTTTGATACAGCTGAAACTAAACTTAAAAGGGTTTTCTATATCCTCTTCTTTTTCCCAGCTACTTTCTGTCCTTTTTCATCAGTGAAATAAAACAAAAAGCAGAGAAAAAGGAAATGATGGCAGAGAGCGAGCTGCGGGCGGGTGAGGGAAAGCAGATTCCCTTTCCAAGGCTTTCTAATAAACATCGGGGAAAAAAAAAGCAGAAAAATGTGCTTCTTTTCAGAATCTGTGGGATAAAAATAACTTTGAAACTTTAGCAAGTTTTCACGGAAAACCCGCTTTCTGCCTGGCTCCGGGACGAAGGCCACGTCCCTGCCGCGCTGGCAGAGGCGGGCAGCGGGTGAGGGCAGCGCGTGGGCAGGGTGTGGGCAGGGTGGGAGGACATCTTGACGTGACAAAGTGCAGGCAGTACAGGCGCAAGGCTGAAATGCCAAAATTGGGGAGGGCTGTCATCGCCTGCCCTCTATTTATCTCTTTTTTTTCCCCATTTTAGCCAGGTCTTACCCTTTTGAGACAAGCCAGCGCTTCCCTGTTGCTCTGCTCCGCCCCTGGCTGCTCTGTTGAGCTGGGTTTTATCACCATTTATCTATTATTTCTGGATTTTTAGGGGACCTGTTGAAATGATAGACTCATAGAGTAGTTTGGGTTGGAAGGGACCTCTAAAGGTCATCTAGTTCAACCCCCCTGCCCTGAGCAGGGACATCTTCAACTAGGATCGGGTTCTCAGAGCCCTGTCCAACATGACCAGGGTTTCCAGGGATGGGGCATCCACCACCTCTCTGGGCAACCTGTGCCAGTGTTTCGCCACCCTCAGTGTAAAACATTTCTTCTTTATATCTAGTCTGAATCTCCCCCCCTTTAGTTTAAAGCCATTCCCCCTTGTCCTGTTGCAACAGGCCCTGCTAAAAAGTCTGTCCCCATCTTTCTTATAAGCCCCCTTTAAGTATTGCAAGGCCACAATAAGGTCTCCCCGAAGCCTTCT
>NW_008824357.1:1947230-1950920 GCF_000699105.1 Pygoscelis adeliae | reverse complement strand
TGCACTTGGCCTTGTTGAACCTCATGAGGTTCACAGGGGCCCACTTCTCCAGCTTGCCCAGGTCCCTCTGGATGGCATCCCGTCCCTCGGGGGTGTCGACCGCACCACTCAGCTTGGGGTCATCTGCAAACTTGCAGGGGGTGCACTCGATCCCGCTGCCTATGTCATTGATGAAGATATTAAACAATCAGGGGGTTTAATCAAGGGGATTAATCAAGGGGATTTAATGGAGAGAGGGTTTCTCAGCTGCTGCTACAGCAATATCTGCTAGCAGGAGAGGTTTTCTGTGCCAGAAGTTTGGGACTGACTTAAACCAAACCCCTGTAGCGGAGCCCTGGCCCAAATCATTAGACAGCAGTGCCCTCTGCTTGGACACCGGAGATGTGCAGCTTTGCTTCTCTAAACTCCAAAGCTGAGCATTGAAAGGGGAGGAAAAAAAACCCCAAAAACCCCCCCCCCCCGTGCTCCTTCACCCACGCTGTTAAAGAGGAGAGGGTCAGCGGTGGGTGCAGGGCAGGAGTTGCTGAGGTTTGGGGGTTTGCTGTGTCATGCTGGGGAGATAAAAATAGTGCTCGGTGTTAAAAGTGCTTTCACTGTCTTTTAAGCAGGGGAGTTATTTTTAAATGGGATTATTTTGGTGAAACGTCATGAATAATTCAGTGTCCCCCAGTGCTGGCAGATGGAGGAAATTTAAACTCACAAAATTACATTCTGGGTCCTTGTCTGTCACTTTTTCTAACGAGACAGCTGTAGGGAGCATCCTTCATCAAACCATCGGGGCTACCTGCTCCTTCCCCCATGTATTTCCGCGATGAAGAGTGCAATCCTCTGGCTGCAGTGGGCAGACAAATTTCTGCATGTGTGTGTGTTACAGCACGGATGTGCAGGGCTGCGCTGGGGCGATTGCCGGGGCCGGTGGCAGCGCCTGGGGCTGAAGACGCTGAGCGAGAGCAATCTCTCCCCGCGAAGGTTTCGCGGCCGCTGGGCTGCCCCTTCTCAGCATTTGGACTTGGCAGTGTTGGGTTTATGGTTGGACTCCATGATCTTAAAGGTCTTTTCCAACCTAAAGGATTCTATGATTCTATAGCTGGACATTTTGGCCAGACCCTCCCTGCGAAAACAGGTCTGAAAGCAGCCGGGGTGCAGCCTTGCCCCGTCCTCCCCTGCCCTTGGTGCCACCTGGGTGGCCGTAGGGGGGATGACCAAGGAGCAAAATTTTCTCATCTTTGGGCTTTCTGGGATTTAGCCGAATTCCCGGGGATGCTTTCAAGTCAGGGCTGGGCAGGAGGCGGCGGCGGGGGAGAGGAGAGGGCAGGAGGCACCTGTGGGCTGCCGAAGCGGAGAGGATGGGTGCGGGCAGGCCGAGTGGGTGCTGGTTGGTGGGTGCTGCGGCGTGGCGGGGCCACGGAGCCGGCGGCCTTCGGTCGGCAGATGGCACAAGAGCCGTGGCTGAGCGCCTTGGGCAGGGAGCAGAGCTGCTGGGAAAACATAATCGGGAAAAAAAAAGAAGTGCATCACCCTGCAGCTTGCTGAACGTTAAGGGTAGAGCAGGAGGCACAGCAGGCGACCAATGCTGGTCCCTTCCAGCCTCCTCCGCAGCTCCCAGTGAGTCCCAGCAGGAGCCTGGTCTATCATCTGTCCCACCAGCAGCTCCGTTACGGTTGGAGTATCCCAACTCATCCTCAGGCTTCCCGCAGCTCCATCCTGCTGCTTTGCTGGGCAGCGAGACTGTGGAGCTCCTGGGGAGGCAGCCGAGGGGTTATTTAGCCCCCCCCCAGGAGCAGGGAGCTGAGGGGGGCTTGTGAGCACGGTGGAAGCCAAAAAAAACCCCAAAACTGGCCGTGGCAAGGAAAATAGGGATGGGACGTGGTGGGAAATGTATGGGGTGTTTGGGATGCAAACGCTTCTCGGGGAAGGGGGAATTTGGTCTGTGCCTCTTTGATGCTCAGAGTGCAAAGCGGCATCCCGAATGCATTGCAGCGGTGTGCTCTCCCCCGCCTTCCAGCGGTGCAAGTGGGGTGTAAAATCCTCCATCGCCCTCTGAGCCGCGCGGGAGAGGTGTTTCGAAAATCCCCATGAGCTGCAGTGTGCGGGGTTGGGGAAAAGCTGAGCTCGGTTATCCCCCGACCTCCCAATTTCACCTCCCCGAGCCCCAAACCTCAACATCGTCACTTAAAAAAAAAGGGGGGGGGGTCCTCCTTCGCCCCACGCTCTCCTTACGTCCCCATCACAAGCTGCCCCGTGGTTTGCAAAGATCAAACACCGCGCAAGTGTTCTTTATTATTGGTTTTGACAGGCTCGGTTAAGTGGGCGGATGGGGCCTGGCAAACGTGCTTGGGTTTGCTTTCGGCTTTGGAACAACTGCGGGGCTCGCCACATCTGTTGGGTTTTTGTTTTGTTTTGTTTTGCTTTTCTTTTTTTAATGGGAGACATTTATTTAGATTGAAGAAAGATCGCTTGGATACTGGGCCAAAAACGTAACTTAAAATATCTGGACTAAATAAGCTCCTAAAATAAGGAGAATTGCTTAATTTTTTTCTCTCTGATGTCATCCGTGGATGCCACATGCTGAAATCCTAGGCATGATAATATTTAAATAAAACGCAGCCTCAAATAATTCACAGGGCAGGGGGAAATGCATCACGCGTTATCAGCTGTTACATGTCATAGATTTCCTATTTGTCAATCTACCCACCCTTAAAATATATAAACTGGCTGTGAGCAACTTCCTGAGCCGGAGTGAAATACATGCCGAAGCAATTGGAGGTCAACCCGAGCAGCCCATTTGGTGCTCGCATTTGTAGCGTCCTCTTTGGAAATTTTTTTTTTTTTTTTAATTAAAAAAATCATGATTAATACTACAGCCGTCAGCTCCGAGGGTGAGCCGTGTAATTTTCCGCTTTCAACTAAAAGGCTGCCAAAAGGAAGAGCCTCCTTAAAAACACAAGTGTGTGAATTGTGCGTGTTGAGGGTTAGAGACTCCTCCACAGGACTTGGCCTGACGGCTGGGAGAGTCGGAGTCTCTTGAGAGCCCGGTCCCAAACCCGGACCGTGTCCCCCTGTTTCAGACGGAGGCAGCCGAGATGCAGGCACGTTGCGGCCGTGCATCCTTGCACGCTCCGCTTCTTGCACGGGCACAAATCCCCGGTGTTTGTGCCCGTCCCCCCTCGCTGCCTCTATTTGCACGGGGACTAACATTTATTCCACTCCGATAGGATTTGCTCTCATCTATTTTCGCGTCACGGCAACAAATTTTGCCCTGGTTTGGCCTTTAAAAGTAACAGCATTCTGCAGGCATCTTACAACCGCAGGCATCTGCTGCCCGCGGGCACGAGCGTCGCCCCTGCGGCCCCGCTGTGCTCAGGGCCAGAAGGCAGCACGTTTGGCGCCCGTGTTGCAGTGCTTTCTGCCTGCTCCAGCCCAAACCCAGACCCTTTTGCGCTGGGCATCACACGGATGCTCACTGGCTTTATATAAAGCTGGGATATACATGGTACCCGCTCCCCTTTTGGTGCAGACAGCCCCGAGCAGTGTTTAGCAGGAGCCTGCACTGTGTTGGAGGGTTTTATTTTCAGGCTGAGCGTGGCACAGCTAAGATTTCGCTCCATTATTCAGTTAACAGGGAGATGAGGTTATCAAGCAGAGGAACGGCGATGCTGTGGGGACCGCAGGGCTCCTCCCAGGCGCTAC
>NW_008824357.1:1942716-1947059 GCF_000699105.1 Pygoscelis adeliae | reverse complement strand
GCTGCAGCTGGTTTCTACAGCCACGAGTTTCACAATATTTATTTTTGCCTTTCATGGTTTTCTTGGGCTGTTGTTGCACTTGGGAGCCATGTAGTTGGCTGAAGCACGGCCCGGGAGCCGGTGCTGGCTGGAGGAAAGACCGAGATCTTGTGTTATTTCCCTTCGTGCCATTAAAATAGCCAGCAGACACGGCAGCGGGACACTGTCCTGTCTCAGGAGCCCATCCCAAGGCTCGTGGCCGTGCCACGTGTGTGGCCCCGCTGCAGAGCCTGCTCTGCTCGGTGCTAGTTTAGGCACCTCACTGTGTTTTCCTTGAAACTAGCTCTGCCAATGGCTTTTTTTGGGAGGTTGCTGCTCTAAGCTGGCCCAGCACGGCAGCCGGGGGTGTCGGCGCACCCCTTCCCGGCTCTGCAAACCTGCCACCACCCTCCCTTTGGGCTGAAGCAGGGACGAATCGGTGTCCCCTGGCCCATGTTGGATGGGAGAGCTGCCTTTGAGCCAGCAGGGTGACAAAAAGGGACCCTTCAGCACCAACACATCTCCTGGGTGCGAGTGCACATGGTCTCGGGGGTGGGTGCGAGAGAAGAGGAGGGGTAGCTTAGCTCACTTAAAAGGCTTTCAAAAATACGTGAAGTTTCTTTACATTATTTAAAAGCCTCTTTAAAGAGCAGCTGCCTCCTATTAATACCGCTCGGGCTGATAATCTTTGCTTGGATCTATCTTTAGAGCGCTGCCAGCATAAATGGGAGCTGGAGGTGCAGCGCGGGGGGGTGACGTCAGGCTGCGTGCCGGCTCCGGGGGCGGCCGAACCAGCTGAAAACACATCGAAGCCGCCCGGGAGGAGGAGAGCGGGGAGGAAAGCAAATAATACCCCCGACTTTTTAGGTGGGTTTGGAGAAATCAACCTTTCGGTTGCCTGTTTGCTCTGAAGCGTGTCTTTTTGTGACACTCAAGAGCAGTTTTTCGGGAGCAGTTGAACATGGCAGGGCTGCGCTCCCCGGATGGGATGGGGCTGTGGATCACGATGCACTTTGCTGGCTCAGCCGTGAAGTGGTCTAAGCCCAGCCTGGGGGAAAGTGCGTAGACCAGCTTTGGTTTTCTTGCTGCCCAGTGCAATCCCCGTAGCAGTACTGGGAAATGCGTCGCGTTAGAGGCAGCTGCGCTGGGGTGGCAGGGACTGAACAAACCACGCACGAGTTTGCAGAGATGAGGCTCTGCCCCGAATCAGCCCCCGGTCCTCTCTGCCACTAAATCCAGGGGGGAATCGAGATGATTCCCTGTTTTCAGGTGCCGTCCTTTGACGCAAGTGCGGCTTCAAAGGGGACCCTGAATAATCCTGCTCTCTGGCGTCAGCGCCGTGGGGGAAAGAGGGTGAGCGGGATCAAAACTCTTTGACTTGCTTTTATTTCCTTTGCTTTCTTAATCGCTTCCTGACAGCCCCGGAGCTGCATGAGAAATCCTTCGGAGTGATGCTGTGCAAGGGCTGACGCAGCTTTCGCCCCGTTCCCAGCAGGGCAGCCGGGAGGGGTTTTGGTAAGGATTAACACTGAGCTTCAGCTTTGCCCTTTGTCAAGATGCCCGAATCCCAAACTTACAGAATCATAGAATCATAAAGTAGTTTGGGTTGGAAGGGACCTCTAAAGGTCACCTCGTCCAAGCCCCCTGCCGTGGGCAGGGACATCTTCAACTAGATCAGGTTGCTCAGAGCCCCGTCCAGCCTGACCTTGAATGTTTCCAGGGATGGGGCAAACTTCTTGAGATTTCATCAATAATTGTCTTAAAATCAAATTGCATCTGAGCTGGGAGCCCAAAATGCCTTGCCAGATGAAAGCATCTCCATGTTTTCTTTCCTGTCATTGCCTAAACCAAATCCATCCTTAGTTTGGCTCAGTTAGACTTATCCCGGGGTGAACAGGATTTTTTAGGAGCTCAGATCTCAGCCGAGCGTTGGGATGTTGAAGGTGGCAGTAAGCTGGGACAGTTGGCTCACTTCTTTTAAGGCACTTAGGGGCAATGAACGCGGCTAATCCTTCACTCGGCATGCGAGAAACTTATTACCGCATTAAAACAACATTTAAAACCTCGGTAAGGAACTGCCGCCTGCGTGACAAGCAGCCAGAGCACATCAGACCTCTCTAAGCACACACGTAATTTAGAAAAACCACTGTATTATTCATTCATTCATATCGTGCCCATCAGCTGAGTATCAGGGGATGCTGAAAAAACTAACACGCATCTTGCCAGAGCCTGACCACACAGTGGGATGTGTGCTGCTCCCGCTGGCCTTTCGGTCAGTGTCTGCTTAGCAAATTGCTGGAAATTCAGGTTACAGGGAAGACTTTGCTCTCTATATGGCAAATGATGGCAGTTTGAATATCAGAGCAGAGGGTTAGTTGTTATTTTGATGGCAGATGAAAACCTTAGCTGCTGCAAAATTGAGTAGGAGATCGTAAAGCTGAGCCGGGCACCAACGTGTGCGGGATTTCTATGACACTAATGTAAGTTTTTTAGCTGTGCTTGGATGTGCAATTTGGGAGATGTCGCAGCCAGATGCTCCCGGCAACTCAGTTGCACGTAAATGGGGCGTGGGTGGTGGCTGCGGCTCGCTGCGATGGAGAAGGGCTGATGTTTGGGGCTGGGATTGTCTCAGCTGGTGTCGATCTGCTTTTTCAGCCTTGAAAACCATGAGCTGAAACCAGGGCTTTGTCAAAGCGTTCCAATAGCCCCAACAGGGGATGCCGGGAAAATCCCGGGTATTTGTGGAAAATTCCTCTGGATGCTGATCTTCCCCGGAGCACCGAGGGGCCCCAAGGCTTCAAGGAAAAGGTCCCTCGTACTTGACTCTGATTAGTGACTGACGACGGGGTGAGCGTCAGGCTCCGTGAACTCCAAATACCCCCCTAGGAAGAATAAAGCTGCACAATGCTGGGAGCAGAGCAGAACGCCTTTCCACACCAGAGGAAAAACCAATATTGTCCTTCTGGTAATCTCATTTTTTCGGCCAGAACGTACCACTCCCCATCCTTAAGGGAAGTTTGGTCCCTGACCTGGGAATCCAGCTCCGGGGCTGGTGCATCTCCCCAGGGGCTCGGTGGGTGGATCTGCCCGGAGCCCTTTCCTCTGATGCAGCAGTAAAACATCTGCCCTCTCCAGCTCCATCAGTCAAAGCTTTAACCGTGTCAGCGGGGCTCGGGGCTCGGGTGTCCGTCCCCGCCGGCACCTGCGCGAGTGACGAGGAGGAAAACGCTCGTGCGTCGTTGGGACCCTCTTGACTCACCGACAGCAGCTCCACCTAGCCAGTCACGCACTTTTCCATGAGCCGCCGCGACTCTCAGCCTCCTCCTTCCTGAGGACAGTGCCTTTGCCCAAAGGAAGGAAAGATTTACTTCGGGCAGGAAAGATTCGCGGCCACATGGCAGGAGCGTGTCCTGCCCGGCCAGGAGGCGGCGGGCGAAGGGGAAGGTGGGTGGGGCAGGGGGCTGAGTGATGCTCGTGGAAACTTGTGCATGGGAGCACTGCAGTGAGCAAATGTGATGGAGGAATGATAAACCCAAGAAAACATCTGTATTCTTCTCTTATTGTTCAGATTAATTTTTTAAATTTTCATGCTTGCGGCTTCTCTGCGAGTCTACCCTATGGGGGGCCGTGCTCTTCACTGTGACTGTAGGAATAAAGGCGTATTTAGGAGAAGATCAAAGGGACCCTTTTCAGATAATTAGCCATGAATGTGAACTCGAATCCCACAGACGGACACCTCATTCCCATGAAAATCATGGCCAGCGAATAAAAGTGAGTCTAAGAAACACATGTGAAACAGTTAAGCAAACAGCGGCTCAGAAAAAGATTTTTTTTAAGTCCTGAAAAAACTTCTAGGATTAATTATCAGCACAGTAATAAAAATAAATAGCTGGGCTCTTTCTGCTGGTTCGGACTGTCTGAATTCCCCAGTTGCGAGCAAGATCGTGCTAGGGTTTCGGCACGACTGGCTGGAGATGGCTGATGATTATATTGAGCCCGGTTGATTACTCCAAGCCAAACAGCACATCGAGAGAAGAGCAGGGATTTGTTTTCGCAGCACAAAGCGCTCCAAGCCTGCAGATGAAAAATAACCTTGAAGGAAATTCAAAGGAACCAACTGGAATTTTCTCCCATCTTGAGAATACAGGGAACGCAATTTCCATAAAATGATTTTTCTCTTTAAATAACCATTATGACCGGCTCGGTTTTGTGTGCCTGGACCCGCAGCATCTGTCCCGGCCAGGGGGAAGGCTGGAGGGGGAAGCTGGAAGGTGCAGGTAGCAGGGATCAATCATCCTTTGTAGCCACAGTCTGGTATCCTGGCG
>NW_008824357.1:1923015-1942687 GCF_000699105.1 Pygoscelis adeliae | reverse complement strand
CCCCGCCCCCCCCCCCATGAGCTCATACAGGTTTTACAAGTTTTTCCAGCTGTCGTCTGGAATACAGCTCCCGTGTTTCTTGCAGGTATTTTCTGCCTAAGGTTCTCCAGCCGCCTGCAACGTGGATCCCTCTCCATCGCCAAGATAAGGGGGGTTTATAGCAAAAATTATCTGACGTTACTTCTAACGCCTAACTTGGCCTTTTGGAGGAGGAACCCAGCCTCCGAAAATACAAGTCTGTATGTTGTGACCGAGGCGAGGAAGAGCTGTCTCCTTGGAAAATGCTGATTTATTGAAAGAAAGTAATTTTTGTGAGTGGCTTATGCTGTTGAACAATACTGTCCATAAGCTTTCCATACGTGCTGAGTATCCCTCTCTCCGATCAGGCCTTGGAAAGAGAGGGCTGTCAAGCAGTGTTACCCCCCAAAGAATCCGTCAGCCTAATTTTTGGCCATTGCTTTACACTGAAATACATGAAAAATCTTTTGTATACATGAAAAAGCATTTGTATAGCTCAGCGTCCTGCGACTGCGAGTTCCCCGGTTTATAATACGGTAAAATCTGCATCCATTTGCATTCCTTCTGCCTTTTCCTTTTGCATCTCGCCCATCGAACCGCGCACGATGGGAACGACCACTGCGGAGTCAATTTGTTTGCACTTTGATTATATTTTTAGCATCCTACTTCACGGGTTTTTTTTAACTTCTTTCATATTCCCAGTCGTACTGGCTGAATCATGATGGCAAAGACAATGTCCTTTATTATATTGTGGAGGGTTTTTTTTTTTTCTGCTTTTTATTTTTCTAAGTTCACAGGAGGCAGGAAGTGAAGTCTGTTCCCAAATTTCACTCCCGGTCATTTTGTCCAGTGTCATTTGAAGTGCCAAAGATCACACTCCTCCTCTCCCGCGCTCGCTCTTTCTCTCTCTCCCCCCTTGCTCAGAACAGCAAAGCAAGCAGGAAGGGTGAGGACCAGGAAAATCTGAAATGATTTTCCCCTTGTTTTGTAATGAAACTTTTTAAAAAAAAAAAAAAAAGGACAAGACAAGAACATCAGTCAATCATGTACTTTGGGCCTCGGCCAAATCAAATTAACTCCTGGTCTGTTTGTTCCATTTGAAGATGATAACCAGGACTTTAATGCACTCCGAGATCTCCGTCGTCATCGAGCCGAGACTTCCTTTCCGAGGACTGTTTTCTGCACAGTCTTTCCACCGTGGTGGCTGTTTTGATTAGGCCCCAGCTGCTGCCATTTATTGGAAATCAAAACCCTTGTTACTAGCACTGCTCTAAACACATCAATTTTTTTCTAACTCTTGAGAAGTTGTTGCACTTCAGAAACATTGTTGCAGTTGGGTAAAAATCTCCCATGAAATTTCCGACAACAACAGCAACAGCAACAGCAACAACAACAATAATAATAAAACTACCCTCCAAACAGCCTGGTTAACACCTTTGTTCTTTTTAAAGAACTTCACTTGACTCACGCTGCCTGCTTTATACGCTATGTAAATGAATTATTGACATTTTCATCTAGAGGATACCTAATCCCCACCATGAGGTCGGTCTTCAATTTGGGAGGAGAAAGGAAAACTCGTATTATAATGCTGCGATTTCTGGTGGAGCACAGCTGATCTTGCTTTGAACCATGCTGGAGAGTTCTCGTGTCATTTACTCCTTTCATTTTGGGGTCGGGTTTAGCACTCAGGGGAGCCAAGGGGAGAAAGAAAAAAAACCAACCCAGAATTAGCAGGGTTTCAAACAGAATTTGTTGTGTAGAATTACTATAGAAATGTCTATATATAGAAATTATAGAAATTATTATAGAAATGTCCAGATTTCTAAGCGACTCCACGCGTTGGGGTGAGGTGCTTTGGGCCGGCAAAATCCTCAAATTCCCCAAGAACAATTTCATTTTAGGGATGTGGTTTGCTGACGACGAAGCCGTACAGGCTGAGGTTTATGAAGATTTCATACGAATAGTACATTGTATTGACAGTAATTATTTTGTAGTGGTTATTAATTACAAAATAGCTGTGAAAGCCAGCTTTTGGAAGCCTGGCATCTGTGCCACTTCCAAGGCACTCTTTTTGCATGAGCAGAAATGTTAACTGGCTTTGTTTCTAGCAATGTATTGGGGATAGATTCCCTGTTTATCCCTAAATTTTTTTGTCATTTCTCATTGGATGCTGTTCCCTTTGCTGCTTTGCCTTCTAGAAAGTGGGGGGGGGCGTTATTTAGCAGCCAGTGATTTACGGGTAGGTGAGTGGCTGCATGTGGTCAGCCAGCGATCTGGGGATTCCTACTAATGGCAAAGCAAATGAAAAAGTTGGAGGCTGACATCCATTTCCAGGACCTCTGGCATGTCGGATGACTCAGCGGCACTTGTATGTGGACGGGAGCTGGTTTTGGATTCCCTTGTAAACCGAACTGATTTGATGCTCCGTTGTGGCAGCGATGTTGGGATTTCTTAGTGATCCTTTTTGCTTTTAACTTTTCACGTGGGGATTTTACGAGAAACCTAATCGCATCGGCAGTCGAGCGGAGTGCTCCGGATGGTGCACGTAATTGCCCTTTCTGCCTTTTTCTGAGAGACTAGCTCAACTCCCGCTGGAACAGTGGAGCTCACCTGGAGCCAGGAATAGGGAGAATTCCCAAAGCAGTATCAAGGTAAGCAGGTGGGAGGTGGCTTGTCACCACCTACGAATTAATAGCAGTAAAGGGGATAAACAGGGAATCTATCCCCAATACATTGCTAGAAACAAAGCCAGTAAAGGGGAGCTCGAGGAAGGTCCGATTTCCTTGGCACCTCGGCCCTGCTTTGCAGCAATGTGAGATAAGCCTTGCTCTGGCTCATCAACTCTCCATGCTGTGAACCGCAGCAGCTCATTTGTTCGCAAAGAATGATAAATTCTGATTTTGGTAAGTTACTGTACCTTAGTATGAACTTTGCTTTTGACTAAAAAGGGATTTCAACAAAAGCAAACTTTTAACAGCCCCCTTTGAAAGTAATTTCTACATTGCTGGACAAAACAAGAAGGAAGAAGAGATTTTTTTTTTTAATCCAACTGTATTGCTAGTGTTTACTCTTTGGTTCCCTTGGACTTACTCTAATGGGATGGGGGAAATAGTTTTTTAAACTTTGCAGTAGCTTTTGGAGCAGTCAGTCTGAATTAGTCCGCCAGTCTTCCTCTGATGAGCATTAAATGCTTTTTGATCTTCCACTGAGATTTCCTGAATGAAGCGTAGATGCACATTTACATGTACATCAAAGCCAAAATCAAGGTATTTTCTTTTTCCTGCAATGCTGTTATGGATGCATTCATTAAAAAATGGTTCTGCCTTAATTTTGTTATCAGGCCAAATAGGATACAATTTACAAGGTCAGGCCACTGTCAAAGAGAAGTGTCACAAGAGCTTTATCAGCCCTGGGGTTTACAGCTGGGACATTGCAGGGCCCAGAATCGGAGGTTTTGGTCAGACCAGACGTATCCAGAGGATTATTAATGATACTCGGCGTGGTGGCCTAGATGTCGAAAGGCTACTTCAGGCATCATTTACTCTGCACTCGCCCCCTTCTTCCTATTTTTCTCCAGCCTCACTGCCGAGCAGCATCAAGAGATGAAGACTCTGTGGGATGAACCTCTGACTTCACACAACCTGCACTGCAGGATCTGAACCCGAGGTATCAGCATCCGGAACAGACGTAAAAGCTACGGTGCTCAGTTGAAGGTAAGTGCAACAACTGGCTTCTGGGGCAGTATCATGGTCACAGTAAGGTTTAATGAAAGAGTCAGACACTAAAAACCCTTAAATTTGACATTTTATTTCATTGCAGAAGAAAATCCAACATAGGCCTCATTATGTTATGCATCTTTAATTATAAAAATAAGCAAAGAAAATAACTTGCATCTTTCTCATTACTATGATATGTTTCAAATAACCTTTATATGAACACACTGAGCTTTAAAAATGTAATTTAAACAATAAATAATGACATATACCAGATATGCTCACTGTTTATTCCAGTACTCAGCAAAAAAAAAACAACCAAAAAACAAAAAACCCAAACTCTCTCCCCCTTCTAAGTATCTTTAAATTATAAATACATAATGCAAATTTATAATGGCACAAAACATCTAAAGTGCAAACAAATCACAATGAGAATCATGCAAACATTTCTAGATAAGCCCCTCCCTGCCCCCAAGAGAAATCATTTTGCAATGAATGCAAGATTAAAAAAATAAAGCATTAGAGATTAAATAAAATGTGAAATAGCTGGACTTAATATTGAGAATCATTCCCCATCCCCAGGGGGATCTCTCTCACCTAATTCAAACCATCTAAAATCAGGCACCCTTCCCAGTCGATGGGAAGCGCCTCTCCCATCTCCATGTCCCCCTGCCCTGATAAGAGAGCGCGTTAAACGACCAGCTTAGGCTAGATGGCAAAAGTTAGGCAAGGTGAACCCCAGGCCTTCTGATTTTAGGGATGTGTGCTTGCGGCTTCCTTACTACACCAGCGTAGGGAAAAACGTGACACATTAAAGCAGCTCAAAAATGTCGTGATGTAGTCGAGGCTCTCTCCGACACGAGGCATCCGGTGAGTCCCCAACAGCAGTGCCAGTGCAGAGAGGCAGAGCTTTGGTTTGCACAGGTGATGTTTACCTGTGACACCAGAGCAAATCGAATCGGGGGGAATTATTTTCCCAGTCATCTTCCCACCCGTATTAAGGGGACGACAAGTTTAAATTCCCACTGGAAAAAGAAAGTTAATTCTGACAACCCCAAAAGATAGGGTTTGGGGTAATCTATCCTCCTCCCCAGCCCCAAATCAACTTTATAAACCTTCTCTGGGTTTTCATAGAAATGGATGCACAAAGCAGCAGAGAAGCCACTTGCCATTAGGAGCATCTCCACGGGAAATTGTGTCCTCAGTGAGCTCTGCTAGTGCGAGCCCGCGGGGACCTTGGGTACCCAAAATGGGAGCTGCTTTGCATAGCCCAGCGCTGGGCTCCGTAACACCAGTGCAGCCATCCAGGCGGTTGTTTGGACACTGCCTCGAGCCAGGTAAAGACCTTTTTGTAACTATTTCCCCAAATAGCGGTATGCACTTGATGCACAAACCCCAGCAGAGTTCCCTGTTTAGTAATCCCCGTCTCCTAACGGTGTGGCGTGAGGTGTGATGCTGTAGGGTGGAGAGTCGCACGTGCACAGTTCTGGGATCAGTTCCTAAGCGTAAGTCAAACTTTTAGGGTCAGGATATTCAAGGGGCCTTTGGTTTTCACCTTGCAAAACTTTGTTGTGTTGGACTCCATATACCTGACTGTGATTTAAGAACGAGCAATATTGCATCTTGCTTGCCCTGGACGGCACGATTCAGAGTATTAACAAAAATAAAAATAAAATAACAACCCTCTACCGTCAGCAACATTTTTTGCTGCTTACAATTTTACGACAGCACTTTTGGGCTACATTTAATGAAGACAGCAATATTAGAAATGCTGCCACTGCATCTGGTTTCAATATATTAGCAGCAAGTTATTGTTTAAAGGCTTTGTGGTTTAAAAAAAAAAAAAGAGTTATATTGCTTTAGATTTTGAAAAGAAAAATAGATCCCTCCTTTATTAGCTCTCTAACTAGTTGAGCAAGAGTCATCCACTCTGCAGACGGACTCTAACGGGATAGATTTGGAGCATGGAACTGGCCTTGTTGATCGCATGCCACAATGTGGCTTTTTTTGGCTCACCGAAGCCCAGCCAGACTACTGTGCAGAGCGGCGTTTGGGGGAGGCCCCCAGCTACTGCTGCGGGACCGGCTGCTCCGCTCCTGTTCTGAGGCTGCCGAAGAGGTGGATGGGAGGAAAGGCAGATCCGAGAGCATTAATGCATGTGTCCTCTTAAAGGCAGGCACATTGCTTTACTTCTGAAGCTTAAGAGAATTTAAGGATGTTTCCTGCCTTTCCCCAGAAATCAACTTTCTCAAGTAGGTTTTACCCTGTGGCAGCTATGAGATCCCAAAGCAGCTTTTTGTCAGCCATCCGATAATTCCCCAAATAGCTCTCCAGCAGCACTCGTGCCTTGGGTATAACTGCGTCTCACAGCAGCTCTGTGGAGATAGGACTGGCCAGTCTGAACTCTTTTTTTTCCCCTCCGTGTTAACTATGAGAAGAGAGGCTTGTTTCTGGCCCTGTAATTTCTGTCCTAAACATTTTCCCTTTCATTATAAAAAGGCCACAGAGTAGAATGTGAACTCTTGAATATGACAGAGATACTGTTTCCAGGAAAAAAGAAATAGCTAACTTACAAAACTAAGTTTATGCAATAAAGTTATTCTATTCTGCTCCTTTTAAGCAGACTCTCGTGGAATTTATGTACAGTACATGACAGATTTTAAAACTATTTATACCACAGTTAGAGCAAGACCTTTAATACTCTAGTCTTAAGACAGGGTTTGTTTTTGTTAGATTTCTTTTAAAGCTTTAGACAGTTAAATACAGTACATAGATGTTAGCTTTTAAATACAATGCAAGATTATGTAACCTTCTGACTAGCTTCGACCATAGACTGGCACCTCTTTTAATCATTTCCGTAGTACAAAATGTTCCTTTCCTGATTTGGTGTGTGTCGGGGGGGTAGTTTTAACCCATTTTGCACTGTGGTGCCAGGTCACGGTAACTAAAATCATCCACAGCTAGCGAGTTTAGTCAATCAACGGGTTAACGGAGCTGTATTGGAAGGATTAGGACTGTATGACACTAAGAGACCAGGAATATGACATTCATATTCGTCCATGGCCAGCACAGATTCATAACACGAATTCCATTGACATCTTTAGGATGTGCAATAGTTATTAGTGCATCTATCGTTGCCTACCAGCTTACTACAAGAGAGAATAAGCTATTCTCCTTGGTGCCAAATCTTCAGACTTCAATGGTGTTAGCGCTACAGTACATTTAGAGTTTGGTGTCTGAAGGCCTGACTACTGTACGGTTATATTTAAGACTAAGATCGTTTGGGGTATCTTTTTGTGGGGAAGAAAAGAGATGGAGACATTTTGACGGTGGGAAAGCTGAGACACTGAACACAGATCCATGCAAAAGTTTTGTTCAAAAGGAATAGAAAATATTAATGACTAAATCTAAAACCAGTTCCTAGTTGTTATTAAAACTAGCTACAGTACACTTGGTTTGGGTGCATTACTCTTCTAGAAGAGAGACGTCAGCTTTGGTAGTGCTTAGCATCCCTTACACACCCATTGTCGCTCCCCCGAGGCGTTACGCGCTTTCGGCGGAGCTGCGCTTTGCGTGGGCCGGGACAGACCCCTCACCTCGGAGGTTCCTGAAGTAGAGTTTTAGCTTCTGCGGCTCGGTGATACGTCTCCTGGTGAAGTCCGCACGTGGGTGGCCTTGGGCGCAGTGATCTGTCTGCAGCAGGTGGAAGAGGCTTGCCATGTTGGGCCCAATCTTCTCCATCAAGCTGTCCTTGATGGTGCTGACAGTCTCTTCATCACACTCCAATAAGCTTCTCACCAGCTTGTTGTAATACCTGCATGAGAGTTACCATCCGTTACTCCAAGGCATCTCCCAGCAAGACCAAAGAAACAAGGTAAGAGCTGATCTCAAGCCAGTAGACCAGTCCAAGCAATAAAACTATGAGAATCAGAATTTTTAAGTCATTCAGGGTGTGTTTGAAATTGATTTTCGACTGCACAATGTACATGTTCTCACTGCATCTAACAAATGCCCTGGCGCTGGAGATGCTGTGCCCATGACATACGGAAGGAACACAACCCATCAAGCTTCTAATTTAGTCGTCCTAAATGAGCAGCTGCTCCAGCAATAAAAGGTAAGGCTATAAGCACAAGTGATTTTGGTGTTACCTGGTGGATTGGGAAGAAGGTGAGAGCGAGGAGCTAAGACGATCTAGTAACTGGCTTAAGTGTGTGTTTTACTCTCCACTAAACAACCTGAGTTTCTAGAGCTTGAGGAAGAAAAATAATTGCATCTTTCTAATAGACAGATACTGCCCATCACCAGACAGGATAACAGACTAAATAGACCACTGGTCTGAGCCAGTACAACCCTTCCTACAAATGCATCCATCCCTGTGGCACCTTTCGTCCCTCTCCCTTCCCCTCCATGCACAGCCTTTAGCAAGGGACCAGAAGAGGGAAAAGCAAGCTCAGTCCAAGTCAGAGCCTGACAGATGCATGTACTCCCTGGGGGCAGATCTTTAGGACATACAATCAGTTGTCACTTCCAACAAGCTGACTACGCATTAAATCACAAGTGAGGACCTTATGCTTTGCCCTGTTGCGTGCCTGCCTCCTCTACAGCCTGCTGCTGCATTTTCGCCTTCCAGCAGCCTTGAGTACGCGTTCCTTGCTCAAGGAGGGAGCCAGGAAATTGTGCTGATCTGTTTCCCCAGCACTGCTTGAGCTGAGCGCAGAACAGTGCTCAAAGGAACGATCCTCCGCGGGGCTACGGCAGAATCAGCACAGCCCTGTGTGCATGGCTGGCTCGAGTAGGGAGAGCAAAGCTGGCAAGTGGGACCTCACTGTACAAGAGAACATCTTCCTAGGGAGAGAAAGTTGGGAAAAGAGGAGCAGTCCCATATTTGCTGGGCTACTTCTGCCTGAAAGGACATCGGAGAACTTATTTTAAGCCTTTAAGGTCACCGTGACATTTTTCCACAGGAGCAGAGAAGAGAATAACCTGCAGGTGGAGGAGGGGAAGGAAGAGGGAAATGAGAGTTCACATTCAAACTCCTTTCCTAACTCTCAGCTCTGGCCTTTAGAGCAGCCAGTGGAGGTCAGGTGGGGTTAAAGTTTCTGCTGCACTTGAAGTACAAAAGGACGAGGCTTTGGCACGGTGGAGCACAGTGCAAGCGCAGCTCGGCAGTGCTAATATTAAGGTCTAAAGCGTGCACAGTAGTTGTTGATGAATACATCTGTGCGAGCCAGGCATCCAGCGTAAATCAGTCCCAGCCTAACAGGACAGGAGGAACAGATCCTATGCACCTTCCTCTGCGGCGCTGCCTACACCTCCTTCATACAAATACAGCTTGGCGGTTTCCATAGCTGGAGCTGCAATCAAACAGCTCGCTAGTGCCTTTCAGCAGCTACAGTGCAAGCAAAGGCAACAAGGCTTTCCTCTCCTCCTGCTCCTGCCATGAGATTAAATCACAGGAAGATGCTATGACCTTTAACTACTTCCTCTCAGTGTCCCAAGCCAAGTGGCACATTCTTATTCTGTGGCTATGTTGGGACAGGGGCTGGGAAAGCAGGATGCTTTAGGAGACCTCAGTGTAAACTATTAGCTGGGAAATCCTGCTGCTTTTGTTACTCAACATGTCATAATATCCTTTGGCTTCGACAAGGGTTGGCGGCTGTGGGGGAGGAGTTCCCTCTGCCTCGGGAGACAGCGGCTCCAGTTCAGGGTCGGTCCTCTGGAGAGGAACATCCCCAACACGTATAACGCCGCTGCTGCTATCACTGCATCCTCCCCTCGCTCAAGTGTCCACACGTCCCCCCTTCACCCCAATGCCCCTACAGCCCTGCCAAGAGCTGTTTAACTCTACAATCCATTGTATTAACCTGAACTGCTCTTTCAGCCTGTAAAACACTGATGCCACAGTGCTGCCTGCTCCTCGTCCCAGCCCTTGGGGGAATGCTCAAGCAAACCTCTTCCAAATTTGCCAAGGAGAAGAGGGGAAACACACACAAGTATAATTTTCGCCTTCCCACAAGTATCATTTTCCGGATATAATATCTGCAATAGAGTTTTCTATAAGAAGTTTATGCTGGTCAGAGATGCGACATCTATATATCACTTGCATACCTGTCCTAGGATAGGCCTGGAGGTTTAAGATGCTTCTAGATTAAGTCAAACAGCCACCCCAGAGGAGCTGTAGCATTCGCCGCAGCCAGCCAACATGTTAAATTGCAGCTTGGTCTGTTTGCACTCAAATTCTAGAGCATATTTACTCAAACTGTTCAAAAAGATCCCTTTTATCCCAATCACAAGACTCAGCACTGATTGTTCCAGGGTTTAGAGGAAGAAATCCCTGCCCTTGCAGCGTGACTGCGCAGACTGCAGTAGCTCCCTGAAGCTTCTCTCTGTCCCTTGTCCTTGGAGGATGGGGACAGGGCAGTTCTGTGCTCAGATAAAGGCGCCAGAAAGCAGAGTGACGTGCCCATTTCTGCAGGCAGCCTTTGCTATCAAGAAGGAACAGGGGTGAAGACAACCCTAAAAGAGACCATTAAGAACATCAGACTATCCCTAGAAATATGGGACTACTGGATCATGGCAGAATAAGGTTCTAGAGGAGCCTGTTCACTGATTCCCTTTAAGCTTTCCTAGTTCTTCATATTGCCATGGTAAGTCAGAGGGCAAGGCCTCATTTGCTAGGTGTCATATAAACCCAAAAACGGGGATGGCTGCAGCCTGAAGAAGTGAATGAAGTTGCAATAGGTTGAGAAGCTCTTATGTGCTAAATATGCCAGAGATGCTATATTAATCAAACTGGTTTGGTATTTAAAAAGCTCTGTTTACCATTATATTGCATTCAAACTAAAAGAACTAACATTTAAACAAACTCCATGCTTTGAAGTAGTGTATGTCTAGTTAATTTTATGATTCTCCCCTGGAGATGTTTATAAGTGTATTTACCAAAAAGAGAATCAGAAGAATGCTGGTAAAACTTAATAAGGATTTGAAAAGGCAGAGAGCATTGCTTAGGCTAAGCTATATTAGGACTTGTAAGAAGTTAGTCAACTTGGTTCCTCTCCCTCTTCCTCTGTGCTTCACATTTCTCCATTTGATGCATTTCAGCTGAGGAAAGCTCCACGTACCGGTTTGAGAACTGATTTGGAAGCTGGACGACCTCCGTGATGGCTTCGGGATTTCGTTTCGCAATGCCGCACATGTCCAGTTTGCTGTAGCACTCCTCTTGCACTTCGGAGATCATTCTTTGGAAAGTGGAGCACCTCCGGATGGCAAGGAACACCTTGGACGTTACCCCATTTGCAATGCATTTCAAGCTTTCTTTCACAAAAGCTTTTCCCTGGAAACAGAAGAAAAACCTTAAACTGCAACAGATTTCATAGAAAGGGGTGTATGAACAGATACTCCGCTGTGGCTGGCTGCTATTAATTACCCTTGCTGCAATTACAGACCTGCTGGAGGTCCCTTACCAAGCACGGCAGGGAATTGGACCCTAAATGCTCGCAATTATTGTATAGTTATATTCACAGCAGTTTCAGTTGGGATGCACACAGTTCAGGGAGAACAGCGAGCTCCTGTTCCCAAAAGATTTAGGCAATGGAAGTCTTTGCGCGAACAGACCTAAAAGTGCCAGCACCAGAGATGGGCCAATTCTGCCCTCTGGGAGGGGGCCGGACCACTCGCTGCATACCAGTGATTTAACGCATCTGGCTCACCAGACCTCAAGATGCTTTAAGAGCTTTTAAGTTTGTCCTTGGGAGCGAGAGCGCAGGGAATGAGGGGGCGTGCACATTTTGGGAAGAAAGTACGAAGGAAAAGGGCCCTTGGCAGAGCCACAGTCCTCTGATATTATCCTATTTATTCTGCTGCAAGCGCCTGCAGCTCTGGAGAGACTGATCTGGCCGTGCATTCCCAGGCCCGAAGACTTCCAATTCAAATCCCAGCCCTGTGCCAGGTCACACAGTCAGAAGACTTACTTTGTTAGAAGAACGTTTGTATTTCCTCCTGAAGAGGAAACTTAGCTCTCCGCCCCACAAAACACTCCTTGCCAAGTCCTCACACATAGCATACAGTATGTGGAAAATGTGCTGTAGAAAATAGTCCTGAAGGATGCATTTGTAGCCAAAAACCGAAATCATGGTTCAGAGGAGTAGCTAAGCAGCAGGAAGGGCTGCAAGAAAGGAAGGGTTAAGCCTGCACAGACCCCATCTCCATGAGGACAGAGAAATTAAGGCATCCATTCAGCAAAGCATTTAAGTACATGCTTTAATGCTGCAGGACTTGTAAAAGCACTTTATTGAATCGGGGCATGAAAAGGGAGCTCTAACGGCGAGGTATTATTCTTGTCCCCTTTATACTCGCACTGTACCTGAGTGTCAAATTTAGCAGCACTGTACAGGAAGGACTTGCAGATGTCGTACATGCCATCCGTGTCGCACGTGGAGTTCTCCAGGCAGGCGAAGGCCCCGCAGCCCACCTGAAGGGCACTGTTCAGACAGCGAACCACCTCGGCTGCAGAGAGAGGCACAACGTTACGTACGCACCACTCCCCAGTGCCTGACTCCGTAAAGCCCTTCTCCGGCGCAACGTCAAGTCATGCTCAACGGCAGTCAAGCAGTAGCCTTATTGCTTTTCGGGACTGGAGGGAGAGGTAACGAAGAGAGGCCAATGGCACTGCCAAAGGAAGTTTTTAACTGAAGTCATGCAACAGATCACCAGCAAATCAAGGAACAGAAACTGCAACTACCGAAACCTTCAATCGGTTACATACGGATTAAAAGAGAGGCAACACCTGATAGTCTTTGGCTAGGTGGAGACTTACAGGTCCATCCCAACCTAAGTCTGATTGCATGCATTTACAGCTTTGTTCAGAGTTCCTCTAAAGAAGGCAGAGGTAACGAGGATGGGCCCGTGAAGCGCACTGGGTGGTGAGGTCTTCTCCATGGTCTTAGGCCGAAGGGAGGTCAGAGCAGCTTGGCAGCATCTGGCTCACAAACCTCATTTGAAACTGAGACTGAAGTGATGGCGATTGCAAATAAGCTGGCATGAAATTTGCACTTACTGCGAGGAAGCACTGGTTTTGCTAGCTTTGGAGGTATTTGTGCTTTTCTAAAAAGCATAAAGTATCTAGAAATAAGATTTTAGTTTGTGTGTCAATTATCAGTACTACAAAGGACTTGAACGAGCAGCTTGGTGCTAAATACGAGCCTGGTACCCAGCAGTTTGCAAGCATAGCCAAGAAAGGCCATATTGCTGATGATTCGCAGAGAGAAGGGACATTTGGGCAGAGAAAGTTAAGGTAATGGAGCTGACCATGTATAATTAAAATCATTGAGGCAGTAGTTAGTCTGAACAGGAGGGTATCCATGTCATCCCATCTTTTTTAGTGCAGATACTATGCATTTTAACAATGAATCAGCAGTATTGCCACATGATTGCCCTGAAATTAGTAGGGATTAACCTTTTTTGGTGAGCTGAACATCTGTCCCCCTATGTGTCTGTGCAAAGCATATTCATTACTTTTGCAGATCATGTTACGAGACATTCTTTCGGAAGAAATGCAAACCCAGCGTCTCCCATCAAGATCCTAGGTGTGGGAAAAGTGAGGATTTGCATTTAGTGGAAGAGAACACACCTTATTAAGAGCTAAGTTGTAGCCTAAAGATGTATCTATATAACTAAGATCTTTACAGAAAAGAGGAAAAAAAAATAAAATAAAAAAAAAAATCACCCAATTAACCCCTCCTCATTCTCCGCTCTTGCTTATGTGCCTGAAGGGAGAAATATTTGGTAAGATCATCCTCTCCCCAGTTCATAACCTCACCATCGCACAAGTCATTCCCATAATTATGTTTCCACAGGTTCAAATTATAACTTTGCTTTCAGCAGACTTAGTATGCATTAAGCTTTTATTGTTTTAGGCACGGTGCAATAGTGAGACCCTATGTTTCTATAGCAACCAAATACAAAAGGAAATTGAGCAAACACCCTAGTATAATGCTGCAGAGCCTTGCAGATCTAAAATAAGACATCTGTTAATGAGCTCCAAATTAGAGACCTAATATCTTTTCAGTATACTAGAAGACAGATTTTTAATTTCCATTGTTCAAGACAATGTGTCCAACTTATCTAAGCATCTATAGTGCAGAAAGTAAGAGACATCCAGAGCTGACTTGCCAGCAATTTCTTTATCCATTGTAAAAGCAAGTTTGCTAAATGTCACAATCGTATTTTTATGGTACCGTCTAGCTGATAGCAATCAGTTTTTGAAAATAAATGCTAGCAGTGGACAGTTTCTAGGTTACTGCATTCTTCAAAGTCACATATCTCTCTCCCCCTCTTTGAATAGACAGATGTTTGGCAGAACAATGGTTCAGTCAAATTTCCACGGATTTTATCAACTTCCTAAAAAGCAAGGAATTTAACACCAAAGTATGATTGCAATTGGAGAAGAGAGAAAGACACATGCAAGCAGGGGAGAAAAAAAAAGTACATGGAACTCATTTAGTAGATGGGGGAGGAGGAAAGAGAATGGATTGCATCCTGCAAGCAGATCACACACCGGTTCCCTGACCCAGCTCCTGAAAGAAGAAGATTTCTTCTCCAGCTATGCACCAATATCCTACTGAATCAGACCCTTAAATTAGTATTTGTTCCTACCAGCCATTAAGTTTATAAGCAAAAAAAAAAAAAGGAAAAAAAAAAAGAGGAAAAAAAAAAAGAAAAATCAGCAGTAGAGATATCTGAAACAGTTTAACACATCAGGGTTCAGGCTCAAAGCCCTCCTTGCTGCGTGTTACCTGAGTTCTGGGCTGCAACCCTGGGTTTCCTGGGGCTCACAGAGTCATTCTGTTCAGCTTCATAGGATGCAGATGCACTGATCACCAGCAGCAGGAGAAAACCAGACTTTAGGAGCATTCTCTGACAAGTTTCCGCTAAGTGTGGTTTTTTGGGTGGGTTTTTTTTTTTTTTTGGGTGTATGTGTGTGTGTGTCTCTCCTCTTCCACTTCGGCTTGAGCAAAGATGTGGATCTGGATACGCGCTCCCAGGGAGAGAGAAAGGAGTCTGCTGAGGCTCGGGGACGTGCCGCAGCCCTGCTCTGCCTGGCCCCTCTGGCTCCTGCTCGCTGGGGGACCAGGAGCAGCGCTGAGGGCTTTTATAGCCGCCCTTATCGGTCCCCCCGCGGGCTGCCGAGCCAATCGGGAGGCGCTGGGCAGAGCCAATGGCAGACTGGACTCATTCAAGCCCCAGAAAACTGCAACTTCACAGGAAGAATATTTTCCAGCCAATTAAAAGTACCTGCCAAACAACAATAACCAAAAAGTTAATCTTTGGAGAGGCGGTGGGAAAGGGGGGGGACGACTTCCTATGGATAATTGAGCTCAAGGAAATGACAGGGCAGTCCTAAATCTTCCCCCACCCCCCAAAAAAAAAAATCACCTGCCCTTTAAGAAAAGATATTTTCCCATCCGTTTAGCAGTTATCCCAGGGCTACAGCAGCTTTGAAGAAGGGAAGGGGCATTTTTGTACGGTACGTACAATGGGGGCTGGCACCGAGCCTTCCCGCGGCGGGTCAGCCGCGTGACCTGTCAGGCAAAGAGGACGTACCTGTGTGCGTGCAGATGGGAGGCATCGCCTCTTGCCCGCCAAAGCACGTGTGCGCAACACTGAACCCGTGTATGAACACACTACACCTCACGTAGGCACATGCAAATACCCTCTCGGTGCCCAAAACCTTATTTCTCGTACACCGCATTCCTTATCTTCCTCTCACTTGGACAATTACGTTCACAAAATCATGCGTTCATACCTCAGACTTCAGCATAGCCTTGCTTTTACTGCTTCCCAGTGAAGCTCAAGACACAATTTTTTAGGTGTTTGGTGGTTTTCCTCCCCCCCCAAATTCAATCCTGTTTTTCAGATTTCATAATGGGAGGAGGCACCCTAATGCTTGATTTAATCTTCATTTTAATAGGCACATAATGAGGATTAACACACTAGAGAACTGATTATCCTGTATACCAGAGACAATTTAAGGCTCTGACTATTTAAGGGATGAAAGTATAAGCAGTAGTATTAAGTCTTAGAGCTGAAAGGAAATTGGGAAGGTGCGTGGAGAAAGAAGATTTATAGATAAAAAGTTACAAGTTCCTGCAGCTTAGAATAAGTTGAAAGATTTAGATATCAGGTATTACTGATCAGAGATGAGATAGCTTCTTTTGGATCTTGAGCATGTTTGATTTCCACTCAGCTATCCCCAGGATCTTTTCTGTGAAGGAAAAATACTCATCTCTGTGGTGTCAGGCAAAGAAACGCAGCTCGAACAGATTCATAGATCCGTCCACGTACAGAAGTTCTGTTTGGATGAACCAATTCTACAAATCTCATTCAAGTGGAGGTGCAAAAAACTTCGTCCTGTGGGCATTCATTCAGGTTTATGGGTGGCTAAATTTAAAAAGTCAATAAGGAAGCAATTTAAAGAAAAACAGAAGTAGCCTCTTCCTTAGCAGAGCTCCAGAAACAGTGCCCACTGCTTTACCTCATTCCTGTCTTTTTTTTGCGTAGGTTTGACAGCTCTGACCGTGACAACGGGACCACTCTGGTTCCTCACCCCTTCCCTGAGCTCCGGTTTCTTCTGAGAGGGAGCTGACAGCTCAGTTTGGGCTGCGCAGCCCCATTCGTGTTGGCATATTTGGTGTCAGCTTCAATTGGAATAGGAACAGGAGTGAGGTTGTACTCCTGCCTTGGGGTCAAAATAACAGCTGTGCCAGATGTTCCAAGAACGTTCAAAAAGCACTGAAACAGAAGGGTTTCGGGTTTCGTCTCAGTTTTGTGACACTGAGCCAACTTCATTAAATAAATAAAAAAAAAAAAAAAAAAGCGCAGCCCTGCAAAAGCACTGTGGTTTCTCTACTTAATAGGACCAGTCCAGTTCACAAGTGAGAATAATCCCATAGGGTTTGATTCTGATTAAATGAAAAGCAACTCTGGCATTGACTTCAATGGGGGATGAATCACCATTCTATCTAAGTCCTATTTGGAGTGGAAGCATTGCATTTTCCACAAAATAGAATTTCAAACTCAAAGCCCGATTTCTCCACCCCTTCACCCCCAAGGTGAACATTCCTACTTGTCTTTTTTAATGTTTCAATCTGAACTGAAGTAGTTTGCAAAACAAAACAGGTTGTCCTGGCCCTCTGAGCACGTATACATCCTGATTTGAGTCCAAGTGTAAACAAAAATTAGTAGCAAGTAGTTCCTATAGGTACTAAAATTCTTCCAGCACATTTTCTATTCTTTCTCATGTCTTTATTCCAGGGCTGATTTACTCCTTTAGGGACAGATTTAGTATTTGTACCTGCTGCATATTTTTAAAGCAACCAGTTTTAATTATGGATAGCAATAACAGGAGATTAAGATGAGGTTCAGTTTGGTAATGGGAACAGGCACTACAATACAGTCCGATATATTGGATCGGGACACATGCAAACATTATAATACCAGAAAAACTTTACTGAGTCTCCAAAAAGACCTTGTGAAGGCAGTACCTTTATTACTGCTTTAAGGAAGCAGGAAAATGAATTCAGGAGTGAAGGACCCATACTGAGTTGCTGTCAAATTTGGCAGGAGACTTGTGCAAGCAAATTTCTGCATGAGACATTTGAGTCCTTTGCTACCAGAGCATATTTGCATTACTTATTTTGCATTCTGAAGGCAACAAGAACTGCAAAATCCCCCTGTAACTTCCATTCTGCACTCACTGTATGATGGCAGAGGAGCTTGGCTTCTCTCCTGTACTCAAGCTTTTAAAGGGAAAAAGAACCGGTGCAGGAATCATTGGACTGTTCAAAGATCAGTGGTTTGCCCACTCCAGGGTCATGCCTTTAAGACCGTTGCTAGAAGGTTTAGGGACACAAGAAGAATATTCATTATGGGATAAGATTTTCCCTAAAAATCTTCCCTCCTCCTGTTCTCAGTTAACAGCTGGCCTAGACCCTAGAGATCTCACCAGAAAAGAAAAAAAAAACCCAAAAATAAAAACTGCAAAGAAGTTCCACTATTTGTTACTAAAGGCTCGACATAACCTGCCAGAAGAATTTCCTCTGTAGCTTCCCTTACAGGTTAAATGCTGCCCTGAAGTAGAGGGGTTTGTTTCCTGGCTGATACGTGTAGAGAAAAAAACAGAAAGGCACTGTTAGCCCTGAGCGAACCGTCCCCTTCTTTCCATTTCCATTCAAGAGATCCTATTAAATTGAACAGTACACACTATTGTACCACTGTTAGTCTGTTCCCAAGGTGTTAAGATTTTTGTCCAGCCTCAATAAGAAATATGGGGGAACAAATAAAAGAAAAGAACAAGAAAAGAGGGGAACCTAAAGCCAATAACCCCCCCGCTTTGTGCTCCGCTGCTCCCTGGCTGGAAGCTGCTGCGAGGGCAGCGGCCCCCCCCCACCATTGTGTAACTCGATCCCTGCCCACCTTTCAGCCCCCCTTTCCCAGCACAGGACCCCTCCATTCTCTCCGCTCCGGAGGGACGTGAGCAACTGCATCACCTCGGGAGTTAGCAACGCTCTGCTGGTTCGTCCCTGCACGTCTGCTCCTTCCAAGCAAACGAACCTCCTCTAATGCCGCCTCTCGCGGCAGCGACACTTCGGCACACACGTACGCAGCCACCCCACCCTTTCCTCGCGGCTCGGCCGGTTGACACACTGCAGTTAACTCTGTTAACACACAAATGGGATGGCTGGAAGGAGCAGCATCGTGCGTGCGGGGTAGGCTTGCATGGAGCAGGACCCATGTCCAGCAAGGGGCAGAGCGTGCTCCCTCCTCACCGCAACTTCAACGTGCGTGGGACCTCATGGGACACGCTCCGTGTGTTATACGGATCAAACCTGCGCTGTCTGGAGGCCTTGATAGCTTGCCAGTCGCCTGCGCGCATCTCACTGGACCAGATCCTCAACAGGTGTACGTTAGTATAACCACCAAATTCAGTATTAGCCCTTCATCTGCGCCATTATTCTGATGCGTCACTACATGCTGTCTGGATGCAATTCCCCATTGTAGAGTTATAAACCAGGAGTAGCTTCAATTACACTGACAGTATAAAAGCAAAGTAGGGGAGAGGCTAAGCAGAACCTTTTAATTTGCTTAGCCCAAATGAATAACCCTGGCTGCACCAGTGCAAGTGATGTCAGAACTTGTTCCAAAAGGCAGGATACAATTTAAGAGTTACCTGGGTGTCTGCCCCAACAAAGCCACTTGGATCTGTTTACAGGCTTTGGCCTTCGCTCCATAAACCTGGCAACAACAACAACAAAAAATCTGCTCAAAATCTTGTTATTAAACAGAGGGATTTAATATCTCTGGTTTATATGCAAAAAGTCAGAATAGGTTTAATGGTGTCACGACCACCGTATGTTTAAGGTACATTTGTTTAATGCCCAACATAAGGTTGCAACTATTGTCTTCTACTGTGTTTCAGTTAATCGGAAACATAAATGAAGGCAAGTTAAAGGTCTTCTCATATGACTGTACTACATGATTTATACACTTCGCATAACTTGATTTTTTAATAAAAGGAATTATGTATTTTAGTATATTTCTGCTGGGATTGTTTTGTATCTTGTAAATGCAATGCATGATGAAAAGTGATTACTAATAATAACCCGGCATTACTTGTAATCCTATGCTCTAAATCCTGACTGCCTGTTTCAGTGGGATTTTGATTAAAACCAAATGTGCATCACATATCAGATACATAAAGAACTTTCAGCACTCAATTCCTGGTACCTTGGTCTGATCCAGGCAGTGAAAACACTCATCTGTGGAAGGTGAAACAGTCCTTTAAAGGCATTGCTGTGGCAGGCTGACAGCTTCACTCCACTCTAACCAAACACGGATATCACTGGCTTGGCCTGGATTTGTACCTGAAAAAGAGTCAGAGGTTT
>NW_008824357.1:1914704-1922948 GCF_000699105.1 Pygoscelis adeliae | reverse complement strand
GTGCCAGTGCCAGTGCCAGTCCCAGCCCTAAAGCACTAGCCAAGAGAAGTTACAGAAGCAGGACGTGGCCCATGGAGGCGAGGAAGTTGCATTTACACGCAGCAATATGCTTTGGCAGGTTTTCCCACATCATGCCAATGAGTAATGTATTTTGGAGGATGCACACGGAGACAGAACGCCAGGTTTTGCACACAGTGACAGAGTTGTTCACCTGAAGTAAAAGAAACCAAAGCTCAGAGGTGCTGACATGGATGAAGACAGGGAGGAAGTCCCCCAGAATTTTAGAGTGGTTGGACACCCATCACATCTGCTTTCCGCCCTGCAGCCAGCAGCTCACCAGGCAGTTGATCCAAAATCCCCAATTCTTTTGACTGTAGCAAGAGTTAATCCCAAGCCTGATTTTGAGGGGCTCTGGGTAAGACCTTTACTCAGGGACTCCCCCATCTACATGGGACTCCCACCACAACAGTCTTTGCCACAGAGGCACCCCCCCCGCTGCACTTGCAATCAGTATTTCCTTCCCCCTGCTCCAGAGCCTGACGACACTAGCAAATATCTAAAAAGTTTCTTGCAAAGGCTTGCCTTAACCAGAAAGAGGATCTCTCATTAAAGCATAAAATTAAACACTTCAGAACAAAGATATTGGCACATTAATATGGAGATTCTGCCTCACCCCCCTCCTTCATCAAAATGCATTAGCCCTTCATGTGCAATTTGCATTGGAAAGCGTAGGAGCCACATAGCATTAACAGCTGTGAAATTGGTGTCATTCTTAAAGGTTAAAATAAACCCAGCTATTCTCTAAAGCTGCCAAGCATTTCTTTGCAAGATCTATGGCCAGAGCCTTCATGAATCATGAATTTGCTTTTTTTTGTGTGCTGTGGAAGGATCCTTGGGAAGATCTTTCCCCTGTTTACAGGCAGGCAAGAGCATTCCCTGTTCAGCCTCCTGCAGGGTGACCTCAGCACTAGGCGTGAAATAAGGCAAGCAGGAATCAGCCAGCAATATACATTTCAATTTGCACAGCAGCTCTTTAAAAAAAAAAAAAAATAGGGTAATGACATGGCAGCCTCCTCACTTCACTCTTGAGAAAGTCTCTTGAAACTTTTCTAGCCAATAGTTACGGGAATTTGTTTTGCAAGAGTGTCATTTTGTATTTTTTCTTTTTATTACCGTAACAAGTCACAGATCCTAAAGTTAGTATATTAAATATTCTGGTTACCGTACTGACAAGAACATTTAACATGAGAATCATTCTTTCCCCGTGATTTTTCAGAAGCTAGAAAGATTATTCTCATGGAAAAACTAATAATTGCCAAGGCCTAAATAACACAGTGCCTTGTTAGATAAGAGGAGCTAAGTGAGTAGAGCGTCATTCAAAACATATAGAAGCAAACGGGAAAGCTCGTCTGGGGATTATGGCCTCTGGTCTCCATGCCAGAGGTTGTCTTGCAGCCGATGCGACCCCAGAACTGAAGAGGCTGAAGGTCCCTTGAAATCACTGTCCCTCCTGGATTTTGGGCTAGTCAATGCACAGGCCACTGGATGCTTCTTGTCCCAGTCCCCGCCCCAAAATACCCATATGCAATACCTGTTCGTCACAGTAGAAACATACACAGGGTATTTTTAGAAGAAGAAAACCAGGGAAATTTTCCGTATTTTCTCTGAGGTTCCGCATCAGTAATATGGCCATTATTCTCCTTTTAGGGCTCCTGGTAAAAACCACTGGCTCAGTGATGGTCTCAGAAGAAAAGATAGCCCCCTTATCCTCACTCACCATGAACTCAACCACAATGATTGTGCTTCATTGCCCTTGGAAACTTTACGATTTAATATTTATTACACTAACTGGAGGGAAAGGCAGTACCATACACCTCTCTGAGCCTGTACAGAGAGTAACAGTGCTGCGTTCTCTGCCATGCCTCATCCCTACGAAGTCCTACTTGCAATGCAAAACCACGGGAGCATCCAGAGCTGGGGCTGAGCGTGGCGTTACTTCCAGTTCAGATGGGAGGTTAAATCCAAGCGGAAACAGGCCTCGAACAGCTTGTTCCCAACCCTGCTCTGCCTGCTGCCTTCCACAGCGCATGCTATCCTCCCCATCTGCTGCTTTGGATGTTAAACCCTGAATATTGCTAAATAAGTAGGGCTGTGAAGAGTCGCGTGTATTGTCTGGCTGAAGTTCACTGCGGGTTGGCCTCCAAGGGAGACGATGATTAACTCGACAGCACAGTTTGGGCAGTGAGAAAGACCGGGTTTTGTAGAGAAGCAAGTCAGCATCTCCGATCCTCGGCTTGCTGTCTCCTTCAGCAGGTTCAGTTCAAACAGTGTGTTTCATTGCTACACCTCACACCTACTTTTGCAAACAAGCAGGAAAAAGAAGCAGGGAGCTCTGAATAATGTATTGTAGTTTCCAAGCTGATTTCTCTCCCTCCCCCCTTTTTTTGATCAAAACTGAACTTAAAATAGAAGAGGAAAAGGGCTTGCATAAATACCTGACAGCTGCTCCAGGCTTTCGCACTAGTGGGGTAACCAGCAGAACAGCAAAGAACCTGATTTTTTAGCTTAGTCAGAAGACCTGTTTTGGCCCGTTTATTAGGAAAAGAGGCAGGAGAAGGTGTTATCAAAGCCGCTGGCCAGGTGAGGTCTAGGGATATAAGTGAAGGAAAGAAACTGAAATCTAGGGAGTGGACCAAATGAAAGGGAAAAGGGTGAAGGACGCTAAGGGCGTGACAATGAAGAAGCTAGTCTGAGGTTGTCTCCTACCTCCAAGGAGGCTTTATGTATTTGCCATGAGAAATTTCACCTCCACCCATTTCCTAACTGGGCATGCAGTAATACAGAAGAGATCACAGCTCCAGTGTCCACATTTTTAAAACAGGCCTTTGCCTTTTTCATACCGTTCACTAAAAGTGAGAGGAAAGCAGGTTTTACAGAACAGAGTTTCAAACATCCATATGATGTCAGGGCAAATAAGTGAGTTTTAGGGAGCCTGCAAAGGTAAAGGGAGAAAGGGTGGGATAATTAACTGTCCTCTCACAGCAACAATCACAGCATCCACAACCTTGATTTAGTTTGCTTTTCAGCAGCTCCTTCTGAACCAGCTATGGGAAAATAGAGACATCACTAAACGGGACAATCAATTTTCACGGAAGATAACTGCCTGGCCGGAAGCGTGTTATCTTCCGAGAGAACAATCCCTTTGTAGTCCTAAATTAAGATTTGCCTTCCAGATTGCAGTTGCATCAGATGGAAACCAAAACCAGAGCAGCCACAAATTGATTGTCTTTTCTAATTGTCACTTATCTGGTGTGCAGCCATAAGAATAAGCATCTTAAAGGCCTTGTATGAACTGGGAACTTGCCCCAGTTCAAGCCAGCACATCGAAAGATTTGGCTGGGGATTTCTCGTTTACATCTCCCGGCACAGCACAGCAGCTTTGTCCATCGCAAACACCTAAACACCACAGGTCTTTTCCTGGGAAACTCCATTGTTTTAGCTCACAGTTTTAATTTTAAATAGAACAAAGGAATCTTTTACCCCCATGTAACAGTTGGGAAACCGATACGGAGACTTTAAGGCTTGATCCACAAGCGGATGGCCAGTATCAAGAAACTAACATCTCAGCTAGATCATAAAACAAAAATCAGGACTTTGGTCCTGCTCTGCCTTACTAAGAAAGACAGGATAATGCCCACAATCCTCATTTCAAGATTAGCAGAATTTAATCTTGATGATTTTCATCCAAAAATTCAAGACTGGGCTCTACCTAAAACAAAAATCCACCACAAAGCAAAAAAAACCCCAACCCATAAAACAAAACAAAAAAACCCCCAAACCACTAAGTTAACTCAAAACCAGTGCAGTTTATGAAGTCTGCCATGATTTTCAAATCCATTCTTAGTAATTTTAGCCTGATTTAACAAGGTCACATTTCTACAAACACACTGTATATGCATGGGTGTGTGCACATTTCTGACCGTTTTAATTCTCTGGGCACCTTCAGCTGCATTTGACGGAGGCATAATGCCTCAGAGTCCCCCATGACCGCAGCTTTGTGAGAAGCTGTTAGAAAGGACAGTTGTTAGAAGACAACCCTAAAAACCACTCCACTCAAAACCTACAGCATCTGATCACCCCTCACGGGATACCAGAGACTCCGTGGGGGAAGAAAGGGGAAGGGAGATGTCAAATGCCCCAGTTGTGGGAAAAGCTTCAGTCGCAATTAACAATTGCCCACAAGACACAAATCTGTGGGAAAGCAGGCTTTGTTAATCCCTGCGCTCAAGGAAATACTTATTCGTACCCTGAGGAAGGGGCCCGTTTCCTGCCAGCTGCCTTCCCACTGAAGGGACCTGGGTGGGTGTCTCCAGCCACCACTGCTCAGGACCCCATCTACCATGGCAGCATCCAGCGACTCACGAATCGCTCATTTAAGATCTAAATATTTAAGACCTGGCTGGACAAGCTACACAAGTAATTTGAAGCTTAATCTCTTGTGATATTTAAGACATGGCTGGACAAAGCCTGAGAAAACTGGAAACCAACCTGTGCTATTCAGAAAGACGGGCGGAAAGACTGCATAGATTTTGCCATCGTTTTTATCCTCACTCTTCTACCTTTTGGCCAATTTGTCTGGAAGTTCCTGCTCTCCCCCCAGATACACCCTGTCCTTCACTACAGTAACCATGCTTTCGATGCAGTGTCAAGGCTTTGAAATCTCAGATGTTGCAGATCGCTATAGCCAGGGAACTATCAATGGGGCTACAGGACAATTGGGCTGGTATCCAGCCCGCCCCAGATCAAGACAATTGCTCCACAGTGACCGACGTTATTAATAGCTATCGAATAGCTAATCCAAAGAGCTTACCAAAGCTTTGAAAAGCTTTTAGCAATCTTATGCCAGGAAGCTCTTGATTTCTTAGCTGAGATTGTCTCTTCTTGTAGAGAACTTCTTATGGTACGTGATAGGTATTTGCAGGTATTATTTCGAGTGATTTCAGAGCTGTGCTGAAAGCCGCCTGCTTACTAGATAGGGTTCACGAGAGAGAAAGGGGCCTGGAATAATAAATGAAAATTGCTTAGATCTTTTCCAAAGATCGAGGCAAGAAGTATGGTCTCACTTGGAAATGCTTGCCATGGCCTGGATTCAGGGTAGCAAAAGTCTCCTAAAGCCGTAAGATGAAGGCTAGCTAATTAACAGCCCTTAATAGCTGGCTAAAAGACGTATGGGTGCAGCAATGTAATACAACAGTCCACATCACAGAAATTGAAATTTTTTTCTCTGGGGCAGGTATGCTTTTGGGGCTACTCCTGGAGCAACAGTGTAGCCCAAAGTAGTGAACAATAGTGGGGGGAGGTAGGGAAATCAAGGCAGGAAGCTTTTGAGAATGCTCTAGTTCTAAAAATAGCCTGGAGTTTTGGTTATTTTAGTGTACAATGCCACCAGGCAGCCAGCTCACACAGCAAAATCTGCAAACTCATTCCCTTCACACCAGCTCTGTACTTCAGCATGGCTTCCGGGAATAAAAGTGCAAATTTGGGCAAGGATGCAAAGAATGCAGGGTTGCTCAGCTACTCTGGTTATGAGAAGCAGTGAAAGGCCCTAATAGAGGCACAGAATCCCATCTAAATATATAGACAGAAACTGAGAATAGCCTGTGACAGCCCTGCTCCAAAAGCCCACTCCAAGCTCTCGGAAAGCCTCTCTGACTTCAGCAGGCTTTGGGTCATGCTCTGTCCATACCGAAGGGCATGTTAAATTGGGTTTACAATAGCCCTTTTCCATCTGAGCTGCCCAATGGGCAGGCAACACCTCCAGGACCCTATTGACTTTTCAGAGGCTACAAGAATAAAATTACAATTTGGAACTGAAATCGCCGCTGCGACTGTGATGGAGACCAGAGCTATTTAGGGATTAGATTAACACAGAGACTTTATGAAGCATCAGCTGTATGGCCGCTGTGAGTGAATCAGCAGGCTGTTAGCCTGGGGACCAACTGTTAATTGAAAAGGGGGGGTGGGGGGAAAGAAAGGCTGGAGTTTCATATCTAACGGTTAAATACATTTCAGTTGCTGGTCTAAACAGTTCAAAGGATTTGCCAGACTGGTGCCTGCCTTCCCATCCCCCCAGCAGCCTTTTAGCCTCAGCTTCCTCATTAAAACGGCTGAATAGAGCTGCACTTGTTACACACTTCTGCCTGCAAAGGCAGTACCAGCCTCAGCATCCAGGCAACCCTGCTCCCTTCCCAAATTTATCCACGAGGTCTTTACCTGCATGGCAAAAGGCTGCTTCTCATTATAGCAAAAGCGATCACTCGTCTTTGGGAGGGTGGAGTGGACAGCTGTAACCCAGCAGCAGTAAACCACATCCTCACACCTATGGGTACCTCTAACCATGGGACCTGGGCACAGGTTTCCTCACCAGAATTAAATGATGTAAAATCTACAGGCTTACATTCACTGACAGTCTACTGTGTTGGTGAGCTGCACTCTGCACTGACTGCCTTTTTTTTTTTTTTAAAACAGAAAGTGAACTGGCGATAGCACGCACAGGACAGCGCACGACCAGAGGACCACCAGGTATTCTCTGGGTGACCTGTTAAGTGTCAGAAAGCAGTTAATGTACTCACTTCTGCAAGTTATTTAATAAGGCGAGTTTTTCAGCACAGTTATGGTTAGAAACGAGAAGCACTAGAACAGACTGTGAATTTCCGGGCAAGAGATGCCTTGCATAAAGTTTTTCTTGCAATATATTATGTAGCTGCCTGAAGTCTCTATGGCTTATATTAGAGTCCTAGACAGTTGTCTGACAAATTCCTGGTAAACAAAGAAGACAAAGCTGGAACTCAAGCTATGTGCAAGTCTATTTGTGTTTGTTAGTTGCAAGTTATTTCTTTAGTAAACGTTTCCTGTTTAAGAAGCATACAGATTTTTAGTTCAACACGCCTTCAACAAAATGCCCAAGTACCCCTACTCAGAAAAAGCAATTGTCACTTCCCAGGTTATGCTGGTCAGATCCAGCCCTTCTCATATATGAGAAGTTTGAAATGCATCTTCAAGAGATTTTATCTTCAACAGATTTTTTTTTTTTTTTTTTTAAATAAAAGAGGCCTAACCAGGAGTTACTGCATTGAGCATGTTTCCAGGAAATTGAAAGCATTCAACTCTGCAAAGTTAATCTTCCCAAGCATAACCCATTTCCAATTAAGTTATTATATAAATGCACACTATGACAGACAGCAGCTACTTGTACATAAGCTATATGATATGGTAAGCACATGTTACTGCTGAACATGCAATAACATTTGATTTTACCCTATTTACATTCATGTGTCGATTCAGTTTGCCTTTTTATTTCTAAGAGGATAAACACAAGCCCAACTGACAAGTTAATCTTAACTGAACAGTGAAAAATCTGTGTGAACACAAGAAATAAAAAGGATAGTATATTTTCTCCCTCCAACACTCAAGTTTACTTCATTAATGACGTCCCACAAACTTTTTTTCAAGGGGAAGCCTTCTGTCCTCATTCTACAGAGTGGAAAACTGATGCACAGATGTAATCAGAATAAGATGAGGACCGAGGTAGCCTGGCCCCCAACTGTTCACCAGTAGATCAAGATCCTTTCCTAGAGGCATGAACGGAGCCACAGAGCCCCATTCCCAGTCACTCCTATTTAATCACTGCATCCCCTTTTCTTCCAAAGCAGGAACAGCCCTTTGGCATCCCAACTTCTGGTCTCCTTCCCCCCTCGCCCTCATGACAGTGCTCCTCATCGCTCTGTGAAGCACCAGCTGCCTCAGCCTTATCAATTCCAAAATCATCGTCAGTGACATTATAACAAAGCTGTTTGCCTTTGCATCCTCGAGCATATAAGATGCAATCCCTCCCACACGCACTTTTGTTCCAAGCCAGCCAATATCTGGGAGGAAAGACAGCTCTTCAGCCTCCCACCCAGCGTGTTTCTGTGGTCCCTGCTTCCTCACAACATAACGGCATGAAAGGAGCAGGGAGGCAGCTCTGCTCTCTGCCTCTTCTCTCAAAGGCTCGACAACTCTTGTGTCAGCAGAGCCGTGGTGAGCCACATACCGCTGCTTCAGTTCAAAGCATCTTTCCCGGGAGGATGGCCAGCAACATCCCAAATTGAAACCACATACTTGATAGCTAGCACCCTAATCAGCTACATCTCAAACTTAACGCATATTGGCTCGTTAAAAAAATAAAACTATATGGAAAGCCAA
>NW_008824357.1:1882238-1914677 GCF_000699105.1 Pygoscelis adeliae | reverse complement strand
CTTAGCTTTATTATCAGATGGAAACCAACCACTTCCTAAGGGCCAGGCTTGCAGCACAGCACACAGGCTCCTGCTTTCTACCAACACTTGGGGTCCGGAGAGTCCATGTCCTTCACTGGAAGACACCCACAGTAGGAAAGACCTCTCCGTACACGGCTGCAGGTGTTCTCCCTCTTGGGTAGGGCAGATTTTGGCAGTCAGGCCACTGAGCAGTGCATGTGTAGTGTATTAAAGATGGAGTCTTTTTCACTTACTCAGTTCACGAAGTTTTCGAAATAAAACATAAAAGTCCTTTTTGTTGGCACATTTCCCTAAGACCTTAGATAAAAACAGAGAACAAGACACAGGTGGCATACAACAAAGACTCTGAGAAATGACTTCTGTTTTATGAGATATTTCTTAAGGGAGCCAAGTGATGCAGATACACTATATGACATACGGCCCTCTCCCCTTCAAACAAAGTGGGGCTGGAGCTGAACGCCCCATTCCTTGGATGCTGGCAGAGTGGCAACCTGAGTACACATCCTTCAGGCAGAAGCGAGAGGGGCTTGGAGGAGCTGCGTGGCGACATGGGAGGTAGAAACACACCAGCTGTGAATTTGAATGGAGCTGCTTTGCAAGAGAGCAGAACGCTGCTGCTATATTTGGCTAGTCCCTGAGAGATTTTGCTGGGAAGGAGCATCTGTTTCATTTGATGCAGTGCCCATCACCCCCTAGAAGACAGCATCTTGCAACCAGCCATCACCAAGGGCAGTACAAAAGGGGACAACCTGTCACCAATCTAAGGGAGATGGCTGGGACCACCTCTTGGAGAACAGGGATGCTCTTGGCAAGATGGGGAGGCTCATGTTTGTGTCACCCTAAACCCCCCTTCCACCTACTTGAGCTGGAGGGATCATTGCAAGACAAAGCAGTACACTACATCACACTGGCGGTACTCACTAGGCAGGGTGGGAAACATTCAGCTGTGCCTTAGTCTTCACCTGGACAAAGACGTGACCTAACAGCAAAACCCGTTTTTCCATTAGCTTCGTGTTGCGATGAACGTGTGAGCGGTATCATTCCCTGCTCTACCTATTTCATCTTGGGGCAGAGCCAAGGTGCTAAGCGTCTTTAAATTACAGTAGAGAAGAAAGGAGCAGGCAACCACCTACAGAAACCTGATAGCCGCTTGCTACAGTTGTAAACCTCCCGGCCAGGGCACGCCGTGCTGCCAGGAGAGCAGCACACGCACCACGTGCACACATAGCTCTCCCCCTCCAGAGGCCACAGGTTTCTTTCCGGTCACCACGTTTTTTTCCAAAGTCCATCCAAAATAGCAGTGCAGAACCAGTGCAAGGGACCAGATTTTTTGGAGCATCCAAATTTAAGATTGCTGGCTTCCAAATACTTTTGTATACATCTAATACTTGTTACAATCACAGGGCCATTCATTTCCGCATGAAACCACCATTACACCACAAAACTAAGTACTGTCAAGCAATGCTGTTGCTGCCTCAGTCTGAACTGTGCTGCCAACACTTGGGAGTCCAGGAGGGCAATCTGGGGGTACCACACAATTGACAAAGACACAAAGAGAGCAATGTGTGTAGAAAAGGTATGCCCTAAAACCCTACAGGTTGAAGATCCCATATCAAGGCGGTCATGGCACATGGCACAGTAATACCTACACACTCATACCAGCTGGGGCTGGAAGTCCCATGCTCTTCCCGAAATGCAGCTCCGCAGGGGAATCGGGGTGAGAGCAAGCCGATTCCTCCCAATAGATGGCAGCAATGCATGGAGACACAGGCACTTCTCCCAGCCCTCGTCCAGCCTCAGATACAGGTGAGCACCCGGGCAGAGGCAAACTGCGTAGGCAGCATCGGGGCGCAGAGCGGGACCCAGGGGCCCTGGGCATAGCGGGCCCGGGGCCCCCTGGCCCCCAGCCTCTGACAGTTGGATCACCCTGCCTTCCCTCCTTTGCTGCTGCTTCATTATTTGTGCACTTGAATGCAAGCAGCTTCCTCCCCGCAACCTTCCCCTTGCCCTCCCCTATTCGGTCCTCCACTACTTTTGTTCAGTGGTGGAGGCTATTAAATGCCGAATGAGGAAGAGGCCCGTAGCAGCGAGCACAAGCACTAGATGTACTCTGAAAATAAACCATGTCAATGGAGCTGGGGTTTTGTTACTAAGTGTCCCTAATCGAACTCTTTGTGACTTAATCATGCTTTTGGCAGCGGCATAAGAAACAAGTAATGAATCAAGTTATTGTATTTCCTGGATTTTACTCTGCTATTGTAGTGTGCGACCCCAGTGAATATGCCGATTCCACTTCTTCCCCTGGGTTAATTCCTCCAGCCCTCCAAGCCCAGCCAAAAGGGCCTTTTTGGAAAGAGCAGTTTCGCTAACACTATGCGGTATATAATGGTTTAAAAATCTCATCTAGAACTGTTAAATCTCTGCAGAAGGAGCCGGCGCGAGAGCAGAAAGGGAAAACGGAAAGGGTTCAGACATGTTGGGAGCCGGGAAACCGGGGAAAGAAAAAGCAGTAAGAAGTTGCTTTACAAATACAGGCCTCCTACTTTGTTAACACATTTAAGTAATGTTAATTGCAGTGCACTGCAGTATAAAGAGGCATTTGTAATTGATTAATCTATGTTTGCCATTTTCTAATTAAAGAGAAAAGAAACCCTAATTATTCCACTCTGTACTAGGCAGCGGAACAGTCATTATGGAATAAGCAATTTTCCTTCTCAGACACTGGGTTCCCCTATTCTCCCACGTTACATAAAACCCTCACCACACAACGCTCCCTGCAGCATGGCCGATTTCTGCTTGTTAGGCACTACCAGCATTGCTGAGTTTCACAGCATCCCACTGTGCGGGAGCAGGGGGAGCGGACTGCAAGCTTCATTTCAAGCTCCAAACGTTGCAAAGGATGACTGTGCGATGTTTTCCAGGCCCCCCATCCCCATGGAAAATAAGATCGGAGAGAAAGATGAATTTTGGGACCCGATCCCATCACTACATCGTGTACTGATGCCGGTAGATTAGAAAGAAACCAAGGCGGCCATTGGGGAAAAAAAAAAGTAAGCCCTAACAGAGGGCCTGTGTCAGGCGGAAAGAGATGACACCGAACCTGAGCTGCTGCTGCTTTGTTCTGCATCACTTGAACAACAAGAGCATTTGCTGTCCTCAGGGTTTAAATCACAACCTGTGGTCCAGGGGGATGGACAGCCCCAGCTGCTGGTGCAGCTCCTGAAATTCTCTCAAGAAAGAAATCCCAGCCTGCCTCCAGCTCCCAGTGCTGGCCCCTCCAAATTGCTCCATGTCCTCTCTCATTCCCTCCTCCCCACCCTGGACTACTGCAACATCTCCCCTACCTTGGGGAGGGCAGCCTGTGGTTCAAGAGGAGCAGAAATGGGAAAAGCCTCCAACAGCATTGGAGAGGCTGAGTTTCTCTCTGCTCACTCTGAAAGGTTGATGTCTACAATAAAGTTGGGCAAGACAAATCCAGAGCTAGGTAAATTTGTTCAGGGACATAGAGGCTAGCTCGCAGAGAAAGATGTAAGGAAAACAGGCTCCCCTTTCCCTGGCTTAAATGAGGCAGGATGGAACATCTTCTCTTTAATTTGGAAGACATGCTGGTAATGCGGTTTCTGCTGATAAATCACATGCCATCGCCTGACTCGAGAAACGGGGAAAACTACGGTACACTAATTTGCTACAATCACACGTTTGGCACACAAGATGCAGTCACTTCAGAGCTGTTCTCCAGAAAGAGTTAAACTGCACCCCATTGCACTTAAAGCGAGTATTCAGGGCAGGTGATGTGACTCCCTGATTTTATTCAAGTGCCCAGTGCAGTGTTTGTATCTCTGGTTTCTGTAAAGGAACAGTTGGTGATAAGCTGCTGAGAGAGGAGGATGCTGATCACACGCAACCCAACTCAGACCAGAGTTTGGAGTTCTTGCTGCAGAGGTACTGTAGGGTTGGATTGTAACTTTTTCACTTTTCACAATTTAAAAAAAGCTTTAAGAGAGAAAATATTTCATAATTAGACAGTGGGACTCATTATTCCAAGATATTGTTGAAGACACGTAGGAGGATTTTTAAAAAGAGCTTAGACATGAATAAAGATAAAGAATATGCAGTTTTAAGCCAGGCAAGGGTTTAAAAGAGAACACTAAACCCTCATGCTTCAAATTGAGACCCATTTTTAATAACTGGGGGTTGAGAGGAGTGTTATTTTCTGCCAAGTGCCAATGTCCTCCTCCTTGCTACCACATCTTAACTGGTAGAAGAAAGTTGTTCTCAATCTTGCGTGGAATCATTATTCTCAGCCCCAAAGCAGACCCAATGCGATTACTTACATTACACAAAAACAATAGAAGTGACAGAATGGGAGGGTTTTGAAGTAAAGCCCTTTCAGGGTAGATGAATAAAATGTGGTGAGACCAAGCTTCTGCCCCTTGGCTGAAGCAGATCCTAAAAAAATGAAACTTCAGAGACCCCAGAGGTGCAGGTAGATGACAAGGATGGAAACAGCACAGCTTAAATGCTCGGTTTTTCCTGTACTAGTAGAGCAGAGGCCCCAGATAATTGCAGGGATCTGTTGTGCTAGGTGCTGTACAACCCCCTAGACATTGCTGATAAGATTTTGGTATTTACTATGCGATAAAGTTACATGAGCATGGAGGTGCTTCCAAGTTAGAAGTGGCCAATTCACACAGAGAAAGATTGAAGATCCAGTTCCCCATAGCCATACATGTGTATTTAATTTTAAGCACAAGTAATCCTTTAAATCACAGACTTTAAGGAACCACTCATGCTTAAAATTAAGCACACATGTGGATTTTTGCAGGGTCAGGTCTGGAAGATCATTTGCCTCAGTTTCCACCTGTTAGGGGAGAGTCCCTTTTCACATTGCCATTTTCCCCTTTTTCCCCGGTTTCAGCTACACACTGTAATATCTGGGCCTGTGTTCGATACAGCAGTTTAAGGACATGCTGGTCCTTACACTGGGGCCTTGAGAGGTTTTTTTTTTTTAATACAAGTAATAAAATTAGTCCATTATCAGAAATCTCCGGAAGAAGCAAAAAATAAAATTGAAAATGCAGAAAGTTAACCAAATATAACTTCTTATTCATTCTTATTCACTGCCAAGGGACCTCAGAGGTGAGCAGCATGTTTCCCCCCCACCAGCTCGATTTGTCTGTGTTGTGCATAGATGGAGCCCATGGCATCATCCCATAGATGAGGACAGAGCAAGACACATTTAAATGGGCAAGGCATTAAGCTGAAAATTAGAGATATATAGCCTATTTTCAACTGCACTGCACAACCTTGGGCCAATTATATCATTTTTTGTGCCCCTGTTTTTCCTGCCTTTCCTTTGTTTTGTCTATTCACAGTTTAAGCTGTTAAAGAGAAAAATGTATTATAACAGTTCTTAGAGATCCCACCTAAGCACAGATTATAAATTATACCAGATCCCAGACAAAGCACCAACCAACAGAAGCACTACCCAGCTACTCTGGGGCCAAAGAGTCCTTCACAACAGGACAGTCAAACAAAGACCATAAACAAGTTCTTTTGGAAACCATCTTTTTCCTTATGTGAATCAAACCATTCAGTGTCACAAACACATAGCAAATCAGATGCATCTGAAAACCTCACACAGAGCTTGTGTATCACTCAAAATCGCTCCAAATAGTTACTTTTGAGGGCCTACCCCCTTCTTTAGGATAAAAAAAGAGAAAAGCAATCATAAAAAATACCAGACCCCCCCCGAACTTACCAGTTAGAAGGGATGTAAGCCTATAGAAACCAGGTGGCAAACAGCTACCCTAGCAGAAACACACTTTCTTCCTTCCCCACCTCAATTTAAAGGGCCAGAGGGCAGGCAAACTGGGAACTGCAACTCAGGCTCAATTTTTATTTCTGTAATAAAAATAATAAAATGCAAAATTCTGAACCTGGTAGATCTTTCACTGCACCTTATGAGACTATAAATTACTATTTTGCCCAGGGAGTACAAGACAAGTTGAAGTATGATAGATATATGGCTAACAAATCTGACTAGTATAAGTGAAGGAGGGAGACTTTATAATAACAGGGTATGTTGGTAAAGAAGATCCTGGAGATAATTTTCTTATATGATGCTTATTTTAGTATTTAGGTAAATGCACGTAGACACTGCTCTGGTCTGTTGAGACATTACATTGATCCTGGAGTTGGAGTTCTTTACTGACATTGCCATGGCTTGGGCTCAGCAAATTTCTCAACAGAGGTGGTAGGCATCTATCAGTCCTGCCTAGGTGGACATGCCCTCCTGTCTTTCTAGTGGAAGTTGTACTTCAACCTCTGGACAAAATACTTCTGAACATTTTTAGAAGTGAAACGGATTTCCTTCATCCCAGTGTCACGCCAGAGCTAGACGTGTTGGGATGTGTGATGAAAAATTCATCCTTGTTCTGTGCCCAGTTTGTTCTTTTTACTCTGCTCGCTACAGGAGAATCTCTGCCTGTCCTTGCCTTATCCCCATGCTAAAGATAAGAGGATGCAGGAATGAGGAGGGAAAAATAATGGAACTAATGTGTTTTTAATGATTTGGAGAAAGAGCTAAGCTGTTGAAATCCTCCCATTGTTAATCAGGTGATTCATCCCTTATCTGCCATCACGTTAAATTTCAGGAGGATTTTCTCCTACCTGGCGGTTATGTTCAATCTAATGACCTGATAGTCCTCCTGAGCGGATGTAATCCCCAGGTACAGCAGTGTGAGCGGTTGCTCTCAGCAGGATCTGTCCGTGACTCTATTTCATAGTGCTGAAATGTCACCAGAACATAGTTCTCTGCAGAGGGAACTAACTGAAGGAAACCACCAAGAATTTGGCTCCACATTATCACCCAAATCGCTAGTAAATTATCTACTTTGTTTTAAAAAAGGAGTACTTGGAGCAAAGAAAGACAAGGAAGTTCATCCAAACCCCTTGATCTGAATCCCCTTTGGGCACAATAAAAATATGTTCTGGCTTTCTATTCCTTTATAGATTGTAGGCAATGAAAGCTTCAAGTTCACCAACCCTCCACAGTGCTTGGCTTCAGTCAGCATAGATGGTATCTGGGGCTTTCAGAAAAAAATTAAAAGGGTTGGAAGATGTCTGCAGCTCTGACACGATTATTTATGGGCCTTCAATGAGTGTTGGCTGGAAAAATAATCAAGAGTGGGAACTGAGGGGAAAAACAAGACAATGAAGCTCAATAGGCTTCTTTTTGCTAATATAGAACCCCACAAAATAAAGGGACTTCTGAAAATCTGTAGGTGTCCACAGGATTTGCTATAAGATCATTGCAAGAGTTTAAATCTACAGAGACAGGGCCAAATGGGAAGATCTCAAGAAAAAAAAAAAAAAATCATTGGTAACGTTTGGAGAACAGTGACTTGAGGCAGCCTGGTTTAAAGCCCTGAGCGTGTGCGTGCACAAACCTCCCTTGACGTTCAATTTAGACACTTTATAGCCTGAAATGATAGAACAGGGTTTATCAGCTATAGAACTGAAACTAGCACTTTTACAGCTGCCTTCTGCTCTGCAACGGAATAGCAGGGGAGAAGATTGATCCATATTATCCCTGTTTTGGTGCAGTCAGAGGTTTGGCCAGGCCAACAAGACCTTTGTTAAAAGCGCAATCCCTAATGTGCAGTGCAGAGCTTGAGTAATGGCAGTGCCCAGCAGAAGCTCCACCTAAAGCAGGGCTGAAAGGGGACAGATACAGCCTTGTGCTGTTCTTCTCCCCAGAGACGCATCTACCCATGGAGAGAATGGCATCCAAAACAGCAGAAGGAATCTTCCCATGGTCTCACAGCAGATTGGTGGTAGAGGAACAATTTTTAAAAATCTGATTTATGGCCTCTGCTCCAGTAGCCCTTTGGTGACTTCTTGTTGAGTCCCAGGCAAACTTGTTCTGAGATCATGCGGGAGTGCTCGGAGCAGCCTCACAATATCAGCGAGGCTGAGCACAGAGGACAGCGCAGACCAAGGTAGAGTGACAGAAGCTGAGACTACTACGGACAGGATCCTCAGAGCCTACAGAGAAGGTGGGGCTGACAGTCCTTCCAGAAAACTGAAAAGGCTTTGGCAAGATAAACAAACAGTAGTTATTCACTTCTTGGGAGAGACTTAAATGGGATTCAAGAGTTTTCTCATGGTTCCACAAACAACTGTTGTTATCCATAGCTCATCTCTGTGTCAAACTGAGGTTTCTCCTCCCCCCCAACATGTTGACAGAAGAAGTGAAAAGGTTACACATTTATCTTATTTCTTCGTCTCCCAGGACTTGTCTTTACTTTTCTCCTATTTCCTTAATGCAGGGGGAGAGAGGGAGAAAGAGAGAAAAAGGAAACAAAAAAGTTCTCCATGGAGAATTCAATTCAGCAGAATTACACTGCTCTTACGTCCGCTTCGAGGCTCTCTCCCACGCACAGCCTGTGGCTTCCAGCACAATATCTGCACAGCCCCAGCACTGTGTCAGCTTTGATAAGAGCCCCTGTGTAATCAGTGCAGTACCAGTTATCCGGCTACAATACTGTATGATTTCCTCTTGTGGCTTCTTCATTCCTGTTTATAATTAAAGAAGGACTTCTTGCCATGCCAAAGGCTATATAAAAATAAGTAATAAGTAATAAAGTGATGGCATTGATCCAAGAGCTTGCTGCTGCCGCTCTTATTCTTGCAACACAGTAACATCCAGCAGTGGTTAATAGCATTAAGGTTTTGGTGTTTGATTCAACTATTTGCGTTTAGCAGTTCTAGGAGGATGCAGCCAGCCTAGGTGAAGAAAAGGGCTGATGTGGTTTAGGATTACTGGATATTTAGCCTTTCTCTTTAGAAAAAAGTTGAATCATTTGCTGGGTTTTCTTCACGGCATTGTGTTCGCTCTGCTGCAATCAAATTGGCCTAAAGTCATAAGCAGGGCAGGTGGTTAGAAGCTCAACCCTGGAGCCAGAACTTGTTCCATCCATTAATTATTTGTGTTGGATAATTAGTACAAGCGCTATGGAAATCATGGCCCCATTGTGTAAATACATATGGTGCCCCCAAGAGCTTCAGATTTAAATAGACGGGAGAGACAATGGGCAAATTAGCCAGTGCTACACAACAGGTCATCGAGAGCCAGCGGTCCCACCCCGACTTCCCATTTTCCAGGACAAACTGTTCTCTTCATTAGCCCACGCAACTTCAAAGTGCTCCAAATTGCAGCCCCATGCTTAAAAATTCCTTATCTCCCTCCAAGTGCCCTTGGTCCCTGTCCCTTAGTCAAAGGGACGTAGGGATAAGGAGGAGGTCTCCTGTGTCACTGTATTTCTTTTCCCTGCTCATGGAGAAGCTGTGTCATACAATCTCCTGCACAAACCAAACAATCTTGCTCTGTTGCATGTGGGAGAGAAATTCTCTTCCTAACCATGTACATTTGTGGGGTGTAACTATTGAGCAACGTACTGTGATTTATTCTTTGTTCTTAAGTAATTTGTGAAGGCTCTGCGAAATCAGCACGAGGCTGGGGACTGCAGACACCCAGGCACTTCTCCAGGGACACCGCAGGTGTTGCCATTTTACAAATGAGGGTCTAAGATAGAAGGACTCGAGTCATGCAGGCTGGCTGTGGACGAAAAGGGTCCTGGATTAGCTAGCGTTATAACCACAAGACCATTTGATTCCATTCAGCATCCTCTTGCTGGTAAGAGAACGAAGCTGAGAACAGACACAGCACAGGACTAATCCAAGCAGTACTAAAGAAGTATTTAAAAACACAAGCATTAAAAAGTCAGGGTGATTTCTTCACCTGTCTCTGATATGTTTTATCCACTGACCTCACTGGGATGAACTCACTTAGGGAGTTGCAAAGGTTCCCAAACAAAGGCTCCTACCCATTCCGGATTACACATAAAAAACATTGCTCCCCATCACTCTGAGTCACTCCTCAGCTGCCGAGCCAAGCCTAACCAAACCCAACCAGCCCAACAGCTTGGGGAGGGGTCTCCCTGCCTTTGATGTCTTTGGCTGGAAACAGTCTTACCCTTTCTTACACCTGAGAAAACATTCTGCAAAGAACCTCCTTTCCTTTCGCTTTGATGCTTTCACACTCTCTTTTCTTCCTTCACTTCATCTGCTTTCCTTAATGAGAATGTAAATAAGGTACTGCTGTGTAACTCTGAGGATCTCAAAATACTTAATGAAGATGGATCAATTAAACATACGATCCTGGATGAGACAGAGAAACATGGAAGTGCTTCTTGGAGCCATCTTCTATTGCTCTGAAACAGAGCCATTTCTCCTGTGCTGCAGGCATTACGTGGGTTACGGAGAGCCCTCAAATGCGGCCCATCTCAGTGGTACCTTAGTGCCCTCCTCTCATGAAGTCTCCCTTTATTTGAGCAACTTATCTAGAACTTGGGGTGTGTAACACACCCAGAAAATTTTCACATTTCTTTGCAAATGTTTCATATGATCACCACAAGAAAAGGTACTTTCTAGGTACATTCCCTTTTTAAAAGGAATTACAGTCACCCAGGGTGAACAGCAGGCAGAAAGGACTGGATGAAACTGGTAACAGTTTGGATCATGCCTTTAGGATGGCTCTTATTTTATTACCATTATTATCCGTCTACTTCTGTGTTTAGGAGGCTCTGGAGTATCAGGTTGCTTAGAAAAGTTTCCGTCATTAGGCCTGATTTTCTACTCATTTAGGAAGACACAATGCTGAAATTGTTGGAGCTACGCTTCTGCAAATCCTTCTGGAAATGCAATTCAAAGCCCATTGTGGTCAAGGCCTAATCCACTGAAGCCCACTGACTTCAGCCAGCCCTGCATTAGACCAGAGGTGTGATGAGAATCTGCCCTGGATTTCCCTTAAAGGACTTTGAAGCCCCATTTGGCAACTCGTTTCCTGTCCTCGATTCATCCTGATGCTCATGTGCATTAAAGCGCTTGGCACCTCACCAGTCAACCCTGTCCTCCTCAGTGCAGTGCTGGAAATAGGGGCTGTTCTCTGTCATTGGCAGACCTTGTGGGGAAGCTGTCAGTATAGGCTGTTTCCAATTTCTGCACTTTGAGCAAGACTTTCTACTCCAGTGTATCCAGCTTGGTTTGAGAAGATAGATGTTAGCCACAGAGCCTCCTTTTTGTGGTTTCCCGAATTCTTTGGTTTAAGACTCCTTTTCCTCCTTCCCCCCCATAGATGCAATTTTATTCTGGAGATATGGAAATTTGCAGTGCAAGCTTGTTAAAATACCAGATGGTTTTTGGTGGTGATGGTGGTAGAGCAGAACAGATACTTACAGGCTTGACTGAAGTTTTCCCAACTAAAACCTGCCACAAATATGCAGTTGACTTCCTGTGAGAGCGATCTAAACAAGACTGGACGTGTGGATCTGGCCAGTGAACGCCCCGGACAAACAGAGGGCTCATTCACTGGTCAATCACAAACAGAAATTACATACTTGGTTGCCCACTTCTCATTTGTGTTTACTCTCCACTTCTCTCCCAGCCATAGGGCAGGTGATGGCCAGATCCAAACCTCACTGAAATGAAGAGGAATCGTTCCCTGGATTTCACTGGCCTTTGGGTTAGGACACAGTGGTTTTTTAACCAGCTATTTTATTCTGTTTCCCAACTTAACCTTAAGAATCCAGCACATCCTTGAAAGAGGTTGTTTTAATGAAAATAACAACCCAAAGCTCCAGGTGGGAATTAACTGTCACATGGATTTACAGACATGCCAGGCTTTAGCCGTATCTATCCTCACATCACCCAGACTAAGGCTATGAACACCCTGCTGCCTGGAATTGCCTCCATGACAGGCTTGAGGTCAGACTTGCTCCCTAGCCTCCTTGCTTACCTGCTGCTCACCTTCAGGTCTGGTTCTGGGGTGTCTCAGCTGCTATCCCTGAGTGGAAAAGCCTCAGCAACACCTTTGCACAGGTCCCCAAATTCTACTTGTGGTTATGAGTAGTTGGAGTGAGCGTTGTCACATCATGTCCTCCTGCAGATATTCTCAGTTTAGCTCCTCCTAAACGTAAAAAGGACACACAGAGACAGAGTTATGGCAAGACAAACTGCCAGCAAAGACAGAGAGGGTGTGGGTCACTGGGTGTGCAGAAACCCACTCCTGAGCTTTCTATTGCCACTAGAATTTAGATATAACCAGAGAGCCTTGGCAGACAAAGTTGGAGTCCCATGACATATCGTTGTTTGCAACAAGGAGTAGTAGTAGTGTAGAACTGTAAGAGCATTTCTAACAAGACAACCTCTACAAGGCAACATGATGAAAGCTGTGTTAGGTGAAGCTACAGTCTGGCCTTAGGCATTTTGACTAATGCAAAGGTGAAGACATGTACTTGTCTTTTTGACCCCATTCCTTTAAGTCTCATCCAGCTGTGCAGATAAAGATGATTTATGAACATTTCATGCTAATATCACTTATCTCCTATTCCAAGAGATGATACGGTGTTATCTTAAGCCTTTTTTCATACCTGATCACTGTATCTTGAACTAATGAAGAGGTTGAGGTTGACAGATACGTGCAGTGGGTACTGGCTGACTCAGGGAAGTATAGAAAAAGCAGTAATACCAGAGCACAGGCTGCAATTTTGCACTTTGATTCAAAAAGAGACACATTTTATTAAAAAATCAGGAATAGCCTGGAACAAGAAGAGCAAATGGGTTTGTCACCACTTGCACTGCTTAGTAACAGGATTTTGGAAAGATTAGAGCTTGATTCTCTTTATCATGAAATGCCTTCCATGTATCTCTGGTTTCAATAACTATGTTTTCAGTGATGATGAAACCAAGTGTTACTGACCAGAAGAAAACAGAGTGATTATGGAGCAGGACTATCTACTCTGGGTCTTGCGCAAGTATGAATAAAATCTGAACATCTGCTACATTAACCCTGACCACTGTGTAGGCATTTTAAATGAGTCAGACATCATGTCTTGCTCTAGCACTGCAACACGTATGATAAACTGAGAGAAGGGTGAAAGACGTAAGAGAAATCTGACTCTTCAACACAAGTGAGGTGGGCCAGAAAGGCCTGTTTAATTCTTTTGTATTAAACATGAAGCAAAGTGCCACTTATATATCACACTGACAGAATTTAATTACAGCTTCCTCCAGCATGATCATAAAAGAATTTAAATCACAACAAGGTCCCATCTTACAAAGCGACTTTATGTTTCATGTGTGATGTTACAAATTACTTCAAGTGACGGTATGTCAAAGTGGTAATTAATTTGATGAGTTTAAATTACATTCTATAGAGAAAGAACCCATGTTCTTACACATCAGAAATTTTTATATACTATCTCCTATGGGAAAAGCCTCATATAAAAGGAAACCTACTTGTGTCTGGCTTTTATTATTTATTGAACAATGCTCCATTGATTCACAGATCCTCTCCAGACAGCTCATACACAAGGCCTGTAGTGCAAAGTTTAGACAAGGACAAAGATTTCTGAACTCTTAAGCATAACACAAAGCTCTGTCATTACCCACACCGGAAGGAATGGACAGAGCTGGAATTTATAAGAGAGAAATGCAAGAAATGCAAAGATACTTTGCTGAAGGAAGAAGTCAGATTTCTATGAAAACTGCAGTTTCATGGCTTTTTCCCTCCGTAGCGTGCTTTGGGTACACTCGTTCCGGAAGTGTTTCTACTGAACTCATTAACTACTAGTTCCTCCAAAAATTCTTGCCCCAAGGAACACCCAGCAGATTTCTTTTGGACAAGCACACATTTTTCTTCGGCCTTTGGTTGAAAGCTCTACCTACTTAAAATGCATACTAACAAGGAGGGTTTCATGCAGTTTGGGATTTACTAGTTTATATAAAAAAGGCTATGGTTAGAGCAAAAGACTACCTAGACCACCATCCTGTTTCACTGTGGCCTGTGGTGCTACAGAAAGTTTAAAATGGTATTTTTGCCAGAGTGTGTCCCCAGCAGTTCAAATGAAAGCAAAGTGTGAACATGACAAAGTCAATGTCATTGAAGGCATCTTAAAATCACCCCCTCACTTCCCTGGGTGCATGGTGGGGCTGGCTGTACCTCTCTTTCTCAAAGGGCCCTAAGAAGATAACTGTCCCAAATTGGTGCTCGTATCTGGGGTTCCCACAGACACCATATATAATCTCTTAAATTGGCTCAGTTGCTTGGAAGCCAGTCCAGCTCCTAAAACCAATGGAACAACTTCAGTGGCAGTCACATCTCCTTATATCCAGCTGTTAAATCATTTAAAGGCAGCTAAAGCTACATTCAATTCTCTTCCATTACCGTCAGTTCCCACGTAAGCAACTGCTGAAGCTCCCTCTCTCTCCAGTGAAAGGAGAGGTGGGGTCCGTGGGATCATGTTCTCAGCATAGAATCTCAGTATTAAAACATCATCCACCCTATGAAAAGGGTTGAGAACCCCTTGGCCTCTGTGAACCCTGAAGGAGTGTTTCCAGCGCTGTCAGAGGGGCTCCCTCTGTTATTGCAGGCAGCCCTGTCCTACCCTGGCTCTCGTTCTTGTTGATAATTGTCATTTCTAATCTTTTGGCAACATGCACAGTCCAAAAAAAAAAAAACAAACAAAACCCAACAAAAAAAGTTCCTCTGAGTTGGCTGCATCTCAGCTTCCTGGCTTGAGGGATGAACTGCTCTGCCCCAGATCCAGCTCTTCTTAATATCCAAAATATGCTGCAAGAAAGGTCATTGGAAGGGAGTGGGCTAATTCAAGACACAATTGTATCACACTTAAAAAAACGCGAGCCTGATGAACCTATTTTCCACCTGATGAGCAGCACCCTGAGTTTGTGCAAGTATTCCAGTCCTACTGAGGATTCAATACAGACATCTCATAAGCTTAATGACATATAATTTACATGTCACAATTAAGACTTAATATTCCAATTTTTTCGACGCCACTGATATTTTCTGCCTTGCCTTCTGTTCCAGCCTGGGTATTTCACCCTCCAGTGTCACCTAGACATGTTCTCAGCTGGCATGAACAAACACAGACCCGTTGACTCTCATGGCGTTACCCACCACAAGACCCTGGTTGACAAACACGGCTCATTAAAATGGAAGCTCCTGCCTGATGGGACATAAGGCGCGCAGGGACTGAGAGGAATTTGATTTACTTACTTTGTTGCATAAGTTTCCTAGTTCTGGTCTGGGCTTCTAATTAGAAGCAAATACATTCCCTTTGAAATCTCAGTAGTTTCTGTGAAATCCAGAAGGTCATTCCTTTATATGACACTGAGAAGTCTGGTGTCATCTTCATTTTCAGACCAGCCAATGTTATACCCTTACACGTTGGGCTATGAAAGATAAGCTTAGAATCAACAGGAACTTCATTTCATGCCCCGACAAATCCAGAAGAGACTTTTGTAAAGCTTTCAGGGTCAAAGTTTTCTTTCATATCAAGTAATAATGCCAGTATGGGATGATATTCGAACCCAGAGCATCTATTTCACTTCCTTCCAAATGCAAAAGGGACTGTGGTCATATCTGTAACTGACGCAATTATAAAAACTTCCTAGTTATCCACTCTTTTAGCATTATTGTGCCTCCCTTTGGAAATGGTTTCAGTTACATTTCCATCACTGGATTCAGAATATTCTGGTTTCTCAGCTAAAAACTACAATACTGAATCCTACCAGAGTCTCTAGAATTCACATTAGCATCTGGGTTGTGTTTGGGTTTTGGCTTTCCTTAATAGAATAGCAAATAGCAGCTGGGAGGAGAACAAAAATCATTGGGATTCATCTCTTGCTTCAAGACAATGAAGTTACATAATAAAATAGGAGAAACCCGTGTGATTTAGCAGGCAAGCTGAGAGAAGTAGAAAATCAGTTTTACTGCTAAAAACTATGCAGAGGGCCAGAAGCAGATACAACAAAAATAGCAGTGTATGTGGTGTCATGCCTTCGGGTCCACTTGCTGACTTAGCTCCATGGACATACATCAGCCAAAGACCTCACCCATCGTTGCTGATTTGTTGTTATTAATTAAAGCTGAGACACATCCCTCATTTTTCCTACTCGTGACGTCCCCCATGGCACTGTGTCTGGGCCCCTTTTCCTCCTCACCAAGGACAGCCTCTCGCTGGCTTTCCTGTCCCATTCAGATTCGGCGAGAGCCCCAGTAAAGGAATCAACACCAAGGGGAAGAGGAGGGAGACCTTTCCCTGCTGTAGCAAGAAGATATTTTCTAGTTTGGGAAACGCCGTCCTTTCTGGAGAAAACTGTTGTCCAATAGAGACTGTAAAGACACTTGCAAATCCCAGAGCAGAGAATTCAACCATGGGCCTATTATTTTTAAGAAGCTGTAGATGAAAAATTCCCTAGGAGGATCATATTCCATTATGTGGGATTAAAACTGGAGGTTTTTTATGCTGCAACAACATAAATACCTAGGATGTGACTAGAATGGGTATATGTTTTTCTATTCTCACATCTATTTATTTATCTTAGTAGGAAACAACTTCCACTGAGACTGGAAACTGAATGTTTGGGTTTTTTTAAGATTTCCTTTCAAAAGGCAAAAAAGCAGATCACAGAAACCAAATATTTAAGAGGTATACTGTTAGCTGCACACCTTTAAAATTCAAGAAGAACTATGTCCCTATAGTTAAAACATACGGCTAGCACACTGCATTTCTGAGTTAAAACACCAACACTGGGAAAACAGTATGTCCCAGCAGCTCTTGACGAATGCAAGGTCCAAAAAACTGTCTAACAGCCTTCCTTGGACCACAGTCTGGGGAGGGACAGGAGGATTCCTGCAGGAGAACAAGTTGCATTGTCACCAAGCAAGAGAAATGTAAGTCCTTAGTTTGGGGGATCTGGCATATGGCGGTTACTGTAGGTGGGACATGCTGTATAAATCCTGATCTGTTAACCATACGCTTGGGAATAGTTCCTCTGAGAATATTCGGAGCCTGTGTGTAGGTATGAGTGAGCACGTGTGGTCTTTGCCTCCCCATCCAGAGGTGACTATGACACCTCCAAACAGAAATATTTCTGTCCCGACAAGGAGAATTTGCCATCTACCAGCTCCTGTTTTCTGTTCCTCTTCTAAGCGTTTGTTGCTATCTTTGTGGAGTTTAAATCACAAAGTTTATATTTGCCCAGCTACTTTGATGCCCAGAGGTATAATCCTGCTTGGAGTGGTATCCATGGCAAAATTCCAGCTCCGTTAGGTGAAATATATATTTATGCAGGGAGCTTAAATGAATCGTTTAAAGCTACAAGAAAGGGAGTTAATTAGGACATACAAGGCTTGTGTTGACTAGCTGGTTTTAATCCTTTCAGCGTAGAAAGGATAATATGTAATGGGAATTTTTCATTTAGTTTTTTAAAGCTTTGAAAATGTTATAATAGTGATGCTATTAATGCCGTTCCACAGTCCAAAAAAATGTCATCTCCATTTTTACTGCTAAAATAAAACAATCTGCTGCTGAAATGAAGCTATATTTAGGGGCATAATCTGTTATAAGGACTTAAGCTAACATCTAACAAAGGAGTCTGGGAAGGAAATTCCCTGAAGGTAGGTTACTTCAGAGCTGCTCACTGCAGAACACGCTTTCTTTCAAAGCAGCTGGTACCAGCCATTACAGGAGAGAGCTCAGGAGAGCAATCGGACTATTGAACCAGTGTGGCCCTTTCTCTGTTCTATTTATACATTTATCTGCCTTGGCAGACCTTGAGAGACTGAAGGACTTTGCTCGTGCGCATCACCCTGTAAGATGAAGGTTTGTTTAGCTCACACGTGAATCCGCTCCATGACTTGAGCATGCCTAGTGCTTGTTATCAAGCCTCTATCATGCTAAATGTCCTGCAATAACCAAACTTTCCATGGAGGGCTTTTGCGACCAAACCTTTCTCATGCACTGAACCCAATGCCCTCCCCAAAATAATGGCTTTTATGGGCACTGCTCCTTTCACCTTCAGGACTGTGTATTTAGAGATATAGCAAGTTAAGAATTTCCTTATTGCATATTAATGTCCTTTAATGTGCTTTGAACCTTTTCATTTTAATTACATTAGTTGCCATTCTATTTAAAGTTCCTACAATCTGGTTACTCTTATTCAAATCAGGTTTCCGATTCTCCACACTTAGCTGCTGTTTTTCCGCTTTGCTAAATGCGGAGCTCTTTCTCCTGCGACCTTAAAATCAGCATTAGCACCTTGCAAAGGACAAATAGGAAAAGATGACCCCCCCTTCTTTGCAACCATAGGACCCAATCTTATTCCTGCTCAAGCAAAGCAGGTGAGCAAATGATTTTTCCCTCATGCATTTTTTATTTTTCATTTTCCTGCTATACAGTCACTCTTCTGGATGGGTGAAATTGAGGCAAGGATAAGTCAATAAGCTGGTGGGAGCTAGGACAGTCATCTATCCTTGCCTCAGTTTCCCAGTGGCAGGACCTAAGATTACAGATCACTGGAGTTTTATCCTGCTGCTCTAACTGTGACACTGTATTGGACTTGGTAGAAGAAAACACAATTAAATAGGATGAGCTGCAATTAAACAGGATCAAAATAGTTCCCCTCCCATTTAAACAAGCAAATTAAGTGCAAAGTTTTTGCATGTGCCCATTTATCAGCTGTTTCTATGGTAACACTTGTTTTTCTTAATACTGTGTCTCATTCGTATCATGGTAACACCCTGTAATCCTGGTCCCATTGTCCTGGGTTCAGTGGAAATGTGCATAAGAGAGAGCCCTTTAAAGATCCTACTGTCTACTTACAGACTTTCATATTGGTTAACTTAAACTGATACAGATTTACAATGGTCACCATTATTTTGGTTGCAGTGGCTTATCCCAGCATAGGCTAAATATTCTCCTTCCTGGCTTGAACCGAACTGAAACAAATTTGATTGAAGTTGAAGAACCAATGTTTACTCAGCAATTTGCAACCCTTTAACTAAACTAGTTTAAAATCACAACTTCAATAAACCACTTTAACTCCCTTGAGTGGAATGAGGCTACTCCTCACTGTTAGAAACTTTGTGGGTTTTTGTATTGAAATGCCTCTTTCGGTGTTAAATTCCAGCAGTCATAACACCCCATTATTTTTACCCGGGTGCAGGTAAAAAATATCTGCCATTGCAGGGCTACACCATCCTATCTGATCTACTCATTTCCATAACATTCAAGTTATCATTTTCTGCTTTTTGTTACAAACCCTGCATTTGTTGCAGGCTCTTGGGGCTGTTTTGTGCTGTGTGATGAATGACCTGGAGATGTTGCAGAGCATTCTCCACCAGGAGCTGTTACATGGCTGTGTACAGGCTGCGCGTCGTTGTGTCTTTCTGTAAGATCGACCCTCATGGTTGATCTTGTTTGATCACCATGAAGTGAAAACTACCCGTCCCCTGAAAAAACAGGATTTTCCATGGAGGAAAGTCTCTGCTGAACTCATATTCTTGTTTCTCTTTCACAGGTAAAAGGATTTCAAAGCATCTCTGCAGAAATCTTGTAAAGCTGGGGTGTCATTCTTTGGAAATACAGGTCCTATTGACTTACCCATCCAGCCTATAAGTCAAAGCAGCAACCACTACCACCAAGAATGACCTTCTCTGAAAATCTCTCAGACTCTTTGAAACACACAGGGATACCTGGATATGTCCTTAAAGACACATTCATTAATGCCTAAAGGTATCTAATCTGCTGTACACTTCCTGAAGATTAATGGAGGATTGAAGGCCATGTACATTGATGTTTCCTGTTAGCATCTCTCAGTTAAATTAATATCACAACAAAGATTACACGGAGGCTTTCAAATGACAGTTAATTATATTCAGAGGCCAGAAATAGCTATGTGCTATTTCTACTGTAGGCTGCCTTTGATCTGCTCTAGTGAACGCATGAAAGTTTGAGGAGTATCTGACAAGCAACCTGCATCTACAAACTTTTTCTCATGCGAGGGGTTGAGCATCTCCTAGCAAAGTCCAGAGACCAGATTTGTGGCCTAAGACTGCCTGCGTGGGTAAAGAATTGCAGAATCAGGCCCTTCGTGGCCTCTGCTCCCTGCTTAATTTGCTGTTATTTGTTTAGCTCCTGTGCAACAGAGGTTTCCTTAGCAACTGCTGTATCCTTTTACAAGTCATTGTTAATGACACACATTGACGTCGGCTGTGTACGAGGATGCTAAAAAGGATGGCACCCAATAAAAAATAACCTTTGTGATTACCCAGTTTCCTTAAGTAAACACCACTATTATCCATCAGGAACTTGCTAGAGGGACTTCTCTTTTGAACAATAATGTATGTTGCCTTTAGCATTACCAATGGGAGCCTTTTTAAAGCTTGCAAAGGTCAATAGGAAAATCTCTTGTCCTTTTCTCTTTGTGCCTAATGCCAACACTTACTGGCATATGTCTGGCCAGGAGAGAGGCAATTGCTCTCTAGGCTGTCTTGCTTCTAAAGACCGAGATCCAATTTCCTGCGCAGAGAAAATATCACTTTGTTGTTAAGTGATGGGAGGTGGCAGAGATCTGGGCCCCGTTCTCAGCTTTCCTCACACACTTCCCGCCTTATTGTCTGCAAATCAGTCAGGTTCAGATTCCCCAAAATGGGCATGCTGGCTGCTCCTTGTTACAAAGCAGGCAAAACTGATGGTTCATTTCTTCTGCAGATTCTCTGTACTGAAGAAGGTGCAGAGAAGAGATCAGGCACAGAATAAAGCTCCCCAACAGGGTGAAAACCATAAGTTTTCTTCACTGTCATTGTTCCCCCTCCAACTCCATATAACATACTGTACTGAAGACGGAATAGGACGTGATTAACTAATTTTATTACTGAGTTCATTAATGTTTTTCTGAAGATGTTGGCCAGAGGCAAAGGAAAAGATGGCTCAGAGCCATTGTCCAACATGGTATTAATAGGAGCTTGTGCAGGTAGCTGATTTCTGCTGGAGAAGTGGGTAGAGTAGTCCATGTTGAGTTCATACTGCTAGTACTAGACTCTTACTGGTACCGGAGCGAGCTAGTTTAAAGCTTGCTTGTATCTGTTTTATTCATCTAGAATGTTGACATGCTCTGAAATGGAATTTGGAGGTTTTCCCATGGAAAATTATGACTTTGCATCAAAACCTGATTATTTTCCAGTTTGTGATTATTATTTTTTGACAAAAAGTTGACGCTATTTGTTTGCAGATAAAACTGGATTTGCTGTTTTCTGGTGAAAATATGAAAAAATTGAGACAGACATGCTTCCCGTGAATGTTTTCAATTTAGTTTGAAAACTCAAGTTTATACAAGAAAATGAGAGAAGAAAGTTTCAAAAGAATTTTCTACCAGTCCCAAAGCCTAGACTTCTCTGGTTTAGCACATTACATGGGTGGGGTACAGCTTGATTTGAAACCGGATCCAGGTTAGGAGAGCAGGCTGTGCCTCTCTTTTCACTTTCCCCTCTACATCTAGGGGTGCACAGATCTGGGGTTTGATTCAGGCTTATCTCAGTAGGAATTTCATCCACAGGCTAATTACATGCAATATCCTGTTGCTTTTCCCTCCAAATTCAACAGAATTTTGGATTCAGTGGGAAGGAGGTTTTAGTTGTTATCTCAATAAATTCTTGATAAGCTGCACACTAACACCAGGCTTGGATACATAAGACAGGTAACAGTGAGACAGTAACTTATCCGAGCTGAGAATCTCACCAGCATCCCTGGTGATTAATGGCTGAACCCCAGTTCAAAACCAGCAGCATTTGTCTTAATTTCAAGTTCTTGAACACCAAATGATGCTAAAACTGGAGGAGGACAGTGACTGTAACCTCAAAATGAGAACAGTGTTCTTGAACAAAATTTGCTATTGCAATCGGTTTTTATCTTGGGCTGCAATTATTTTCAAATGGGTGGTAACCACTAATAATGCAAGGACCAATATTCCTTTCTCTTAACTGCTCAGTGTATAGGTTTTGCATTTTCAATTATTTTTTGAAAGTGACCAAAAAATTCATAAGGAATAACATAGATTTCATTGGCTTGGGAAAAATTGCATGGGCCAAATAATTTCTTACGTTTAGGCAGCTCCTTTCTGCTATCACAGTGCAAATTGCCTAAAGCTGGTGTGACCTGATACTGCACAAATGCAGCACGCTATCCATCAAGCAAGTACAGGCAAAACGGCCCAGAAACAAGCATTCCTCTGGCTATACATGGGTATTCTGATCCATACAAGGAGATTTTGAGGGGCTAGGATAGAAGGTAAGTTGGTCTGGATAAGTTGGTCTACTCTTGAACTGCAGGTGAAGATTCCTTTCAAATATGTCTGAAGAAAGGCAGGAAAGCCTAGAATTGAGGCAGGAAAAGCCTATAATGAATCCATTATTTACTTTTCTTTTTTGGTTGTTGTTGTTTTCCCTCTTTTTTGCTTGCCCCTCCAGAGAATAGACCTAAGTTCTACTTGCAGTTTTACTTCATGACGTTGGATATGGCCTTTCACTGCTCTCTGCCTTCATTTCCCATGTATAAAGTGGGGATATTCATAGAAGCAGAGTCAGAAGGGAACTCCAGGTCAACATCCAGTACCCTCTTCCAAGACGGGAGCAGTTTTGTCCATGTCATTTCCAAAAGCAGTTTTTGTTAGGCCTGTTCATAAGGACTGCTTGGGCTGGAAATTGCTCTTGAAAAGCAATAAATTCTTTGTAAACTTACGTGCAGTTTAAGCTCTTTTGAAAACTTTGTTTCTTTATTGCTAGGATGTTTTTCCTGGTAGTTAACCTGAGTCACTCTTGCTGCAACATAAGCCTGCCCCTTCTCACTTTGTGCACTGTGGCCCTGAAGAACAAAGGTCTATAGCAGTGATTTCAGGGACTTTAAATGCAGTATCAAACACTTTGAAAAGTACTTGTAGGAAGCAGTATCTAAGATCCAGGTATTATCATTACAATTATTTTTTTCATCAAAAGGCAGCTTTCTATACAAATATTCAAAGGATACACAAATAAACAACATGCCTAATCTAAGGGATTTGAGTGCACAGCTCCCAGAACTGGAAAACAAAACCCATTTAGCGTCAAAGCAGGATGTGATTAGAGACCGATGGCATCTCTGTGGCCACAAACTTAATTGAACCTTTAGTTCTCACTGTGGCGCAAAGCTGCCCTTGATGGTGAATTCTGATTTCTTCTACCTTACAACGTAAGTGCAATTTTTGAGCAGGTAGGTTAGCGCCTTGTCGTTAACCTCTGGCAGGAAATACGCTGTCAGGCTTATGAACACTAAGTGTGGACAATTTCTGCTCTAATTATAAGGCAGCAGTTTTGATGAGTACTAATGACTCTGTACAGTGTGAAGCAATGGAAAGGCAGGTTCTTTTGGAGATAAGTCACTGGTAAAGCTTCTGTGAGTTACTGCTCAGTGTGATATGAAAGAGGACTACATGGTCATTCTCTAAATCCCTAGGTCTTCAGATCTCTTACCCGCGGATTTAAAAGCAAACACTTTTCATTGTCTAGAAGTTATAAGGAAATAAAAAATAGGGCGCTATTTCAGTCCAAATACCTAAATAAGCACATAAAGTTGATAGTAACCAAGCTTAGCAGCTGAATATCTCGTGACAATCCTGCTCATGGCTTTCTAGTCCTGCATTAGCTATTAGTGACCATATTCTGTAAAACACATACAGCAGTGAAAATGTGCCTGGCTAATCTGCCCAAGCAATCTTGCCCCTCTCTCACTAAGGGGGAGTTTATGAGAATTTTCTTTGGATTATTAGAGAAGACATTTAAAAGGATGTATAAAAAGGCTGTTAGGAAATTCACTGTTTAGTTGTAATAATAAACACGACTTTAGGGAAGGGGGAGTAATCATAAAAATGTTTAGCCAAAATAACGATTGACAATGTGTGTGTGGATGGGGGAAGTAGGGGTAAACATCCATTACAGTATTTGTTATTTGGAGAGATGTTAGCTGGAACAGTTTCAGACCGAAGTATCTGAAAAAGCAAGATTCTTTCTAAGCAGGATGTTTATAACAACTCTGGGCCTGACGGTTGTGTCCACTGCCCATCCCTCCGTCTGTATACACCCATGCTTTGTTTTCTGTCGCCACCACTGCGTCACCCTCCTGGTCCCTTGCTGAATCATCCCCTTATTCTTTTTCCTCCCCTTATTAATCGCTCTCTACTTAAAAGCCTGCTGCTTTCTCAGTGCACACAGCTAGCTGGTCCCCCAACTCCCAGCCACAGCTATTTGCTGGCATGTCCAATAAACCAAGCACAGCAGCCCTGTGCCATTTAGACCTGCCCCCGTACCTTGCAGTCTCTCTCTTCTTCTCTTTCTTTCCTCCCCCTTTTTTGACTCTTCCATTACTGTATTCATCTTTGATCTCTCTCTACCTCCCCCACTATTTTCTACCCTCTCCAGGTTTTCACTCTCCTCTTCTCAGACTTGTCGCGCATTTGCTCCATGCTGCAGACCCTGCCTTTTCAGCATCTGCACTCTCCTTCACCTCAGCCCTTTTACCCCTCTGCCTCCTGTTTCATGACTGGATATGAAAACACTGGTGCCTGGTATCCAAAACAGATCAATAAGAAGAGACAGAAATCCCACTCAAATAGACTAACCCAAACGGACTTCCCAGCTGACTGCTGAGAAAGTGCATCTGAGCTGTTGACTCAGCCCCCACCCCCGCCTTGCTCTTTCCTGGGGGCCTGGGAGCCGGCGCAGGGGGGGACGCTGGCCCACAGCCATGCCAGCAACTTGTTCGAATTAAAGTCTCATACATTTACTTTGGTTACTCCGCTCCTGGCTCCCAGGGGGAAGGGGGAGGATGTACACAAAAAGGCAGCAATGCTTTGCTTCTCTAGCCTTCGCTTTCCGAATTTTTCTTTTTTTTGTCCCTTTAAACTCTTGTTTTAAAGAAAGGCTTCACACTGTCATTCGGGACCTGGCAGGGCTCCTGAACAGGGAGGCAGGATGGGAAGAAGACAGCACTGGAAAGGAAGAAAAGGGCTCTGATTCAGCAGAGCAGGTCTATGACTCAAAGGGCTCCCACTCTTTGAAAGGGCAAGCTTTTACAATGTTATCATTATTACAAATGAGGCGAGTAAAGGAAATCACGTGGTAAAGGCGGGAATGCAAACAGACAGAAGAACACAGGCAGCAGTCACTGCACCACCTCTAGCAAAACTCCTTGACACCCTTCTTTGTCGGTCTGTGATCCAGAAATTCAGAATATGAACCATCCCTGTAGCCCATGACTTTCTCCCAGCCTGGCTGATATCTGCTTGGAGGAGCCCTTGGTTCCTCCTGCAGATATACCCTAACACTTGAGTCCGATAGCTGCCACTGTGGGACAAGAGGACCAGCCTGGAACATTTGCTGACCTTCCCGACACAAGGGCAGGGTGAGTGTTTCGCCACCAAGAAATGTCCCAGCAACTTGCGACTAACAAACGTCCTTCAGCCCTCTGCTTAGGGACCTTGTGATTCGGTAGCTTAATAAATCTGAGCATGTTAACACGTGATTAAAACAAGCTGCAAGGCTGAAGCAGCAGTGAAGAGGGAGATCTGAACAATGCGCTGGTTGATTAATACTGTGATGAAGTGGGGAGATGGAAGACAATTTTTCCGGCACGGGCCAAGTCGCAACGAGCGGAAGTCGTACACATTCTTCAGTCCTCAACAGTGGGGAAAGACCGATCAGCAGCACCATGTTGAAGAAAGCATCTGTAGTCATTTTGGCTATTCTCAGCGGACCTGCAGCGATGCCAGTGCAAATCTTTCTATCTACACGAGTTATCTTCACTTTCGTTCCACCTGTCCGATGCAAAAGGGAACAGGTTCATAAGCTCAGAGGATTTTAGGCATCTTTTGGCACTGTCTGCATCAGGTTAAGTGTATGCTACTAAGGGCTAGCTAAAGTTGTTGAAAACTCAACTGTCTCTATCAGGTTGATTTTTATCCCAAGCAGTCTTACAAAAAGCAAATGCAAAGAGCATACCCTAAAACTACGAAATACTTCATCCAAGACAGTTTGGAAGCAGACTAACATTTAATTCAACAAGCTGATGTAGCAGAAACAGTTTGCTTTGAAAAAATGTCACAATTCCTTGAGATATATTAGAAATCGTGGTCTGAAAATATCATGCAAAAAACAAAAAGGTTTTTGTGTCCTCTAAAGCTGTACCTTGAAATTTCTCTTTAGTAGCTGAGCAATGTTATTTCATTTACTTTTGTTTAAATGAGTTTTTAATGTATTTTTAAGGAAGTGTATTATCCTTATCCTAAATATCTGTAATTGGTTTGCAGAAAAATGCTTGAGATTTCTCATCACTTATGCATATAATTACCAGTCTTAGAGAAAATTGAGTTTAGTTCCTTTGTAAGACAGTAACATGCAAAAGGGGAAAAAAATAAAGGAAAGAAGAAATCATTTGGAATTAATTAGAGTCTGGCACAATGCAAAATATTCCATAAAATTAACCTGGGAACTGAAAACAGTAACTACTGATCTGCAAAGTTACTGAACCTGAAAATCTGGTTTGCTTACGAACCACTGTAAAATTCCACTGTCTTCATCATCAGATGTTATTTACATGGAAAAAAAGGATATTATGGTGGCTTGGTCATCCAGCTCCATGTCAGTAGTTCTAGGCTCTGGCTCTTCAGTCACTTCCAGTTACTTCTCCCCTCTGTTCCCCAACATCCCTCTACAATAAATTACGTCAACTGCAATATTTGTTTGAACTTCTGTACGAAACCCGAAATGCCTTTCTGCAGCACAATAGCTAACTTGACTTCACCCAGTTTGTGCCTCCAGATGCTGTGCTACACCTCAGACTCTCTCAGTGCTGAATTTAGTACAACATATTTTAAGATGCTCAATAGGGTTCATCAAAAGCATAAGGAGAGAAATGTCCAGTGCCTAAGAAACTGCACTCAGCCAGAGAAGCATAATGTAACAGTGTCCCTAACACAGGCATTTCACTTCAGAGCCTAAGTTTAGTTATTAGCATGGAACTTGAGCAACATTATTAAAGGACTCTTCTGAGGTATGGTTGGTGGAATATTGGATGTAGGAGAAGATTTAAATCAGTTAGGTATATAGCACCCACAAGGAGTTGGGATCCTGGTTATCTTTCCAAATATTGCCCTTGGGGCTTTTTTCTTTTGTTATGTTTTTTATTTTATGTTTGTAGGGTATTTGACAAACTTCTTTCTGACAGTTTCAGTATTTTATTTCAACTTGCTGGCATGAGTACTACTGTAAGCTGCATCAATGAGCTATTAATTTCTGGGAATCACAGGAAGTTTTATATCACAGACACTTCTTACTTCGCTGTTGCTTTTCTGACCTTCTGAGCAGCTTTCCGTTGGAAGGACCAAGAGAGGGATTTCAAGTAAAAACATTGCTTAACACCCTCTCATTACCTTTTTGAAGATAATAGCCATCGGTAGAAGGTCTAATACTTAGAACTTCCAATATTTAACAACTTAACACAGCCTGAACGTGTCCGAAAGCTAACTGTATCTACAAGAAGGTGGCATTAAAACCAGTTTCCATATAGAGAAGACTTGAAAGAACCAAATTCAGTCAACTTAACTTCATCAAGTGTGAGGATTTTCTTCAAGGCCATATGAAAATTTTCTTTCTGAATCTTAAGAGTTTTACTCCACTAAAGGGGAGTTTGCCACCTCTGCTGAGGATCTGCAAGAGGACCCACACTGAGGTCCAACCCAACCTAAAATGTCCTATAAGCATTCCAGTCCTCTATTTATTTGTGAGAGTTAACTAACTGTGTATTACAGTATTTAGTCAGGATTCAGGCACAGACATTTTACTGTGTGTTTGCCTAGTGCTGTCCCGCTGCAGTACTGGGCCTTGTTAGCATCACTGCAATAAAACTAAATAATTAGTTAAGCCTGTAATAATGGAAAAGCATCATTCAAAACAGCCTCTAAACAAGACAGTGGTTGAACAATTTAGACTCTCCAGTCATCTAATATATACCACAGAGTCTGGTGACTGGAGCCAGATTTATTAGTCTTCAAATGACAGCCTGTAAGTGAACGCAGTTAAAAAGCCAGAAACCATTGCAATAATCACCGCAGCTTAGGGAAGATGACCTATGAATCACTTTGTAGGAAGTCCATACTGGTTCCCTAACAAAAATGTACATTGAAGCAGCTAAACAGAAGGTTGGTTGTCCAGGCTGGTTCGTCTCCAAGAGTTTCATAACGAATTCAAGCCTGAGGTTTCCCTGTTACATGTTAACATGAATGATAGCTTTGATGGTAAGTACGGAGTGAGGAAGTGAAGCAGGTCTAATGCTGGGTGGCAGCACGCCTTCCATGGAACAGTTTGCAATGGCCTGTGCAGACAGCGGTTCGAAAGTGTGGTTAGAATCCTGCGGTCTTTAGTCAGGCAACATTCAACAATGATGCTGCCATTAATAATATTTGATCGTCTTTTTTCCAACAGGCCGATAAAACCTGACTACTTCTGCATCCCTCACATTCTGTCCCCACTCAAATTTTGTTGCTCTCCAAGCCCATAACCTGAGTTGACCGAAAACCCATTTGAGACTCCAAACTTCTACTTCATAGAGGTATATGCACCTATTTCTTCTGATCTTCTGTTTTAAAGCATTGGGTTGAGACTTGGGGGATCTGGGTTGTCACCCTAGCTGTACATGTTTTCAGGCAAGCCACTTCCTCATCCTCTGCCTGTTTTTCTATTTGTGGAAAGGAACTAATAAGTCTTCCTCTGTCAAACTGTTTCCCTGGCCTATTTAGGCTCCTTGGAGAAGAGTCAGGCTCTCGCAAATTGTTTATGCAGTGCCTAGCGTGAGGGAGCCAAGATCTTGACTGGGACCTATAGAATGTACCATAAATATATACAAGCAACTTACTCCAACTATATGATACATCTGCTCTTTAAGGGCTTAGCCTTCGTCTTCAGCGCAAGTTTTATTCTGGTAACCACAAGCACGAACAAATGTACGCAAATAAACTTGTTATTTCCAATGAAATTTGACATCCTCAAACATCCTACAGCCATCATACGCATTTTACTGAAAGACTATTTGAAAGACAAAGCTGCTATTTGTTCAGCTTTTTTTCCTCATCCTTGAGAAAAAGGCATATTGACTTAATCTACGGGTTATGAAAAAAATGCTCCCGTCAGTTCATAGGTTTACAGAAAAGAAGAGAAGAGAAGAGAAGAGAAGAGAAGAGAAGAGAAGAGAAGAGAAGAGAAAAAAAAAGAAAAGAAAAGAAAAGAAAAGAAAAGAAAAGAAAAGAAAAGAAAAGAAAAGAAAAGAAAAGAAAAGAAAAGAAAAGAGAAAAGAAAAAGTGAGCTTTTGTCTAACCAATATTTGAGATATCTGGCAGCTACTGTATACGAAAAGGCAGATAACAGGCAAATATATTTATAGGAATAAATATACCTCCAGTTAAAAAAGTGTATTTTTATGTTTGACTATGAAGGCAGAGATATACACCTACATGCATAGAAATACAGAAATAGAGAGACAAAAACATAGTGATATGCATATGTTTATGGTTATATCTATCTGTCAAGGTTACATACCTGTGAGTATTTTTATATGAAATCTGCAGCCCCCTCCAACCCTAAAGGTATGCAAATGGTAGAAAGTGGATCTTTTTTTTGTTTGGGAAGGTGGGGTTAAACATGAAAGGACGTGTTTCCTTGCATGTTCCTCGTGCCACATGAGCGGCCAACAATGACAGTCAACAATGTGTCCAAGTTGTTATTTGAGATATTTTCTAAACCACAGAATAAGTGGATTACTAACCAAAAAATCACAACTCCTGCCAAACCACATTTTTAAAAAACACAAAATGAAAAAAAAACCAAATAGATTTAACCCATGGGAAAAAAAAAAAAGGGAAGAAAAGAAAGAGAATACAATAAGTGTAGAGCAAAAGAGAGAGAGGCTAATCTGGTGGGTAAACTAAGGTGTCAGGAAGAATAATTTTTCTTTCCTGCTCTGCCAGAGAATTCACAAACCGAGTCAGCTAAACTCTCCAGTGCTTCCTTTTTACCATCTCTGAAACAGGGCAGGAGAACTTTGCAACCTCACAGTGCTGCTTTAGGTCTTAATTTGCTTGAAGCATATTGAGCCTCACAATCTAGACAGTAAACTCTTCGACCGCTCTGTGCTTGAGCAACACCCAGGAAGATAAGGATATATTTGTATTCTTGGTTTGTAATTAGCGAGATTAAGGAAAGAGGGGTAACCCAGTTATTCTGGGTTACATAATGGTATTAGTATTAAAGAAATACTGGCTGGATTCTCAGCTGGTAGAAGTGGATGTTGTGTTGCTGCCGATAGAGCTGTGCGGGTTTGTACCAAAAGCAGTCCTTTCCTTCATGAGCAGTAGCATTGATCTTAAAGCTATTTTCAGTGTAAGAGCTAACCAGTGCAAGTGAATCAGAGTACAGATGGTTGTACTATAATAGCTATTGGGAAATATTTTATATCCAGGTTATGGTTCATTGCCTATACTTTAAAGAAGTGTGATTAGCTTGGCCTCCAAAGTTTCTTCATGTTAATTCCTAACATAGTTCATATTACTTTAACCATGAAATATAAAATACGGCCATATGTGTCGTTCAGTAAAATTCTTCAGTGAATACTTCATGCCATGTGCCCCTCCATCAGTTGGGGTCGGTTGGGATGTCAGTCAGAACTGCTAATTCACAGTAACTCCAATGGGATAACACTGATGCTCACACAACGTTACTCTTGCCTTGGTTTTCTATGACTTCCATGCTGTGATGCAGATTTGATGATCTAAAAGGCCGTTTCTCGTCTCTGACATCTATGATCCTCTGACATTTAAACAAAAGGCAATCATCCCACGGCTTCAGTTATGAAGAACTGGAACCTTGCCATTCACAATATTACCCTCATCTTTCCACTGACGCGGTAAAGACTGCCTGCATGCTTCAAAGGAGTGTCTAAGCAGGATAAATCCATAGTGCTGATCAGTAAAAACTGAGCTATAGCTTCAGTCAAAGGCTAACACAGGAACGGCATAGTTGCTTAATCTACAGCTTGTGGCTGATAATCATTAGAGCTGATTGCAGACTGTTAGAAATAGTTCATTAAAAATCAAAAGTCTTAATGGGAAATGGTCAGCTAGGGACAATATCCCCTTTCTAAACAAGTCCAGAAAAGCAGGCTATTATTTACAACAAAGTGCATTTAAATGTCATCACATGCAAGAGCTCCATTGGTGGGGTGGGCTGGGTGTTAAAATGACCCCCAGATTATAACATCAAAACTCACCTATAGAAAGAGACGATACAGACCTTCCAAAATTACTCAAGCAAAGTAATGAGCAAATTATTCAGCACTCAACTTTTTGTCTCATCTTTGGAAGAGGAAAGAGCTTCTACAGCTCTAAAACTCTCCTAGGACCAAACAATTGTCTTCTGCTTTTGCCATTACCACCAGCAATACCGCCCTAGTGCTGAGTTCCCAGAATGCCTGTGCCACCAGTGTTACAGAGGCTGAGCTGGTGGAGAAAGACTCCATAGATGTAATTCCTCATGCAATGGATGGTGATGCATGTGCAGATTATCCAGCTACGAGCTAAGCCTGTTTGTGGTGCTAAGGGACATGGTTTAGTGGTGGACTTGGCAATGCTAGGCTAATGGTTGGACTCGATGATCTTCAAGGTCTTTCCCAACCTAAACGGTTCTATGATTCTATAGCTATTTTCTCTCCCTGGAGTACTCCCCTCCCTTATCCCAAGAGACCTGCTATGCCAGCAATTACTTCTGTTCTGAATTTTAATTTGTCAAAAAGGAGAACAAAAGATGTAGCGGGTCACTTATATAAAGGAAGGAATATATTGTCATCATCAAACAATCAAGAATAATGAAAAATGTCATAAAAACATACATAAGGCTGACGTTTCAGCTAGTGGAAGTAACAGAGCTCCACTGGTGACACTGGTTCATAAACTTCAATGGCATGATGCATACACCATTTGAAGCTGTGATCTGCAATTTGCAGATGAACAATTTATGAATAGAAAAAAAAGGAAAACAAATCCCAAAGTCCAGCCAAATCTAGCAGATACATTACTTTCAGTACATGGTTTTCTCTGATTTATTCCCCAGCCTCTAGTTGATGAAATACTCCTTTTCAATACGTTCTTATTTTCCTCTTTATTGCACAACTGTTTCAAAGTATTGCAAAGCTCCGAGGACTGCTAGGGCTACTGGCTAGATTTATTTATTAAACTGTTCCCTGAGTCCTACATCATTTAACTGACAACTCCAGATGGCACAGACCAAATGCCATTCACTTCAGCTGGCAGCTCAGTGGCCTACAGGGAGGTCCTACAGAACCAGTGTATAGATTGCAAAAGGCAAATGTCTGGTGTTTTATTGGCACCTCAGCCAGCATGAAGACATCAATGGCC
>NW_008824357.1:1837890-1882210 GCF_000699105.1 Pygoscelis adeliae | reverse complement strand
TTTCCCTGTGAGATCCCTTAGGGTCAGCACTGGAGCAAACAGCGAAGGGTGCCATCAATGTCCTCACCATTGGTTTTCAAGGCTTGGCATGCCTGTTCACTGAAAGCCAAGTCTTAAGGCATTTAGCCTTACAAACCCTTCCCACTCCCTTCCTCCACGCCCTCTGCTGAGGGTTTTCCATATGTAAGAGCTAAGATATGAAGGAGAGAGGACTTGAGAAGTTGGCTCTGGATGCACGGAGAATTCTTTTCTCCAGGACTGTCAGCAGTAACATGCACTCATTATTATTTTGACGTTGGATATTTTTCCAAGCCAAATTGCTGCTTTCAAAGCTGACTAAAAGTTCTTCCCTGGGATGAATTTGTCCCCATTTATTTATTGCATAACCAGCCCTCGAAAAAAATTCAGAAAGGTTGAGTGTGAGGCAGGCTTGTGCCACTTACACGCATGGGATATTCCCTTTATATTAGTCACTGAACAGATGTGTCTTGTCATATGATGCATGAAGTAGCACTGAAGAGAAAAAGAAAATTAACTCATCCCTCTGAATTGGAGAAGTTCCGTGAGAATTTGCTCACCCAGGCATCAGATCTACCTATTTATCCTTTATCATTAAGAACCTATTAAAATGTAGCTGACTCTTACAAGCAAGACATCAGTTGGATATCATTTGGAAATATTTGAAAAGAAGGCTAAAGCGTTTCTTTTCCTGAAAAAGCTCTTGTGACAATAGTTATTTCAGTTCCCTTTTTCAGTCTTGGAAATTATTTTGGGAGATGGCAAGTTAAATTTAGGTGTTTCTTCCCCTAGGTGGTGACGACACACAGGAAAGTTGTAAAAGAGACAGAAGGAGCAACCAGAGCACTGCAGTTTTACAGCACTTAGCCTGCTATCATCTAGTTTAGTAGGAGCGATAGAAGCATCAAACCCCCATATTTTGTAGAACTGATGAAACATACATTGCAAAAGCCATTTGTTAAGAGCTGTTCAAGCTATGTCTTAACATTACCTTTCAGACTGTGCATGACGTATGTTGCCCTGGTGTTTCAGTTCGCGACGCGGGATCCCTCTAACCTTCTTCAGGCTGAACATTCAGATAGATGGCTGTGATTCCTTGCAGAAATGAAAATGAGAAACAGTTCCTAGTTAGTCTGGTGAAGTTGTTCAAATCCATAATGCAAACCAAGACAAAGACTGTCTTTATTTGCAAACAATTCTGTTGAATGGAAACAGTAGGGTATTTCCCTGCTAGAAGGCAAGTGTTGGTGCTGCTATTAAAAGCTGAAGAGTTGAAAAGCTGATTCCATTCCCACTGATGGAAAAACACAGGAGCTGTAATAATGCAATACAGGTCTAAACAGGTCTACAGAGCGCTGGTTATGATACCAGCGTCTAGACCATTGGTGGGAGCCATAGTTTTATTTCATACGTAAAAATACAAGAGTGCCCTGTGTTTGAGAGCAGCAGTAAGCACATGTGGCAACTTACTTTACAGTTAGCTGGGGCTCAGATCCAGCCCTGACTCACCCAGTGAGTGCTTCTCATTGCAAGTGAAAGAAACTTTGCAGGACCAACCAATTTTTCAGATGCAATTTAACTAGCAAAAATGAAGGGAGCACCACACCTTACAAAAGGAGTTTGGTGTTGAATCTGCAGGTCACAGTCTCCTTAAGATTTTGGAGAAATCTCCCCGTGTCTCACTTACATGTGCCTCCTCACAAACTCAATGGTCTTTGTCATTAAACCACTACAACTGCATCCTGTGCAATGTTTCCTATTATGTGTAAAACCTTAAGAAATGTCTTCTGTTGGAGGTTTTTCCATTCTTTTCTTCTCCCCAATGAAACAAGAATGTCCTGCTTGCTAGGCAGCATCCTCTCCTTTCTCAGAATTCAGGCTATAATAGATTTCCATTTAAAAATTACAGATTCATATAACAGTCTGGCTGGGACAGCATGCACTTACCATGTCTCCTTCAGGTTAAAATCTTAGGAAATTTGGCTTTCACCACATAATGGAAAACATTTTTATTACATTTCTCCTCTGGTTTCAAATATTTTCTTAATTTAACTTCCTTGTCTGAAAAACACAATTTTTGAATTTTCTCTTTTCAGTTTTTCAAACTGAACATAAATTTCCTTTTTTCCAGAAATTGAGTAATTTACTTGGGAAATGTTAATTTCCACTAAAACAGATTGGTAAAACTTTTACTATTAAATCAAAGCAAGATATTTCAAAATGCTTGAAACATAGTGTTTCAAGTCCCCCATCCACATTTTTTAATCTCACTCTTTTTCCTTTCAAATGATCAATTTATGAGCTGCTGCTTTTTTGTCCCAGAGAAGAAAGTAAGTGTTGAAATCATGAAGGAACGGGAAAACTGTGACCTACCAGTTAGAGGTCATTTATTGATGGTAGCCCTTTCTTTCTACACCCCAATATTTCTCCCTCTCCCATCAGAGCAAAAGCTAATCCTTGAAAACCTGCTACACTTCTGGAGAGTGTGTGAGGTGCAGCTCTAAACTTGCTCACTGGAGATACTGCTGTAGATCAGAGTTAGCTTATGCCACTGTTTGAAATCCTTAAATAAGCTGATGCAGACCCAGGCTGCCTGGAAGCACGATGCAGGGGCCATCTGGCCTTCATAGTTCAAGATTAAAATAGGTTGAACAGTTTTCCGAGGCAAAGTCTTTTAAATGACACGAGCAAAAAACGACCAATCCATTCTGGGTGGCACTGGATGGAAGAATAAAGATTCTGGCAAAATGTCCTTTTAATGATGAAGGACAGCCGCTGACAGCCGTTTACAGCCCTAGCCGTGCATGCATGCGAGCTGATTTTTTTGTAAGCTGGAAGTGCTTTGGGACTGAAAGGATTTATCAGAAATGGAAGACAGACCTGGGTCCAGTCTATTAGTTCTTCCTATCCTACCCTACCCTGAAGCATACAGCTGAAACTTGGGTGGCGGGGGAAATGGGATTTCAGGTCCCAAAGCTGTTTCTGAGTTTTTTTGCTAGGAATTGCTCTCTGATCTTGCTTATCCTAATCAGAAACAGGACTGACTTAACCAGGATCACTACCATGGATCCAGGTGGAATCAGAATTGAGCACCTTTATCCTAAAATATTTAATGCTGAAACACAAGGCAAGGTCCCATTAGCCTTGGTGGAAACAAGAAGGGAGACCTAGTTTTTACCCTTGTGTCATAGGTTCTGTATGCTTTGTCCCTCCCTACCCAGTTGAAGCATCCTCCAATACAACACAATTAAAGCCAGGCTAAGTGCAAGATGTTTGTCATATCACATATAACTCCAGATTTATGAAAGCTTATCTATTTATTCCAAACAAGCTCTTCAGTCAGGATAATTAGTCAGAGCATCCATCTCCTTATCAGCTGAAGGTGAAAATATACCTTCAGTAGTTTTTAACGCAATAATGCCAAAATCTTAGATGAACTTCAGTAGACCAGCTTTTCTGCTGGCATAAGTCACCATCACATCATCAGCTCCTACGGGGAGAATTTGTTCCAGATTCCCTTAATTACCTTCTTCTGCCTTCTTGCTTGTCCAGTAATGATGCTCCAATCACGTCTGTCTGGTGCAGTAGCATGACAGACCCGTGGCTGTTCTGTATCACTGGAGACATTACACTTCATCCTTTGCAGAGAATACAGATAATGCACTGGTCTTATTTCTTATTCTAGGGTGGATGGTTGGTGTAATTTAAGAATAGATTTAACCACAAGACATTAAAACCCACTGCAGATAGCCGGATGCTGCTGTTGATAATTGCCAGGTGTATAAGAACTGCAGAACCACAGAGTTGCCTGGAGCAAGAAACACTAATTAGTTACTTGTGTGGGAGACTGTATGCTTGCAAGAGCTGCAGAGGTGTAAGCTGGCATGCATAAAGCAACAAATCCCATAGAAATGACCCTCACAGCACAGTAAAATAGAGATTATTCAGTTTTCAGAGGCAACACAAACGCCCTCAAGTTCTGGGAACAGTCCCACCGCTGTTCCTCAAGGGGAGATATCAAAGCACACAGACTAATTCTTCTCCTTGAACTCTCAAGGACAGCTGGCTCAGCAAAATGATAGACTTTACTAGGTGATGGTAGCCAACAGGCCGAAGCTCGAAGGCTGCCTGTGTCTGTAAATGCAGCCACAAGAAGAATTTCTCAATGGAAAGACACTCACGGGAATGAGCTGTATTAACGAGTCTGCAACTGATTAACTGTGTGACTTCATTTCACCATACTTGTTCCTCTCCCATGTTATACCTATCGCGCTAACCAGAGTGCTCCCTCTATTAGCTAGTTACATAATGCCTTCTGTGATAGGGGTTTTATTTTTCCTGGGAACTCTAGGAGATATTTATAAACAATAATAAAGTGGAAGAAATGTGTTTTGAATAGCTTGGTGTTTTGTCACATGCAAATTCCTAAATAACGTGCTGGTAAATAATTATGTATATAAGTTTGTTTACATACACTGACTTCAAAGCAATTCACAATTAACTTAGCTAAACTTTCCAGCAACTGATTTATACTCGCTGGCTTTTCCTAAATTTGTTTGGGAAATCTCAATCTATTTTTTGTGGTTAAGTGTGCATTTAAGCTCTTTTCTTCCACTGGCACTAATCAGTACCCTGGTCATTAGTCCTAGATGAGACACAGAACTAAAAAAAAGATGACTGAGGACTTGATTCAACATTATCATATTCCAAGTTTGTGGTGTAAGGCATCCTGCCCCCCTTTGGGTTTCTACCATATTGTGTAGCTCAGAAATGGATGTGAACAGCCGTTATGTCCTCAGTGACTGGTTGGTGCAGGGAACCCTTGGAAAGCAAGATGGGAATTCAGGCTGCATCGCAGCCAACAGAGCGACGTATGGATGAATCAGACTAAATTTTCAAGCCTAAAGGTCACCCCTCAAGAGTGCTGTTAGGCCATGACAGTAAACCATTCCCCTTATTCTTTGTATGAGCAGGTAACTCTGGTCATGTGGCTACACCCATCAATATTTACCACAAGAGTTGCCTTAATCTCCTACTTCATTTCTGTGACTCTCTAACCCATCATTTAAAAGCACTGTTCAAATTTCCCAGCCTTGCTCCTGTAGCTAAACCAATCAGGTATAGGATGATCTGGGACTAGACTTGTATCTCTAGCCCAAGCTTGTGCAAAACAATTCACCACTGGGAAAAAGATGGAGCGCAGCCCAGTCCCTTCCCAGCACAGACGGCTTGGCCGGAGAGGGCAGCAAAACGCTGCAAGCCTGGCAGAGCTCTGCACCATTAATTCCCTAGGAGCATACTTTAGAGCAGCTCTGAGGCTATTTTAATTATACACACAGAACCTGTGAGCATTAACAAAGGTGCTGGTGGCAATGAGTTAAACCCATACAGTTTGGTTCTGGACTACATTCCTTTTAAAAACAGAAAGAGGTTACAAAACATAACAATCACAGAAACCTCTTTTCCTCCCATCCCCACTTCTGGTATGAATAATCGTGTGGCAAGATAAGTGGGCGAAGTATTACAAGATGACGTTTCTGTCAACCGTGATTATAAACAACAACAGAAAAGAAATGTAAGACCTCTTGGTTAATTTTTCCCATTATAAAACCACTTGGTATTTCAAATGAATCTGCCAGGGAAATGCTTGTTTTAAAGTTCCACTGATGTAGCTACAAATCATCCCATTTGTAAATGTTGGTTACTGGTGGTGGGAAGGGGACGCAGAGGAGGGAGAGAAGATCTTGTTTACTTTACGTGCTGCACATCCAGCCTGGCTGAGGGCTCTAGCACAGTGGTTTTCTCGCTGACACACTGGCCCCTTACATCAGCTGTGAGATGCACACTGGGGCAGGGTCCCAGCAGGGGAGAGAGGATGCAGTCTCCAGGCTGTATTATGACAGCGATTCTCAAGCACTGGTATGTACAAGCCTGCAATGGTATCTGTGTGAACTTGCTGTTCACTGCTGCTGCTGCTGCTGCTGTTTAAGAGAAGAAAACACGCATTAGCCTTAATAACACTCTGGGAATATTCAATCCCAAGAGAGGTGAAGGGATAGGACCGTGTGTTTATTTGTTTTAGGCTTTTATAAAATGCCTATGGTAAAAAAAATCTGAATTGTTGAATAGAGAGAGCCAGACACAGCCTGAAATGGGCTTGAGATACCAGCCATTTTCATAACCCACAGAGAAATGGGCAGATGAAAATCTGATCCACAAACAACAGTTAACAAAGGACATAGGTTAAAATGACCTAGAACTGGCTGATCTGCTTGGGAAGACACATGCCTAGTGCTCCATTACACTAACTATACTTTTTAATATGCTGGGGCATATGGACTCTCTAAAATGAACACCAATTTTCTTATCCTGTATCCAGAGGCAATAATATAAAAGAGGCTTGGCAGAATTCAGATAACTCCTTGTATCTCCAATACTTTAGCCGAACAATTCCTGGATCTGCAATGTAAAAGAGAGCTAACAGCTGTTTTGCTGTGGTCAACATGAAATTCTCTATGTATTGAATTCAAACCTGCAATGAGGTGTTTAAGGACACAGAAGAGGATGTTCTGCTTGGGAATGCAGGAACTCGAAGTCCGCCAGAAATAAGCTGCCATTTATCTGCATTAGAGGTTCTGACTCAAAATGGAGCTTTTCCAAGCTCCATGTTTAAGCAGCAGACAGGCTAAGATGTTCGTCCCAGACAACATGATGTTTTCTTTTTCCTTCTCCTCTTGATAATGTATTCTGCATCAAGAAGGACTGGGGAATTTAACCAACGCCTTCCAGTAATCCTGGCTAATACTATTCTCTAATTACTAGGCAATGGGAAAAGTCAGAGAGACCTTGAGATTTCAGACTCAGACCAGACACAGAAATTGGACAAGGATTAAAACCAAAGCCAGTTATGGAAATGGTCCAGGACTCATTCATTAACTACCACTGGATCGGACTATGCTTTATGGGTACAATTATTATCTTTGCAGAGGGCCAACAAAGGAATCACAAACAACTGAAACCACATCTAACTCCTAACATACAGGGTCACACACAACCCTTATATGCCCTTCATTTGCAGAAGGGATGGGTGAAGGGCAGAAGGGCAGAAGAAGTGTAAATATATGTTTCAGAGGAGTAAATAGGTTCTGCAGGCTTGAAACCCTGAGAGCTTTCCACTGGGGTGTCTGGTTTTCATATTCAGGCCTGCTTGGATTGCATGCCTATAGCTCATTAGCTGCCTTGTGGATCAAGTTAAAAAGCATATTGTTTTCAGAGCAAACTATAAAATTAGTGATGTTGTATAAAAGGAAATAGCTCAAATTGGACCTCTGTCCTTGACGTACTATCTGTAAAGAGAATGTTGCCTTTTGCAAACCCGAAGGAAGTTCTGAGAAGGGAGGGAAGTCCCTTTAATCCTCAGTCCAGGCAACTAGACCAATTAAAAATGGCAAATCATCTGACAGCTTTGTTTTAAGGATCTTAATCTTCAGTCACTGCCTAGTCCTTTAATCAATGGCATTTTGAAGTAATGAGTTCTACAGGATTAAAAAATTTACTCTTACATTTTGTTCCCTTTGGACTGAACATGCTTGTAACTGAAGTACTCACACATTGTCCCTACCATAAACCACAAAAACACACAGAAGAGGCCCTGTTGGGCAGAAAATCTGACTCTTGCTTATGATACTTCTCTGGACATCAAAGTCATCCTGGGTGACCTAAAGTACACTACTGTGTCCTGTCTCACACTCTTAAGCAATACCTCCAAGAAATAGAGAAGAGTTCACCTATAATTCAGATTATTATTCAGACACTAGATGGGAGAGCATGCATACAAGACTGTACGCTCAAAGGATACCTCTAAGTTTTCATATGCTTCTGCTGTAACAGGATCCACTGATTTGCTTTAGATACAGCAATACTTACACAGCCTCAAGCATAAAATGGCTCTTCATTTTAAGAGGTACTAGATTGCAGGAGGTTCATGGCATGACACATGTCAAAGGACAGGAGTTTTCAGAGACAAAGTATGGCCATTTTTTGAAAATGGAGTGATTCGAGGTGGATGCTTTAGCCTGACATTGGATAGTCTCTCACATTTTAGCAGAAATTTTTCAGTCACAGTTAATCCATAATGACTGCAAAGATCATCAGCTGAGAAATTACCCACTAAGGACACACCTTTGTTGCTACAGATCAAGAAGACTCAATGCAAGAGGGTGACTTATGGGTTATACAGGTTAGGAGTTTGAATATTCATCTCAGATGCAAACAGTGTAGGTTCAAGTTCCTCGTGTATTTCAGGTAAAAGAGGGATGTGGGTGTTCTACATCCCAGGTGATCTAGTCCCTGAGCTATTTTTATTTTGGAATCTCTCTCAGTTTTTTCCATGAAATACTTCAAAAGATCTCAGTTTCATCCTGTTGCGAAACAGAAAAACTTTGAAATCTTAAAAAATTTTGCAGAACGGGAAAGCTATTTCCTCCCCAGCTCTATTTCTAGATGTGCCCTGTGTATCCAGATACAAATCTGGAAGGGGGATCTCAGCACAACAGCTCTAAGTCTGGTTATATTCAGACAAGTGGCACTGTTCAGGGCCATTCATATTTATTCTTTTCCAGTAATTCCAGATCTCCTTGGTTTAGTTTACAAATCAGATAGCAATTTCATCACATCCTCCCCGTCAGAGCAAGCATTGCCCAAGAGGAACAGCCGTCTTTCCATCTCTATTGTTACTGAATGAGTGCATTTGATGATCAAAACTTTGCTGACGCTGTTTGTCAGAGAGGCATGAACTGGAACAGCCTTGAGGGGTTCTCTCTCAAGTGAAGTTGGCTTTGCAGGGCTGGTGGGAGTGAAAGCTTCTTTTGAGAAGGAAGGCCTTGACCTTGCAAATACAGAAGCATGCAAGTAGCTCTTCTCCTAGAGCCAGCCAGACAGCTGTTGGGCTGAGACCACTGTCCATCAGACCGAGCACCAGTGCACAATTGTTTCCTTGTGTTTTTCTGCCTGCTTGTATCCATCTGCCATCCATTGTTGTGGCTAAACTCCCTGGCGTGGAGGCCACTGCCTTGATTTATGTTCATAAAGCATATAGTGCATTGAATTCATGTTCTGCAGTGAGGACTTGCAAAGGCAGCCACTGTAAAAAACAAATACCTATGCAGTGGACATCCTATAGAAATTCACAGTACTACTCACATAAGTAAAGTTCCTGATGCGCTCTGAGTGTCTGGGAGCGGGGACTGAACCATAAAGGTGCAACAGAGAGCAGGTGGTGTCTCTTGAGAAGATGCCATTTCTGTGTCATTGCTTCCTGTTAGACTCCTGCCTACTGTTCGCAGACTTTCAAAGTTGATGGTCCCGCTCACTTTCTTTCCTTTTAGAGAGTATGCATTCTGTTGCTCTAATGCCACTGGGAAGAAACTGGGAAATAAATACTTGTCTACATATAGTAGATAAGATGTAACAGTTAGGCAAGGTGTAGGACAGATCAACAACCAGATTTCTTGGAAAGGTTTACCAGCTCTCAAAAGTGTACAGATAGCCCAAAACTAAAGGAAGAAATGGTCTTACTGATCTTTTCTCCTATTTGGGCACAGCCCCAGTATTCTTTCTCTGGCATTTTAGGAAAGGCATATTAAGACCTAAAGCCCGAATGCCATTCTCCAGATTGAACCACCTGGGTACAGCACTTCTGCTCTGTCTTTTGGCTGAGTTAGTAACCAAGATCTTTGTGAGCTCTCTTGGTGAGTAGTGTTATGATGGGTTCTGATTCATTCTACCTGCTTGAGTTGGGACATTGTACTTTAAAATCAGTAGAACAGTATAAATTCTACACATTGAACTCATTAAAACAAAGGCCCTACCAGTTAATCAGAAAGCTGATTTTTTTTAGAAATGGAGGAAAAAAAGAGACAAAGACAATGCATATATTTCAGCATTTAGTTCTGATCCTGCAAGACGTACACATGCTTTGAATTAATCCTAGTAAATACAAGGCACAACTCACTTAGCAAAGGTAAGCACCTGGAGAAATACCTCCAGTTCTACAGAATGCCAAGTCCTCCCTCCATAAGCAAGAGAAAGATTCAGTAAAGTGCTGAAGTGCACATTTAACGAGTGAAGCTCATATAGCTGTTGGAAGCCCAACACCCAAGTATGTTACTGAATGCTTACAGCCCTTACATGACTGTGCCCAAGGTACCACAACAAGGACAGATGATCAGAATCTGTCTTGTCTCTACCCAGAAAGGTAGAGAGATATTTGCCACCTCATGAGATTTCAAACCCCCGTTATCAACAGTGTATGTTAGGAATCACTCTGCTGCTCAGTGTTAATTTCAAACAAGTGGTGTGTTCATTTTTGGTTTGTGATTATTTTTAGCCCCTTGGGCTCTTTTTAGGTTTCAATTAAATGTCACTAGGTAATTAGCTAACAGATAAAGTCAGCTGTTAGGGCCAGTAAATGAAAAAAACATATGTTGAATCCTGAATGAATTGAAAGCTTTTTCCTTGGCAGATACTTTTCGGGGACTTTTGTTTTTTTAAGGTCAACTTTTTGTGCTCCTATTATAGGAGAAGAGCTTTGAAAACATAAATTAGATTTATGACGTGTCCTCTCCGCTCCTCATTCCGTACTCATAAGGAAGAAACACACATATGCAAGTGTATGTAAAAGTGATCACAATAGCTCTACACCAAAACTTTTTTTAACCTTAAGTAAATGTTTAAAAAGTTCCAGAGCTGAACAACTCCAAAATCAGATTTACAACTTCCCTTCCTCAAAGCCAAAGGAAATGGGGAATTCTTTAAAAGCTCTGTTTGACAGAGTAGAGTATTTCAGCTTGTCTTAGGACATACTACAGGAGATAATTTTGACTGCAAATTATTTCAGCCATATTTTATATTACAGTTGCATGTATAAGTGGTTTGCAAAAGGTTAATAACTGAAGATGAGCCCATTAAAGACAGCAATATACATCACATGTTAAGAACACATCCCTTCAAGATGTTATTAATGATCATAAACACATCGCTGGAAGTACTGCCAGTAGGCGTAGGTAATTAATTGCCTTACAGGATTAAGTCTTTAAAAGTAGTTGATCAGTTGTTAGCATTCCTTTAACTATAAGCCCTGTGTAAGTAGAACCTCAATACTCAGTGTTACCAAGCTCTAGATGACAAATATCCGCTGTAAGCACTGAGCCTGCACAGGCTCACAAAAGTACAACATTAATTGTTGTATTTTTGTAACTCAAAATAGCATAGCTGTGATAGCAATGTTAAAGACTGTGACTGGATACTAAGGAGATGCAGCACAGGAGCATCCATAACAGCGAATGCAATCAGGTGCAATCAGAGAATGCAAGCAAGTTAATTGTTGTATTTTTGTAACTCAAAATAGCATAGCTGTGATAGCAATGTTAAAGACTGTGACTGGATGCCATACTAAGGAGATGCAGCACAGGAGCATCCATAACAGCGAATGCAATCAGGTGCAATCAGAGAATGCAAGCAAGCTTCCCTGAAGCAATACACATGAATCAAGGTTTGCAGATATATAATCCACCAAAAATACCAAGTATGAAAGCTATTATTTAAAACTACTTAAGCCTGTGAAACCAGTACATAATTGTACAGCGCACTTTTTTTTTGGTAGCAAAAACAATCAATTCCTAGTGGGTAGAATATAAAGTACATACAAATAGAAATTATTTTTGAAACAAAATAGTCTCCTGGGCCTCCTGGAAAATGTGGGATCAGATGTTTGGCTGGTTCTGGCAAGGATTTCTACTCCTACGGCCATAGCTTTGGTAAATCTCATACCACCCCTTTTTATTGCATTCAGGCCTCTCTTAGTTCTCAGCCTTCTTCTCTGGCCCAGGGCTCTTAAAACCATCACTCTAGTGAAGCCTTCAGTGGTCTCTCATTTGATCTGAGATGATGGAGTAGAGCAGCAAGAACTACAATGAATCATCCAGCTCTTGGGAAGCAGAGCAAATAAATCATATATCATCTCACACTGCAAAGCCTTCCAGGAGAAGCCTAATATCTTCCTGTGAAAAGCTCTGACTTGGGAAACTGGCTCTGAGTGATCACACGCTAGCCAGGTTTCAAGACAACTGTGACCTTCATGGAAGAGGCTTTGTCCCTAACTGTATGACAGTTTGCTCCTTTGAAGAACACAGCATAAGCTCCTGGTGTAAAGCTTGGCTCTGACAACTCCCTGGTAACTAGGGCCTGTTAACTGCACAGTCAGATTCCTCAAGAGTTGGCGTCTTCAATAAGAAACACGTATATTTAAGAATAGCACTGAATGCTGGAGTTCAGCTATGTGGTTTAGGTCTTACTGTGATGATAAATCACCGTCTGAGCTTCACAAGTATCACTGATCAGTCAAACCAGATGGAAGACACAAAACCAGCTGACCCAGGACCAATTACAGAAGGAAGGAGAACCCATTGGTCTCCAAAGAAGGTCAGGCAATTCTGGAAAGGAGTTTAGTACAGGGATTTTTTAGTCTGCAGTGCATTAGTTATTAAGAAATTGATTCACAAATTTACACATGGCCCCATTACACTGGAAAAAATTTAAATACTCAGATCTTTTTGCAAGTGCATGTAAAAATATTCTACCACCTACAGTGAAGAAAGCTAAGACTGCAGTAGATTTAAAATAAACAAGACAGTGAGAGAACATCTCACAGATTACTGTCTTTGTTCCAACTACATGTCTCTATCTGAAATATCCACTTTTATTAGCCAAAGCCATTGCAAATAAAATGGAAGTTTTATAGCCACACTAATAAATGTTGAACAAATTTTACTGTCTCTCTTTAAGGTTTGTGATAAATTATAGTGAGTAGAGCCCACGACTGGGAATGAGAACAGTGACTTCTCTCAGATACATGCTAAATTACCCATCTGTACAAACAGTTGCAACAACATTTGCACTCTCAGCAACTTTGCATACCTTGGGACTGAATACACCTGACGTGTCTGAATCACTTGCAGTTATTAAACAATACTGCATCCATTAATGATGGAGAAGAGAGGGACTGATGCTCAGCTAGTAAACCAGCTGCAGGGAGGGCCACAGAAGCAGCGATGGTCAAATCATGGCGCTTCCTGCATGTGGCTCAAATTAACGAACAGGGACAGCTACAGCTACTCGAGCTGAAGGCAGGTTAGCAGATGTGCTTCCAGTACAGCTCAGTTGCTCAGCTAGTTTATAAGGAAGGAAAGAAAGGTAGGAGAAGGAGCACTGACCTTGTACTGACTGTGCCAAGCAGTAAACTGTGGCCATCCGGGAGCAGCTCTGCAGGGAGTTGAGACTTGCACTCTGCAGTGAAGTAGGAATGCTAATGGACAGAGAGATGAAAGGAAGGACCCACACCACTCCCCAAGATAAGCTGTTGCTGCTCATAAATTAAAGCCTTGAGCCATTGCTTGGAGCAAGCAGGACTTCTGAATCTTGGGCCACATGAAGCTCTCTTAATTTATTAAGCCAAAACACTGCAAGCATCAACGATGCTTCATCCCGTTCAAGCCTAAAGAGTCAACATCTGTTCAGAGGCTGGTTTTGTCCCCTGGGTATACTGCTAGTTTTAGGGAAATTAATATTGTGGCTGCCTGGAGAGCAGAACATATACAGTGTGTCAAGGGAATATTGTTTAATTCCAGCTAATGCGTTGGGTTGGTGTTTTTTAGTGTTAACACGATGTTAAACGGTTGGGCCATGCAGACTGGCTGCCTAAAATACATCTCAGCAGAGTATCAAGATCCCACATAGATCCTCTTCACTATATGCCATGACATCAAAATGAGTTTGTTCAAGTTACAGCTGTCAAGACGACCACAATGCAGTCAATGGATAAACTGAGGAGGAAAAGACAATTATGTGACCTCACTGGTGATCTCACTTAGCCCTTTCAAATGACAGTGAAAGCAAGCTACAGAGTTTATCTCAGCCACAGGGATCAAAAATAATCTCATACTTTGGATGTTGAGACCTTTTGAAAGGGTAACAGAGAAACCGATTACTTTCCTTAGACTTTGGCCTTCCGGGGTAATAGGCCTTTGAAGGAGAATCTGATTTCATAATTAGAGCTGGTTCTAATAACAATGTGGGACCACATACTGTATCACCTTCCTTTACATCTTTGCATTTTGAAAGAGGGAGGATTAACACTTCCTTACATGGTCTCCTGTGTCCAGCCCTGCAGATGCACAAACTGAACTTCCAAAACACCAAATCTGTGCTCTCACTAGGAAAAAGCAAGAGCATATTTATAAAACTGCATTAGGTAACTCACATTCACAACCAGAGATAAAAACCTTGTGAACACAAAGCAGTTTAGTAAGTGTTAACTCATTGCTTTCAAGGGTACTGGGATTCAGGGGTGTGCTGCTGCTTTTTCCAGAATAATTGCAATGAGAACGGCACAAGTTTCAAAACCTCCTCAGTTTCAGGAAAGGAAACCATTTCTGTGTATCTTCATTTCTCATGAAAGAAGGTGGATTCACACAGATATTAATAGCAGTTACCACTTGGCGATCAAAACTAACTTCAGATTACGTTAAAAAACATTAATCTAATTCTTCAAATGTCTGACTGTAGCAATTTCCTGGCAGTGTATGCAGCAATCATTACATACACATTTACAGTAAATCTGTGCCTGCTCTAGTCCTAATCTAAAACTGATGGGCAGAATTATTTTTAGTTTAACCTTGGTATTTTGCTAAAAGGAATGCGAATGTCATTGCTAAAGGAGAAAAGGAAAAAAAAAAGAGAGACAGAAATAACAACTTGGTGGAAAATTAAAGCACAGAGTTGACTATGACCCCAGCAATTAGACATACACAGGTAATTGATCTTTAGTTGCCTGGGTTGTAATGTCAGAAAAGTGACATTTTTCACTCTCCCAGAATGAAGCCTTAATGCGGGTAATGTTCCAGCAGCCCAGATAGGAATCACCAAGGTAGATATTTAAAGCAAACTGCATTTTATCTAGATTTTAAATCTACTACTAGAGTACTATTATTTTATTTATTACCTTACTCCCTTCCACCCAGATACTTTACTTGCTACACGATAAGTATTTGCTTCCAGTTCCAGCACAGCAGTGACCAAGTTCATTTTGCTTCCATGAGGGAAGCCAGCAACAGCAAATCCATACCCTAGATTGTTATGAACATCAACATTGATTCCAGTATCAGGCCAGGATATATATGCATTCATATTCTCATGGGTTCATTAGCCTGTTTCCCCTTGTCTTGCTCCATACAGGGCTAATGGACTAGATCCCCCCATTGCTTTCTGTCTTCTGTGCTCATTTACACCAGTGTAAAGGGATTCAAATGCACTTTCCTCACATTCATTTTGTGCTGGTAATAAAGAGTGAATTCTGTTTACAGGCATAGTATGAAGCGCAGACAACAGCTAGTTTATATAGCCAGGCATATCCTTGAAAATTCTCTTCTATCCTTCCTTTTTCAACATCTGTAAACAGCCACAGAAATACCCTGCTATTTAATCTGGATTTAGACAGATAAATCAGTACATTAACTTGAAGCTAGTGACTCCACTATAAGTTAAAGCTATAGCACAAGTCACACCAGTCACATCCAAAACCAAGGGAAATTCAAAGTTTGAACTTTAATCTGATCTAACTTTGCAGCTTCTTTGTGCAGAGTGTGGGACTGGAGACCTGAATTACTCTGTGACTCTCAGCTGAGGATGCTCTGGGGCACCTGATAACCTTTGAATTGTAAAAAAAAAGCTTTGGTCTTGCATTAGCATTCTCTGCTCACCACCGCCCCAGCCCCAAATTTCACCAAAAAAACCAAAACAAACTTTTTTTCCCCCTTAATTTAAAATGTTTCTTTTTTTTTCAAGGGAAAACTAATAAAAAACATGTTTCGTTGACTGAACAGAGTACTCTGGTGTGTAAACAATGGAGATTCTTGTGTGAAAGTCAATTTTGTCTGGCTTCTAGGAATTCCACAGGGATAAAATTAGAAAGACCTATGCGCAGCCTAGGACTTGTACTTGGTGGGATGAATCCTGAAGTCAGTGTTAGTGACAGCCATCACAGAACTGGAACCACAGCGATTTCCCAGCGCTTTTCTTCCTCTAGGACTCAAAGGTCTTCACAGTCACTCACAAGCTACATCACAGATATATTCACAGATAGATCTGCTCTCAGAGATGAAGTTGGAAAAACTTACATGATTGTAATACCTACACCTGAGTGCCAGCCATCAGCCATGCTGCTGACCGAGTCTGCATGGCCGTGTTTGATGACGGAGCCTGTGTGCATAATTCACTCTATTATAACAGCAGCTTTGAACGTGCAAACGAAATGAACAGCCTTCCTATTCATTGCTCCTAATTTTGATGTACATTAACACTGTAATTGAAAGTTGGGTGCACTACAGTATTTTGCTTTTTCATGGCATCAACTCTGCTGAACAAAGTGGTGTTGCTCTGCTCTTGCTGTTGCAACTGAGGACAGCCATAACACTTTGAAGCAATGGGCATGCTCTGAGCATTTCCCACTCTTTTCACCCTTTTACTTTGGTTTCTGCCTGTTTCCTTTGTTCTTTTTCCCCCTTGCTACTGTCTGTATAGGAAAGTATATCCCTCCCCGTTTTCCTCTCTGTCACTTCCTCAACAAACCTCCATCAGCTACATTTTTGAGACTGTTAGTTTAGATGAGACCACATGGCCTGCTTTTCAGCTGGTGTAAATGTGGTTTTGCTGGCTTCACTGGAGCAATGCTGATTTACATGGGCTGATGATCTGGCTGTATATATTTAAGTGTATATTTATCCAGCAAAACTGTCCATGATGCTTTCAACCTTCCATTCCTTATTCATTCAAACCCAGCTGGTTCTTTCAGCTTGGGAATAGCGCTCGTCTCCCTTCTGTGTTGTGTCTCTCGTAAATGAGCCAGTTGGAAAGTGCACCATCCGCTGTGCAGATAGATTACACACCAAGGTTATATATTACAGCATGATGGGTAAGTTGCTGAAGGCTTCAGAGTGCAGGATCAGATCAGTTAACAACAAAAAATATCTCAGAAGCCTGGGTGTTAAAGCACAGCAAGAATATCTGTGCTGTGGGAGAAGTGCTGGACAGAGACACAGAAATAAGCTTTTGCATCCGTTTGAGCTTTACATATAGGGACAGGGATGAGATAGCCACATGCAGAGGTTTCTAATTAATGTTTTTAATCACCAGATTCCAGCTCTGAATCCTCTTCTCCTTCCTTAATTCTCCAACTGGGAAATTGCTGCAGTTCACTGCAAATTTTAGCAAAGAATCTGTCCCGAATCTAGATATAATGATTTTGGCCATTTCTTTGACAAGTGGGAAGAGAGCCCCCTTCCCAGACATGGGACCTCTGGATCCATAAATTCTCTCTCTTTGCCCCATTAATGCACCTCCTCTATCCTCATGCAGTAAGTTTACTGAAAACAGTAGATCAAAGGAATAACCACAAGAGTACCCACCATCATTTAAACTTCATTTGTTTCAGTAGCGTAAAAGCACCCACTCCCATCTTTACCAAGACATCTCAGATAAATTTGGGATCTCTCTTAACTTCTAAGCTGTGCAAATTTAGTTAGCCGAGGAATTGCCCCCTTGAGTCCTGAAATTGAGGCCTTCTCTATTCCAGCTCTTTCATATTTCATATAAGGGGGTACCACATTACCCACTGGGGTTCCACAAGTACTCTTCATGTATTGTGCTTGACAATTACCTACATAAGCTACATTTGATCTACATGTAAATTTTGTTTTCCTATGCAGAAGGCTAGGTCTCTTCCCCAGCTCATTTCATAATTTTGAATCCTAATTCATCCCCATCCTCTGGGAAGAATGCATTTTTTGCAATACCTATGTTGTAACTTTCTAGAGCACATGCTTCTAATTTGAGCATTATTTTCCAAAGCTCCTAGCACTTAACCACAAAAGTTCTTCATTTATTTTCCTTTTTATTCTCCATTTAATCCATCCTCTTATTTTATGCTTTGGAGCATCTTTGTATCTTACATTATGGCCTCTAGTATAAAAGCTTTTTGTTTTAACTAAGTACTTAAAACCCACAGAGAAGTATAAAAATTATACTGGGGGATTTAGACAAAACTACCTTTTCCTCTCCTCATTTACTTCCCATTTTTCACCCCCTCCCAATCTCAAATTCTAAAGCAGAAGAGAAACTTCTGAAGAACTCTACCAGTTTTAAACCAGCATTTGAAGGGGGAAAAAATGTACCAGAACCTAGTTGCTGCCACTAATTTTCTGAGTGACTTTGGCTAAGTCATCTTCCCTGTGCTTCAGGGTCCATTGGGAATGGGAATGCTTTGTCCTTGTCAGTCTAAATATAGTGGATTGGGTGGTAAAGGTCCTTAGGCAAAAGTTTTTTTTATTCCTCGAAGTTATGAGGCCCCTCTATGAGCAGGTGTAGATTAGAAGCTGCCAAAGTGGGTAACGTATAATGAGATGCATTTCTCTGGCCTGAGCAGAGAAAACTATAGCACATCTTGAGACATGAGGTTACAGAAACCTAGCAGTATGAATGCCACGCTAGGTATACCAACTCTGCAGCGAAGTTTAAAGCAGAGCAGGGTCCCAGGACAGATGCACAGAGGAAGAGGGAAAGCCTGAGGAACCATGAGCCGAAGCCTTCCCGCTCTACCAAGATATGATGGGGAACCAGAAGTTTATCTCTCTGTCCCTCCCTCCCCCGTATCACTGCAAACATCTGAGCTTCCCAAGACCAGCCTACCCCTTTCCACACATGAATGGATCCCCCATTTCTGAAAGCACACTGCAGAAAAGCACACATTTTCAGCAGCTCTGCCAGCACCCGTGAACGCTACCACTAAGATTCATCCAATTGCTTTCCCTGTGTAACTACAACTCAAATCTCTTCTTCAGCTGTGACCAGTTTAGGGCCAATTCTTGAGCTATTGAAGACTACAGGCATTTTGCCATCAACCAAAATTTGGCTTCGATATTCTTTACCATCCATACTGCTTACACTGGGGACGTTAAATAAAAACTTCACAGTTTATTTGAAAGCTGGGCCAGGCACTCTCTCTGTGGGGCATTTGCTTAAAGGGGATGGGACAACTTAGGAGCAGCAAGCACAGGGACAGCACAAGCTGTCCTGAAGCAATTTCTATCTGTACTAAATTATGGAGCAATTTCTACCCCCTTCACGCAAGGGTTTATGATTAGGGACAAGGCAGGAAAGAAGCTCTGGTTGTCGACTGCTTCACACGGCTCTCTCCAGTGCCCAGGAAGCACAGAAAAACTACACAAAAGTGTATGATACCCCAAAATTTTTGCTTTACTGCACTGTCCAATAGCTAGGCCTGGGCCACTCCTACATTTAGTGCACTGCGAGAGTATCCAGTCAATCCCAAAGCAAAGAGAGGGTTGAGCCTGTTTCCTTGCTCTAGCACATAGAAGATTGCACAGTTTCAGAACGGCAGTAAAATAGTTATTTCAGGTTTGGACACACCTTGCTAATCCTTAAACTGGGAAAAAAGCCTGTGCGGCTACAATGTGGCTCCCCAACTGAACATGTCTTGTGGGACCGTGGCTCTACAGAGTTAGTACAAAATTAATCTTGGTCATATTTGTGCCTTCAGGGGACAGGGCGTTCTCATTTCCATACACAGCAGCACAAGTGTTTGCTTTTTCTTTGGGGGGAGGAAAAAAAAAAAGGCAAACAAAAAACAGAACAATAAAGCAAATGAATTACAGCATACTTTAGCTGGCTTCAAATAACAAACATGACCCCATACGTATGAATATGATTCCCTCTCCAAGTTTGTAAGTATTTCCCTGGTATGTAAATCGTAACAAGATGGAGACTCCTGGACCTGTAGATTTACGGTGGAACCTGCATTCAGCTACTCCGCAGTTTAAGATGTGATTTCAGCACTGGCACTTGTATTGGCTTTAGCTTTCAGCTGAGGTATCTGTGCATAACCAGTCTTTTAAGAGGCATGGGCCAGAAGGTAACATTTCCCTGCAACTTTCTGGTACAAAACAGTTGTTTGGACAAATCAGCGAACAGCCTGGCCAAAAGGTTCTCAAATCTCTCCTCCTCTTACACAAGCTCTTTCTTTTAAAGCTTGTCACTTTATCTGTTGTCATAGTAAAGACTCAAAGTTACAAGCTCTGAGTCACACAGCTTATTAATAACAAGTGAAGGACAGCACAGCACAGATTTCATTAGGCAGACTTCATTTAGCAAACAAAGTAGGATGCCAGGGTCCCAGAGGGCATATTCAGACCGTGCTGGAGAATATAGTATCCCTCCTCCACCACCACAGGCAAGCTCAGATCAGACCAGAGCAACGTTTGACTACAGTGAGCATGGGAATGGATGTTATGTTGGTGTAGATGTCCCTACGCTCAGGTTGGAAATTATCTGCAGACCAACCCTAACCGGTACTGTTGTGGTATCAACCACAGCACAGAAGAGCTTTGAATAGGGAGATGCTACCTGAAAGCAAAATAACCTGCTTATACTAACTTAGAAAAAAAATGTCCAACCAAACGACACAGAAGTCTGAATACACCTTTTTTTTCCTCACAGTCAGAGGGGATGACTTCTGGGACTCAAGGCACAAGAGATTTACTAAACAGTTTACTCCAGGCTAGGGCTACAAACAGAATCAGTATAATGTGTACACAGTGGGACCTGAGCACGTTAGAAAGTCTGGCCTTCATTCAGATGCCCCAAAGGACATACATTTTCCTAAAAATCATTGTCTTAACCCCCATTGGGACTGTTAAAAAAAATCAGTGGAACAGTGCTGGTGTCAGACTGGAATATAAACAGCGGAGAATCAGCTCCAAGGCAAAGCCACCACTGACACGATCTCGACAAGTGATCCTGGTTTACGACGGTCTGTGGGATTACAACATTTGGGGAAAGGATGGGGCCTTGCAGACTGAAGTCCTTTTCAGTCGCAGCAAAGGTACATCATCTACAGCAAGTCAGCATGGTGGAAAGAGGTCCTGCATCAGCCACCACTGAATTGGTACCATCTAGTTAGTTCATGGCGTTTTCTGTGAAGCCATCTACTGCCATCAGTGAGGACTATGTTTTAGACAACTGTCTTTTACACCTGCAGCTACAGGGTCCTGCTTGGTAGCCCTACCTTTCAGCTTTGCATTGCTATTTTGGTCTCCGCTGTTTTGCCAAAGGCAGCCCCTGTCACAGCAGTACAAAGCTAAGCAAACGCTTCTGTTCCTTGCAAGTCTCACGATCGAGTACTGTGAACGATACCGTGTATTTCATGAAATCTTGGCCCTGTTGTTACCAAAATCCATCCTGCCACTCACACAAGAACTTGGGGGTAGAGGAGGAGGATTCATCTGGCACTATTCTGTCAGGGATTTAATCTTTGGATACAGTGCATTAGATGGATTAGAGCAAAGACGCAGGCTATCTGTATTTTTAAAGCCCGATGACCTTTAACGATGAGAAATAATAAGAGGAAAAACGTGAACCCTGACAAATTCATAACTACAGCACAGGGGAAAGGAATGTATTCTTTTAACATATGAAAAAACATTGCGCATGACATGTCTATTTTCTTTTCAGTCCCGTAGCTGTTATGAATTATATACAGCATATTTAGTCGTCGTTTGTTCTTGTGCCTTTTTGTATGTGTGGGTACTTTGGCTGTTCTAAACTTTTTCTTTATCATTGATCAAGTAATTGCATGAAACACCATTTGTTTTGTCTCTCTACAATCCCGCTGTAGTGTCGCGTTCCCGTACTACTGATACACTGTCAGTGAGAGCTCAGAGATAGGGTTCAGCATCATCCACACAAGAAGCACAAAACCATTTATCATCCAACTTAAAGAAAAATGACATTTTGAATTAGCTCCTACTAGCATTACACAGGCAGCTCAGGGAGAAGAGATGTTATAAATATTCCTCATAGCCCTACGGATGACTTAGGAAGGAAAGAATCAGGTTTGCCAACTTCCAGTCCCCAACTCCAACCACCTCTGTTATGGTGACAGCAAACAGCAACAGGTCATTACTTGCACGATAGCGGTTAGCCCAGCTGTGGATTGGCAAGATGTGTTGTCTATTGGCGTTATCGTTTTGGGATGCAGATAAAAGGAACCAGGCTGCAGCCCTCAGTGAGCTGAGAAAGGTCACTCCATCCTCAAAGCAAAAGCAAATGTGTGCACTACCTCATCTCCAAGTGCAATCACAAAACAATGTCAGATGTCAGCAAACAGCTCAAAAACTCACGGAATCTAGCAAATACCAAAAAAAAAAAAAAATAATTCCTTTTAATATGGAAAAGTTGCCCCCAGTGTCTCTAATGAAGCTAAAGATGAAGAAATCCCATCCTTCTGTGAAATTTGCCAGCATATTCATAAAACGCTGTTTATTTTTAGTCAGTTGAAAGCTTTCTTTTCTTTATATTTTCCTCATTCAGCAACAGGCCACATACCAAAGCTGATGTTTTGTTTAGAGGGAAAAATAAAAACAAGACACAGGAAGAGGTTCACAGATCTCAGGCTACTTTCCATGCAAGGGCATTGCCTCTGACACAGCCATCCCGCAGCCGCTCAGCAAAGGGCCCGACATCCTTAAAGAGGGGTTTCTTTTGCTCCTGAAGATCCCCGTTGCCTCTCCGCTCCCCAGGCTTTGTGATGGTGCATGGGTCTGTGATAAGGGTTGCAGGAAACAGGCCCACACTGGTTGCAAACATTCATGGGGCTTTTCATCCAGATGTGCCTGGGACTGGAGCAAGAGGGAGACAAGAGAGAGCCTCAGCCCTCCCCACTTCCATGTGAGAGCACGGCAAATTTGCAGTAGACATTTCTTTCCACTGGGTCTACTGCTGCTCAGGTCAGAGAAAAGACTGTTCTCCTTGTGAGAGACCTCCGTCACTAAAAGTGGGTGTTGCAGCTTTGAGGTGTATCTCAACATGATGCTTTTTTCCCTGAATACTTTCAGATAATCTCCGGGATAAGTTTGAGTTCCCTTTGAGATGGTGTATGAGGCTCCCGTTGGTATCTTTAGAGGTTGCCGTTGGCTTTTACTCCCTTTCACATATGAACATCTGATGAAGACACCAAAGACAAAGGTGTTTGAGGTTTTTTTCTTTCTTGAGACAATGTATTTGGCTCCCTCCTGTGGGCACCAGCATTGCTAATCTCCCAAAACATCTCCCAAAACATCTGATTTAAACAAGACAATAATACCAGCTAATGCTACAGCTGAATCCACCCTTCTCCTGGCAGAGTCCTGTGCTCACATGGCCAACAAAGATTTTCCCAAGTTTAAGCATTACCAGCAATGCCATAGAAATGTGCAAATGGCACACCGCAGTTTTAAACAAGAGAACTGTGCAGGAATGAACCAAAGCATGTAAATTCTTCTGTTAAAAGTACATGAGAGGTGGCTCGATGCTGTATTGCCTGGGTGAATGCAGGTAAGCAGTTTACTGGCTTCAAATTTTACTATGTGGTTTTCTATTACCTCTCCGTGTGAGTTCAACTCAGTACCTTGCAGGATTATTTCCTATTCAGGATCCAACTACTGGATGGAATAAACTCAGGAAGTTTTAACTCTTTGTTTGTTAGCTGTCCTTACTAATCACTTAAACAAAAAAACCCAGGAACACGTGCAAGTTCTTCAGAACTCAGCCTGGATATTCTCAATATGGGTCCAAACTAACACCACCAGATCAGCTGGGAAAGGGAGCTCCTCTCCCCAGAACTAGAAATTGAAGTTTCTGTCCCGTTCTTTCTACAAAAATGTCCCACAGAGCAAAAACTCTAGGCCACTGCAAGGCTAATGTATCATGCAAACCGTAGAAAAACAACAACTTAATACTGTCTCTGTATTGCTTAATCCTTAAAAATGTTCTTTTTTTCCAGGATTTGTTGCTTGAGTTGTTTTAGTTGCCAGCTAGTTTCTTTGCAAGCACAAAAAAAAAAATAAGTGTGCAGGTAACAGCATTTGCCATGTGATTGAGATAGCTCTCTCTCGGGCTTCCCTGGAAAATTTCCTCCAAACCTCATCTCTTTTCTTGTATGTCAGTAATTTGCTATAGGAGACTAAGTGTGCCCAGTTCCAGATTCATGGTTTCTATAGCGACAAAGGGAATTTGGGGTGTATATGAGGTATGATCAGTATTGTTTTATAGAAGATTTTGCTTAGAAGAACAGTTGCCAAGACATAGATAGCTAATGCCATTTGAGGTTCTAGGATATTTGAATGAGGCTGGGAAATTCAGCCCCTACAGAGAGCCACAACCTTCTGGAATGGGAACTGAAACAGCATTTCAAGGAGGTTTTCCATGACATCTTGGATAGCATAAATTATCTTTGCCTGGGCAGCTAAGTCTCACCTGAGCAGTCTTTGTCTGAGAGAGCTGGGAGGACTGGCCCACGATTTTTATTCAAGAAAAGCTAGGTGCTTCATCTGCCTGTGGGGGAGCTGAGGAAGGAGGGAAGCAATAGTGGGGACCTATTTTCCTCTTGCAAGTTTTCCTAGACCATGCCTCCATAACACTGCGAAACTCTAAGAAACAGCAGTCTGGAGTGTTTTCTGGGGAAGCAATGAGGGATGACTGTGAAAGCTCAGGAGTTTTTCTTCCCTGCTCACTAGCTTCCTCTCACAAACTGGGACTGAAGTCACCATCTGCACTATGTAGCTGTTTTCATATGGATAAATGCTGTATCAACTTTCCGCTGAAAAATCTCTGTTGACTGCAGGAGTCTCAGAACAAGACCTCCAGAGGGCACAGCCTCAACCAGGGAACTCAGAAGATAGAAAATGCTGATATGGCTCCCGAGCTGCAGCACTGCTATGGCACTGGACATCACCCCGAACGCAGCCCAACAGGCACCCAAAGCACACATAAGCCTCACCTCTAATACATCTACATCACCGCACTGGAAAGCAGCTCCAAGGGAGCACGTTTGCAGCAGTTTGCACTTGCTCTGACCCCCTATAAAACTTGGTCCCTGCAGTGGTTAGGAAGTTTTTTGATCCCTGCCTCAAAAAAACACGGGGTTTTGCCCCTGAGATGGGGAACAGAGAACAGAAAGTACCCAAAGAGAACTGGCAGCAGAGCCTGAGCAGCTCTGGAAATGCAGAGAAGGACCAACTCTAGGTGAAGACTGCAGCTGAGAGGGGTCCTGGCACCCCGCAAGTTGGGAAGACTTGTGGGGGACTGTGGTCCAGGACAGGAGTATTACTGCTGCCCTCTCCTGTTCCTTCACTGCCAAAACAAGCCTGAGTGTGCTCGGATCAGCCTCTCAGATTATCAATGCCACTCCAGTGTCTCATTGTAATGCGACCACCCACGCCCACATCATTCTGCTTATAACACAACACCCATGAATCAACAGCGTTGTCTGATTTCTGTGATTTTACGAGGGTGGGAGGCTGACCTACCTCTACCTCAGACCCTTTGGAGAGGAGAAGGAAAGCAGGTCCTTCAAATGTCCAGTCTTGCCTAACAGTCCAGTAAGGCTTTGTATCTCCACGGCTGTCCTACCACACTGAAGTGCCCATGCTCTGCTCTGCACAGTTCTAGATCCCTCTTCGAACTCATGGACAGTTCAGGGAATCAGATTTGGAGTGAACCCAAATCTCCCAGACAAGCTGGGAGACTGATGTTCCTTATGACACTCAGACAGTCCCTCCTATTGCATTCCCTCCAATTTAAATGGAAATGAGATGAGACAATATGATCACTATAAAATTGCATGTGAAGCACAAAGCCAGACCGTCTTGCCATGTTGTGAACAAAGTTAATGCTCTGCCAACTCATCAGTCACCTGAGTTGTGAATTATTGACCTGTCACTCCAAAGACACCTACTGTACAGCTACAACACCGCCTGACCCCTCCAGTGACCTGCACCCCCCTGTTAGGGCTCTGTTTTCCCTTCCCCAGATTAACTGAAGGCCAAGGCTTTCCGTGCAGTTCCCTCGTGTCCAAGCAGAGCAACTACGGCAGCTTTCACAGGCTCTGCTCTGGCAGCCCCATACCGACGGCTGCACTCCGGCAGCCTGGGTGAGGGGGTTAACCACTTCAAGCAATGGAGCCTGGCATGACTTGGCTGGACACATGACGAATGAGTAATTCACAAGTTCATGCAGGTAGTGATTTACAGTCTGGATTTGAGCTGAAATATTGCTAGAGGGGGAGTGTGGAGCTTTCAAGTAAAGAGCCGGGTGACTCACTTTCTCGGTATTTGTTTTCTTGCACTGCCTCTGCTCCCCATTCCTCATGCACGATCTCGCAACCAAGTCTTGCTCTCCAGTAAAATGGCTAAACTTTCTCATACACCAGATCAGTAGTTTTAAAATTAACCAGCGAGCCTCAGTCACACTGTGGGTCACGAGTGCCTCTTTATGCAGGTATAATCAGGTATCGCTACAGTAAACACTCCAGGCAATATCCTTGGGTCATTTGCACTGATTTCAACAGAGTTGTGCTGCCTGATGCCAGCCAAGGATCTGCCCCTCCACAGAAGCCAGTTCTTTCATGTGGATGGGGTGGGGAGAAGCACCAGAACAGAACATGAATTTAAGTGTGCTGGGTGCATAGGAATCGGTAAGAGCATGATCTCCACTCGCTTGATTTAAATACAGCACTTGAAAAATAAGCAAGAAAGAAGTCACATTAATACCCCTCCTGAAAACCTACAGCTTCTGACCAGAAGCTGTTTCCTTCCAACAATGCTTGACATTACAAGAGCTCACAGAGATGCCTGGAAGTGCAAGCAGTCCACCGGCCACCAGTTTCCCTGGGATGGTTTTCCTCAGCCTCTCTCCATGGCAGAAGAGTATCTTGACAACACGACCATGTTCCAGACAGTTGTTGGTGTCTGAAATGAGGGCCGTGGTGCTACATCCTTAGTTTCTAGTATCCGTGTCTGACCCCACAGCAATTTTCCCAGGAATACAATTCTCAAGTCTCTGTTCTCTTTGAAACAAGTCAGAAGACCGCATGCAATAATGCAAATGGTAGCTCTGTACCCCTCACTTTTGAGATGTATCACTATAATAATGAGCAGCCAACGTTACACCTATTTTTTTATACAGAACTATCAAGAGTCACTTAAGAGTAACTGAATAAGGTTATAGAAATGCTTATCTATGAACACTGGTCTCCTGCAGGTTCTTTTGAAGAGATCATGTTCTTCTCATTGAAGCCAGTGTCTGGGGGAAGAGAGAACAGATTGAATATGAAATGAAAACCGACTTTCTCCAGATGTGACAGATGCAGCTTCCAGTTCTCACTGGAAGTTGAAGCTATTTTGGAACATCATTCTTTATTTATGGCATTTATTATTTATTGCCTTTATCTTGCATGTGTAGAAGCAGCAGAAAATCTTCTTCAAATGCATCTCACCCCAGTGAGCTCTGGATGGCAGCAACGCACAACATAGAAGCATTGGCACCAGTGCTGCAGGTGTAAATTCACATCCTTTGCCTGAGTACTGGGACAGGTACCCCAGCATGAGTTCAACTCAAAGAGACGGCTTTGCCTCGCCTCTGCAATTCCTGATGGGTTTGACGCTTCCTGAACAGCCTTTCTAGCATTATGAGAAATGGCATCTAAAGGGGCAACAGAGAGCCTATTTTTCCCCTGCTGTGCAAAGCTACTCTAAGAACAACACAACTCATGAACTTTATACATACACTATCAAAAGCAGTCACTTACAGTGCAAGGCAGCACACACCCAGCCCTCATACCCGCATTGCCCAGGCATCATCGTACAAAGGAGAGATTTTCAAGCCACCTCTAAAAGTACAAGCTCCAAGTCTTCCCTTCCAACCATATCACCTGTCCCTAACCTATCAAATAAAACTGAACACTAACATGCAAGGGTCTTGTACTATAATCACAAAGCTACTTGCTCAAAGGGAATATTCTCTGCTTTAATACCCTCCATTCCTCAAGGCAGTTGAACCAAATATGGCTAATGTATAATTTGATTTTAAGTGTGCTTTCCACACGTGCTTTTCAAACATAGTTCAACAACTGTTTCTGGGAAGGCTTATATACCATGGGATTATAAGTAATCAGCAGGTTTCTATCTAGCTCTGGTCACAAACACCAGGTAATACAAACTGAATAAGGAATGAAATAATAGTAATGTCTGCAATGAGGATAAACTCCTATTACACTGTGATAAAGTTTATATCAAAGCCCTCCGATATGCTTAGGTTGCTTTAAGGTAAAACCCACTCTCCACAAAACTATTTAAGTTCTGCTCTTATGTAATGGTCAAAATTTTGCCCTTAGCAAATGAATCCATCTCTCCCTGCTTGAAATATCTTAATGAGAAGTGACCTTTTAAGAGTGCTTTAAATCTTCCTCAGTAGTGTGAAACCCAGGAGCACACTGGGAAGTTGAGAAGAAACTTTAACATTAGTTGTACTTGCTTAGTTTCCAAAATGCAGTTGGTTCCAAGTTGTCACAGCAAGTAGGACTGGAAGGGCTCATGGTACTTGGGCTTTTTTTTTTTTTTTTTTTTTTAAAACAAAACTGATTCACTTGTCTCTAAACCTGAGGGCACAAATATCACTTTCAGAGTGACTCATCTTGGAGTAAACGGAAATGTTGCTACCTGAGTAGGTGCTATCATCTTTTGTTTTGCAGGATTTTTACAGATAATGCTCAAAAGTCTTAGGAAAAGCTTTGAGAGAGTCTCTCTTGCTATTCCTTCTCCTCCCACATCCTTCCTCTCTCCTGACTGTTCTATTTTTAGTAGTCACAGAGCATTTCCCGGTGCTCCCTTTTTATTCTTTCAGCCTTGCAATTAACAAGCATGTCTTTCAGCAAGTAACATTTGTAGAGTTTAGTGTCAGAAATTTTGAGATAGGTAGGAGTGAGGTGTGAATGTAAATGTGCTTTTGTGAAAGCACCAGAAAAAATAATAAGCAAGGGTTAAAAAACTGGCATCCATTGAGAACTAATACTACAATTGAGCACAATTAATGCTGGCAAACTTCAAGGATGGTATTTTCTGCATCAAGAACACAGTACAGATGAATCATCAGCAGAAGACCTGTGCTTCTTATTGAAAGACAGGAGGATGGCAAAAGAGAGAATTGTATGTACCATACCTCTTTCCTGCTACCCTAACAGGAAAACAGGGTGTAGCTGTAAGATACCCAAAATGAGGAAACAAGAGACAATTGCCTAAGATGTAGGGAGGGTAAAGTAAACAAGATTCTTCTTGCCATAATAACTGCTGACTTCAAAAGGGTATTAAAAGACCTATTCAAAACCCAAATTCATTATCACCATTCAAGAGGAACACAGCAGATGTAATGGGGACACAGTAGCTGCTATCCCTTGTTCTCCATGCTGCTGCAAGTAATGCTGCCCAGACTACTCGGACATGTACATATTGGTGGTTTTGACTCTGTAGGTATGAGAATGTGAATAGATAGATACAACTTAGAAAAGTTAAGTAAAATAAAAGTCTCTTTTCCCTTCCATAAGGTCTTCCATTGAATTTTTCAGACATTAATTCCTACACTCTTATTTGGGTTGAGTGCTTTGATGACGCTAATATGGAGTCATTGGCTTGCAACCACTGAACAGCATTAGTCAGTGATGTGAAACCTGGCAAAGTATAGACCGACAGACTGTTCAGCAATAAATCCTTATCTTAAGTGCTTTTTAAAAATCTTTAGAGCTATGGAGAGCAGGAGACTGGCTTTGTTCGCTTTAATCACTTCTGCATCTTACTCTCTACTTTTCCTTTGTTTTTCTTTGTCATGGTACATATTGAACAAAATCATGTATGAAAGGAAAGTTGCAGTCTGGAGCACCTTTCAAAAGTCTCAAAATATTTTAGACGGTAAATTACAGTTTTGCAAAACTGTTCTTCCCCGAAGTGCTGAGTATCATTGAAATTCCCGAATGACAATAGTTTCTAAGGGTAACACTTCTAATAGCGTGGTGTGACTGAAATTTTAGACTGAAAAGCCTAAAATTCTACTGCCACTTTGGGGGAAGAGAAGGATGATGTGGCCTCTAAATCATCATAAATGTTCCCCCTCTTCCCTCCCCCCCCAGTCCTTACAACTTGGTTTGCACTTCCTTGGCGTTTAGGCACTGTATTCCCATGGAGTCTTTGAATTACCTGCGCCTAAAAGCTTTACTGAGCTGTTTGAGCCTATACAGCAGACTGAGTCCAGAGTGCAGTTAGAGACCTTGATGCTACCTTTAACCTCCTCAACTTGGGTACCAACAGAAACCAAAACCGCAGGGAGCCTGAGGAATGATCTGTGCCAATCTTCACTCCCGAACCTCCCCTGGTACCTGCCTCTGGATTTCATTACCAATCCCAGCATTGTGGCACGCCCCACAGTCCATCCCCAGCCCTGACAACAGCACTCTTAACAACTCAGGTAAATAGCTTTGCTCTTCTGTTTTCCACTGTGTGAAATAGATCTAATAATATTTATGCAGCTTTTCAAAACGCTCGGACAGGCTCATGCAACTAATCACAAAGGTACATATACTAAACTACTAATTCAAGAAGCTCAGCACAAGCATTCCGGTGTTACAGCAAAAGCAAGCATGTCTTTAAAAGGTGCAGTGTGGTAACAAAGGCTTACATTTAGAGTCTCCTGGGTAAAACAACAAGTTAGGTCCTCAGCTGATTGCTCTTGGCTAAAAAACCTGGTCCCATGAGTGAGAAGTTCAGAAGTGCTCACAGAAAATTATCATATGACAAGGGATTAAACATACATTCCTGAACAGAAGACGAAAAGCCCTATTTACTCTTTTTTGTCCTAGAAATTAGAGCTTTCTGTATCAAGATGATGAATACCTTCCCTGCATACACATGCACAGAAACCTACTTGTCTCTGTGCACCTACAAGCATGTGTGCACATTTCTCCATATGTCCCCAAAGCTCACGTACACCGCATCTCCTATAACCCAGTATGGCAGCAGCTGTTAGGAATGCAGAGCTAAGGAAGAAATTATTGTAATTCATGGCCACTTTATTTCCTCTTACAGAGTGGTGCAAAAAGGCTCAGTTTGCATGAGAAGCGGAGAGCTGTGTGAATCAGTAAGTGAGCGAATGTGTGTTCATGTATACCTGCATTGTGTGTGAGCAAGAAGTTGGAAGGAAATGTCCAGGAAATGCATCCCAGCCAAAAATGGATTTCAAAGTGCAAAGCTGTCTTATTTGCACAGGAACTGCTGTTACCGCACAGGCAGGTGTATCTCTGGGCAGTATTTACGAGGACGAGTCAGCAAGCACAGGCTACCGAACTGTAACAAGAAGGTCTTTTATGGCTTTACCCTCTATACTCATTCCACCTGTTATCTAAAGCTTTGGAAGTATAAAGTCACCAGGTTTATTTCAAAAAGGGCACAGTACTGGGGATTAAACTGAAGTTTAAGGTTTTAACAGAAAGAATGACAGATTCATTGTATTGACCTCTATGGCAAGATTTTAATTTCCTGCCACAACCTTTTGAAGGAAATATGAATCTAATGAGACTCCAATGAGTGCAGATAACAATGATGTGGCAGAGATGCTATAGCCTAAATTTTTGGCAAATGCTGATATTGTAGAAACTTGCTTTCATGGCATTCATCAACAGGACAGATTTGCTGAAATGTGCTAAATAGATTTCAAATTTTCAAAATAACATCTAAGGATCAGATTTGCTCTAATTCGAATAGGGAGATACATGGCAGCTGTGGACGTATTGCAAGCTATGTTCCATGCCCAGAAAAATTTCCCATCAAATTTCATTCAGACAGGGCAATTTACTGAATAAACTGCAGAATAAACAGATTTGTTTTGATAAGCTGTTATCTTGGTAATTGTCCTAGTGACCTGGCTCTCAACTTCTTCCTCCCATCAGAAGCTGGCTGCCAGTCCAAGGGGTTTTTGTCAATGAGAATTGATAGTAAAGCCTACCCTGCAGTGAAAGATAGGTCTCTAGAACAGCTACAGGTCTGGTGAGCTCCATGTCCTGCCTGTCCACTGTCCCATGCCACTTTCAGACAGCTTCTGCAGGATCTGCAACTGGGGCCTGCCAGTACACCGCATGCTCGTGGGCAGGGATGGCCTTGCAGGTCAGAGAGGGCATGCTGTAGCATCCCCTGGGATGCCAGTTCCAGCTTCACAAGATGGCAAGTGGGTGAAAATGATCAATAGTGCAAAACAAACCATGATCTGCAGGTGATTTTTCTGCCCTAACCAGTGTAAAAAGGACAAGGAGCAGAGGATCTCACTCCAGGGATGTTCCTGCTTTGTTTAGGGGGTAGACTGCCATATATTTACTATCCAAATGTCACCACAAGCACAAGGGTTTCTCACACACATCACAGAAAAGCTTTTGTTTAAATTTTGCAGCTATTAATGGAGATCTTGAACACAGACAGCAGTTTGCATGGTGCATTAGTGTATCCATTCTTCTAAGAAGAGGGCTATCCTTTCCTCAGGATAAAGGTGGGTTGCCAGAGTACAGGATTATATAGAATTAGACAGTGACACCAACAAAAAGCATATTATGTGAGATTAAAAGTAGATGACTAGCTCTGGGCTCCCCATCCCTGTATGTTCTTGCATGGTCAAAGAATAATGGCATAAAAAAGTCAACTCTTAATTCAGCTTGGAACTGCTCCCTTGAAGCGGCAATGTCCTGCGAGCTCTGGTTTGAACCAGACACTGCTGCAGGAGCTGTCTACCACACCAAACTCCTTCTCCTAGCAGTAATTAAAAAACCTCCAAAAAGTTTTGGAGACTTTTAGAGAGGCATACGTGAACTACATTATCTGGCTTTCACAGAAAGAAATGTGAGGTTGGGTACTTAAAATCCTAGGATCTTTTCAAAATACAGCTATAAATTACCCGGGGAAGATCTCATCTTTTCCACAAGCCCCTTCGCTTTACCCTGTCCAGCTCCTCCAGTCTGACCCCTCTTCAGGTGTCGAGCCGGATTCAGCGGCAGCTGCTTTGCAATGTGGCTGAGAAACACCTCCTGAAACCTTGGCCCACTCGTAGCTCAAGCAAAGCAATCTGCTTGAAGGATATCAAACACTGCAGCCCTAATTTCCCAGGGATTACAAAAACAAAATCTATACCCTTGATTGCAAATTCTCATGGACATTGACAGTCACAGTGATTAAACACACAGAGTAACTTAGCTTTTGCTGATGCAGTTTCATCACATACGGTAGAACATAAAAAGACTTAGGAAAACAAGAAAGTGTTTTTTTTCTTTTTAAATACAACATAAATGAAAGGGTATACTGATTAAGTAAGGTCATAGAAGTTATTTATGTAGTAAAGAATAAGAATCCATTGCGATTCAATAAAACATAATTTCATTTTATATTTTTCCACTTTTATTCATGTCCCTATTGGACTCACCCTGGAATCTTTTGTAAAATTGGGTGCCTTCAGCATGAATAAACATTATAAAGTTTTTTTTATTCAATTTTTTACTCTGTTCTATAGCTGACAAAAGTCCTTAAAAGTTACAGTGTTCATTTAGTAGAATACTTGGGCAATTGTATCCCCAAACATTTTATTCCTGAAATCTTGTAACATCTCTTTCTCATGAATTTTGTTTTACTACTTCATGGCACTAGTGAGCTTGGAAGTACTGCAAAATCAGCCTTTCTCGGGGCATTCTGGCACTTTTTGCACAGAACTGACTAAGGCCAGGATGCTCAGAAGAAAACATAAATTTAAAAAAAAAAGTTTCCCTGAAGTTTTATGAAACTTTGAAAAAAAAAAAAGAGAAGAAAGTCTGGCTCCAGATTAGTACCTTAGCAAGCTTCCAAGGTTACCATGCCCTTCCCAAATTTTTACGATTGAAAACAAAAAGAGGAAAAAAAACATTAATTTTCCTAGGCATCAGATCAGAGCTCAAAAATATCTACCAGATTTATTTTAAGAAAGGAACTTGGAAATGTTTAACTAAACCCACTAGAGAAATTGCCACACACACAAAAGCGGTGATTACATGGGGTATTTACTTAAAGATTTTGTAATCTCCTCTGTGCCCATGCACGTTCTTGTCCTCTCTTATCTACACGCAGACACACAAATCAAGACTCTAAATGCTAACATAATGAAGACTCAGGTGAGGGACCGCATGTTCAAATACGCAGCAGAATTTAAGGTTTTTTTGTTTTGTTTTAATATTTCTTCCCACATTTGTGCACATGAGTCAAAGCCCATAGGTCTACACCTAAAGGCTGCAATACCAAGATGAGCAATACATGAGCTGCATGCGATAGATGAGTGCTGGATCTTCATCCTTGGCAGCATGAAACCATTAAATGGCTCAGGTTACGGACAGTGGTGCCTGTAGCTGGTGGCACATAGGGAACAGGTATAACTCGTGTGCAAAACGCATGAGTCATTCTCCCATTACTTCTTTAAAGGGCTGCAAATGTAAAGCCATCACCCCGTTTGAACGGAGTTGAGACAGTGGAAAAGGAATTGCTGAGGTCTTATCTCTCATTTGTATTAATGCTTTTATGCCTGTATTTGAACGGTATTAGCAAATATCCAAGTATCTCTGCCACTATTTGCTAACCTAAGTAATTGCTAACAGCACATTAATATAGTGGAGGGATTTGGGGAATCTTTACTGATACTATCAATGCTGTCAGAGCCTCAAATAAATGAGGTGAGGAAGAGTGGTAGCTTATAAAAAGTCAACCAAAGCCAAGAGCTGTAATAACACAAGGAAAGGCCACAACAACAAGAGCCACTCTATGGCAACTCCCTATCAGCATTAACCTTGGAACTACTACCATTGTGAATACGAAATATTTCATACAGTGCTGGTGAGCTGTGCTAAGCTGGAGTGCACATTACTGCTGTTTGCTATCTTCCCTATGAAATATTTTACTAAGTCTGTTCTTTATAATTAGTTTTCATTGTTTTCTGAGGATTAAAACAGCAACAATAACAGGAAAGTGTGGATTAGCAGCTCAAACATAGTCAGCTAATAAATATACTGTAAAATTGACTAACTTTCAATTAAATGCATTTGGAAGTTTGTTTTACTTGATTTAATTTTCAGAATTTTACCTTTTGCAGGTAATAATTTGAAAGAACCTTTTCTATTTAATGTACCTGTGTACGTTTGGGTTGGCACTCAGCAAATGTACTCTTTAAACAGGATGGTTAAAAACCTCTCCTCTACAAATGTAATTTTAAAGCAGTCTTTACTTTGCCTCCAATTAAAATACTCAAACAGGCCAAAAGTCACACGGAAACCAGGAAAAGGTGGTAAATAAGTTTTGGCTGAATGACATCAATTAAAGCCTGGCTGTGTTCCAGCTTAGAAACAAAAATAAACGCAAGTCAGTAAATTTTGAATTAGCTAACATTTACACACTGAGTATGGACGGGTTAGGACAACGGCCTAACCTGTTGCCTCTGTTTGGGGATGCGGTTGTGGAGAGCGAACACAAGAGTTTGCCAACCTGCCAGGCCCCAGCCACCAAAAGTGTCATTCACAGGGTTGGCTCCTGTCTCTTGTAGCCCTCCTGTATCTCATGCCTTGGCAGCTTTAGAGCAACAACCTACCCAAAATATGGCAGATGCAGTTTTTCTTCCACATACCTGATTCCTTTACCCCACCCCCCCCAGTTTGCCCTACTTAGAGGGTAAAATCCTGATGCAGGAAAATATATCTGCAGTAAGAGGCACACCTTAGAGCAGGATGAAACTAGAAGGCACTCTCTCCGTGGGAATCACAGCCAGTTCCCTATCATATGACTTGATGGGGCAGGTACATACCTGGGACAGACGAAACTCAAGAGGTCTGGTGTTTGTCTCGTAGTCTCACTTTTTTCCTGGCTGATTTGGATCTGGAAACGTTCCACCACATGGCCACAGGCTTATCTGATCGAAGACAATAGTGCGTGGAGTGAGTAAACAGCCACACTGGGCCTTGCCTTTGTTCCTTCTCTTTTACACTCAGTGCCTGTCCTTCTCACAGGCCACGTGGAGGGTAGCAGGAGAAACATGATCCACACAAAATGAGTTCCTGATCACAAGATGAGGGGAGCTGGTAGGCAGGGATCACATTTTACGGAATTGTATTTTGGGTCCGGGAACTCTCCTTTTAGAACTGACCCCTCCATGACCAAGTCACTGAAGCTCGGCTCATTTATACCCAGTCAAGGACAATTTGCAATTTTTTTGTAGTTGTTGGTGGTTTTTTACTTTAGAAATCGCTTACTCTGAGCTGCTCATAAGCAAGACAGCATTATTAGTGGAGGCTCTAGACTACTTTGCTGCAGAGAAGACCGAGACTTAGAAGATCTGAAATCGGTTCTTTATGCCACTACAGACTTCCTATGAGACCTTGAGTCCTTAGTCCCAAACTCTCCAAAGCACTACATCTGTAAAGCAGGATTAAATACATGCTTTAATTCACCTTTTGTCTTTTGACGGCTTGTAGCCTCTTCGGAAAAGGGAACAGTTCAGATCAGGACTCAGGACTGCCAACTCCAAGCATTCAAAACCATCAGCCAGGCCTAAAAAAATAACAAAGAGACCAGGAGATTAAAAAAAATAATAATGCATTTGGAGTTCTTTTTATTTGCGTTCTCAGTTTTACATTGCTCAGGTTCATGTTTTCAAGCATTTCTCTAGATCCCTGAGACCTAGAAAACTGCTTTCTTTTTAATTAAAATAAAATAACAATAACAACAACAACAACTGAAAGATGAGACTGTGAACTATTCACATGACTCCAGGGATCAAGACTTTAGGGAAAGCAATAAATGCACTGAGACTCATCATAAAACCATGTGAGTTGGCAGGCACTCTGTGCCTCATGACTACCAGGATGAGGCCCCAGTAAATAGAGCCATTTATAATTTCTATCTTGCTATTGTTAAAACTGGTTGTCCCTTCTCAGAAGAAAGATGCATCTTCATATGTCACAGAGGGCTTCTGGCATTGTCCTCAACGTTTGTACTGTATACATGCTGAGGAGCAATGGTTTTCAGTCCCCAGCTGTCTGGTCCCTCTAGTTTGCTATGGCTCCGGTAGAGTCATCCCAGCATAAATATCATTGAGAGAGGCACATTTGACCATTCAATACCAGGGTTGGAAGCAACACCCTTCACATATCCCACTAGAAATGCAAAGGGTCCAAAAATCCCCAATGTAGTACAGCATTTAAAATACATCATTAACATGCTCATACCTAAGGAAAGGCTCAGGTTCTGCTTGAGAGCAGCTGAAGTACGCAGAGCAGTTTAGATAAGTAAAATGAGATGATTTGAATAAGTGCAAAGGCAGAACAGATATACATCTTTAAGGAAACAGCGTAACATCCTATTACACTGACTAGAGGTTGCCTTTTGTCAGCAGTACCAAATAAGCACGTTCAAGGCCCGTTTAATGAAGACAACATGAGAAGCAACGAAACACGTTGAAGTGTTACAATTCCCTGTAGCCAAAGTATCCACAGATGATGCAGCTCATCACTGGGTTTTTTTTTGCTTTCCTTATAGTTGCTTACCTCAAAACAATATGGAAAACCAAGATGACCAACACCTTGCCCTGAGTGTAAACACTGTCCATATTCTCTCTCAAGGTGTGATATGATAGCTCATTGCGAAGTTGCAGCTCAGTTTCATAAAATCCCAAAGATATACGTCTGGTCCAGAAGCTTGCCACCAGACTGGATAGACACTTGCAGCAAACCATCCAATTTGTACATCCCAGTTTCCCTACCTGTAAGATGGGGAAATATTAACCCTATTTTCAAAGTGTTTTAAGACTGATTGATGAAAAGCATTATATAAAAGCTAGGTATTACTAGACTGTTGAAGTCTGTTTGTTATTAATAAGAAGGTGGTGTAAGAGGGTCTTGACTGCATTTGCAACTGCTCAGTGCCCCTTTGATCTTGAAAGGATAGTGTTAAGAAATATCACAGCCATGTCTGTTGCTTCAGAGACAGGCTTAAAAGAAGATTAGTAAAGCCACAGATAGTTATAGAAGGCTGCGGTTGAGAGGGAGTGGGGAGAATTGTCTCTTCGCCCTTGTGGATAGAGATCATCTCCGAGCAGACAGCCTTTCCAAAGGCTCCAGAGGTAACTGAGGGAATAGCAGAAAGCCACTGTTGTCGTTCTCCTGGGCTGAGACTCACAACTAGCTGGAAGCAAAAGGAGGAAGCGGTTAACATAGGAAACAAGAGGCAAACGTCACTTTGGAATACATTCAGCACAGCAAGCATTTCTATGAGGAAGTCAGCAGAAGATGGTATGCAACTTAGCCAATGGCAGCTCCTTCTCACTAGCCTCCCTTCTCAGCAGTCTTAAGAGTATGCACATATGACTAAGTTACTGCAAGGTAAGGTACGGAGTAAACCTGCAGCTCACCCCCTCCTCAGCTACCTCTGCACTCATGCTTTCATCTCGGTGTGAAAGAATGTGCTCGTTCACTGCAGGTCAAGGTGTCTCTCACTGTGCAATAGAACATGACTGTGGGGTTTACTGCAGAGTACCTGCCATGCACTTATTTCCACACGCCTTCTTTTTGTTTGGATTAAGTGGGTTGGGAAATGGCTTCAGCTACCCTGCATTCATGTGAAGTGGGTACACATCTAACTGCTCGCTGTCATGCTGCTGAGATCATGGAGACCAGGATAATTTCAGAGAGGTCGTTAATGTGTCTGATTTTTGACTGCTTTATATCTTTTGAAGAAATTTCTCATAGCCCTCAGGAGAATACAAAATCTACATGTTGGAGGTTGCAGCAGTCTAAAGGTGTTTTGGGGGGAGTTCTTTGATAGGATCAAGGCCTTAAAAAGCAAAAGGCAGCTACTGAAAATGAACAGCAAACCCCACACATCTTTCGAGGCAGTAGGCCAGGTCAAGAAGATGTCTTAGACTATGGACAGAGGAGCTGCAGTTGCTATAAAAGCCTAGGCTATTTATAGTATGTAGTCTGTATCACATAAGGATGTTAATTGGGATGAAGAAGATAGCGCTGTGCTAGACATGACATCCTGACGTAGACGCAATCATACTCGTACCTGTAGGGCTTGTTTTACTCAAGCGGAAGGCACCTTTATTCTGCTGGTCCAAAGCACAGCTTGGCTGGTGGATAGCTCTGTCCACACTGGGAACTCTTTGTCAGTAACTACATCAAGTTTCCTACGCCAGGAAAAATCTCCTGCTGCAGAGGTAGCTCGGGTTGGACAGTTGTTTCTTTGTTCATGTCCTTGCCTGAAGCGCAGAGGTAAGATGACTCAGTAAAATGTTCTCTATGTACTCTATGTGTGTGGGAAGCAATTGGAGTCCATCAGACTGGAGACACCATGACAGGTCATCCAGGTAAAATAGTTCTGCTTTCCCTTTCTTGTTTGCCAGAAAAAAGCTGCATGCCTTGCCAGCTCTCTCCAAACTCCCCCTGAGGGAAAGGAGTTGAGCTGAAAGGCCTGATTGTGGCAGAGCCGGCAGGACAGCAGGCAGGGCAGGCAGGTGCAAGACCTTCCATGGGCAATGCGGGGGTGAAGGAGGGAGAGGATGGGCAGAGATGAGGTGCAGTTCGTGGAGGTCTAAGGTGTGGATCCATTCTTTGTCATGCCACACATTGCCTTGCACAGCTCTAACACAGCCTAGTAGATCTACCCACAACCTTGGGTGGTGCCTCTTCCCTCCTAAAACCCAGCTCTAAGAACTGGGCCACTCTTTGCCCTTGTGCACAGCAAGCAGAGCCCCGGATGGATGCCAGCCAGCAGAGAATTGTGCTAGATACCACATTGTAGCATGCAGGATTCCCCTGTCCCTTGGCAACATTGAGCCAGACCTCACGTACTACAAGTATAAACAATGCAATAAGCAACACCTTAAACAAAAGGAACCTAGACCACAATGCTTCTTAATTCACAATGATCTGCATTGTCACTCATGCTGTGCAGATGGAGAACATTAAACAGCTTGTACATGTGCACACAATTGCACAACATGCGGCACAGCCAGAAATGGGGCTGCATGTTTTCTGAGAAGAATTAACCTTCAGAAAATCACCTTAAATCATATCAAGAAGTTATGAAAAGTTAGTGGTTCTTGAGAAATATATCAAAAGGTCCTGTGCCTTGAATTAACTACCTACAGCCTGCATTAGATTGCTACTGTATATACTACATTACATTGGTGCAGGAGAATTAAGCAAAATGCAACTAACAACTAACGAAGAGGGATATAGAAGGAAGGTAATGTAACCATTTTTTGTCTCGTACTTTGAAGAAAAGGGAAGGAAAGAAGGAAGCAACATACTTGTAACATACCATATATGTCTATGATCTCCAAGGCAAAAAGGGTGACAGAGGTGTAAAAAGTTTGTAATGAGGTTTCATTAGTCAGAATCAGATGACCGTCTGTGATCTGATTAGAGCCATACCAAAAATAACTCGGCTGGTGCTCACTAAGTTACGTTTCAATCACAGTTTAGGTGAAAGCATTTTACTTTATATTAAACCCTGGCAATACAAACGTAGCCAAGTGCTGCACATAAGCTGAGGAGCAGGTAACTAATAGCTAGAAGGGAGGTAACTTTTACCAAACACTCTGAATAGGTCTAAAGCAGCCATCTGATTATATCTATCAACAGAAATCCAGAAAATAAGAAGGACAAAACACTGAAGACTGGTAACTGAGGGAAAGAAGGATAATTCACTTTGGGAATGTGTGAGACAACAGAGGCAAGAACAAGAAAAAGCTTTATGTAAAGAGTAGGTTTTAAAGAGGAACTGTAGAGCTGATCCAAGGGCCCTGGAAGGCAATAGAAGGTCTTCTGTTGACTTCAATGGGTTTTGGATCAGCTCTGGAGATGGAGGGAAAGGGCCTGGAGCTGGCATGGAGAGGCAGGTTGTGGGGAGCCTGGAATGCAGCTGCGAATAGACGGAGGAAGCAAACAGGAGCGTAGGGCTGGAACACAGATGCAAAAGCTACATGGTTTTGTTTGTATGTCAGAGAAAAATAACCTGCAGGCTGGCTTGGGTTAAAGCTTGGGCAAAAGAAAATGGAGGAAGGCAGAAGGCAGGTTACTATTTGAGCTAAACCAATAGACCCATGGTTGGTCTGGTGGTAGCTGCATGTGAAATACCACATTCCTTCCCTGAACGAGCTCCCAGGAGGAACAGGATGTGGACACTGTGCTAAGAGGCAGAGCTGCTGAGCTGTTTGCTGACACTGTCCCAGGGTTAGATGGGGGGAAAGCAGAAGGGGGCAAATGGAGATACATGGAAAAACAAAACAAAATTCTCTCTCTCAACTGCTTATCTCTGTCTGTAGTAGTTATATGGGTGTCCTTACTGTTGTGGCTGAACATATATCTATTGAAGTGCAGGGGAAACAGATAGCTACGTTGTTTATACACTCCTGAAAATTCCTGTTAGGTGTATTAGTACCTTTGCAAACCTGGTTCAAAGTGAACTTTAGGACAAGGCAGAAGCAGAGAAGTGATTCGAACCCTGATTTTTCCTGAGTTCAGTCTAGTGCTCCAGCATACAACTATCCTTTTACTTTTAATACTCAGTTTAATCTCACACAGGCAGAATTTGTGCAGACTCTCAGTGTAGAGGTTAATTTCACCCTTTTCTGCTTCCTTCTTTTAATTAAGCAGATAGCACTTGAGTTAAAAATACCAATATTCTAGTTATTAAATGTTGAGATAAACTTGTCATCCAATTTTACCCCCCCACAAGTATGAAAACTGCTCACTTAGACATTGCACAATTGTTAAGGGGTTTCAAAAAGTCAGAAGCAGCTTTCCTGTCAGCTGAGACCTCACAGATACCTCTTTGACCACTGCTGGGGGAAGAAGCTACAGTCAGACTATTACAGAATCCCTGAAGCGAGGGCAGAAACATCAAATGCTTCTCAACTCACAAAAGGAAGGTACATCCAACTGCCTTTCAAGTCTACCCAAGACCTTCACCACATCACATTCCCTTCTTAATGCCAGCTCTTTGTTGGGATGTTGTGTCTATTCATAAAGTAACTCTCGTTTATATACTGTTTGAAAGCAGAGCTTATTAAGAACATTAGCTGAGGAGATTGGTGGGGTCAGTACATGGTTTTCAAGTGAGTCACGCAGAGAGAATGAGCTGAGATAAATGCTTGGATAGCAGCCACTCATTTTTAAAACCAGTTATTCACAGTTATTTTTCTTAATTATTTTTGTAAGACAAAGATGTAGTCCAAGAATGCAGTGCTTATTTCCATTTGTATAACATTTAAAACACTAAATTGTCTACCTTTTAGACTAAGCTTTATCTTTACAGAACTAAAAAGACACCGACCTAAATTAAGTTATACAGCTCCTCTCTGATGCTCGCTGCAACTGAAATGAACACCTTGACAGGGGTATGTCCAAACCCTATACAACAATACTTCATGAATTCTTTGCCCAAAGTGCTCTTTCATAACCCAGGATGGCGACATGGTTTGGTGTGGTATGTGACTTTTCTTACACAGAAAGTAAGCTCACTCTGTCTCCAAGCTATAACGTCCCAAAGAAATTGCTACCAAAAAGCATTCCTGTCCTAGGAGTGTCAGGTTGCAGCTCTGTCCTGCGAAGGCTCAGCTCCCAAGGCACACTGGGGAGACAGAAGGACCATCTAGAAAGGTGTCCTTTGTCAGAGCACAGTGCTAGCTAAAATTAGTGTTGTTATAATAGCAGGTGGGAGATTAATATTGACCCAAGTTATGATAATGTTGCTTGCAGCTCACCAGAACTCCTGGGTTCCAGTCCTGCAGCAGAGAAGAGGTTTGAGGGTAGTTACCAGGACTCTGGCAGACAGATGCCCTTTTCCTCTCTCAGGCCCTCTTTCTGCCACTAAATCCTGCTCCAGGGGCTCTCAAATGCTTGCAGAGGCCATTCAAACCCAACATTACTCTTCAAGAAGACAGTGTTTGCATTAGCACATCCCGAACAGGCTTGGAGGACAGACAATATGTCTGGTCTACACTTACTCCCGGGAAGGAGTATTTTACAGTTCCGTAACCCCTGTAAAAATGTCCTGCTTCTGCCAAAGCAGAGCATACTCTTCAACAAACCAGAATAAATGATTCATAAAACGCAAATGCTGAAGGAAGACCCAAGAGCTAAATGGCAAGAAAAGCTGCACGTAGGGTTTGTACGTGTATCCAGCCCAGCATCTCTCAGAGCAACTGAAGCCAAAGCAACATGCTTGGGGTGCGCTGCTCCCACAGGGGATGATAGGAAGTTTTTCTGCACTCAGCCTCTGTCACCTACACCACTGCAAAGCAATGCAAAGGGATGGGAAGCTCTCCTGCTTCTGTTCAGCAGCATTTTACATCCATTTTAAAGTCACTTTGCCTCACTGTAAATGGCTAAACAAAATAAAGACAGACAGATGATCAGGCTCGTCTTAGAATCAAGTTTTACTACTAAATTACCAGTTCTACACCGAAGTTGATTATTGCAATCAGCATTGCACATAAGTTGTTTTTAACTAGTACCATTCTATCCTTAAAGAAAGCTCAGAGCCCATTGGTTGGTAGCTCCCAATCTCTCCCAGAATGTCTGGAGATTTAGCAAAATCTAAGGGGGAAAGTTTGTATTTACAATTTCAGATTTCAATGTTCAAAAAATCAGAACTTCTCAACACATACCTGAGACTTGAGATAGAAATAGTTATCTGATAAAACTTATATTAGAAGTGTAAACTTTTGTTACTTAGTTATGGCAGTAAAAATTCCCCTGTAGATTTATATAGCTATATTTATTTATAAATGAATGTAATATATGAATATATATATTACTGTGTAATGTGTATTGCTAATATAAGTTTATATTCGTACACTGCAGTATACAGCACAATCCATTCTAATTCTATGTACTATGTAATATGTCGTTCTATGTACTATGTTCTACATAATACCTCTTCTAATATATGAGAAGTTAAACTCTATAAAGCTGTTCTATATTGATAACTGTGGCCCCAAGAAGCACATAGTGCGGTTTTATTACTGCTGGCTAAGTCAGTGTGACAAGCTTCTAGTACCGATTTTTAGAATATTATTCAACAAATATCACCTTGATTGCTCATTTGGCTGCAGCCCCTTTTATTTAGACATTATCATGTGAAGCTCAAACAAATATTACTAATATAGATGGAAGGGGCAGAAAAGGACCTACTCAGTGTTTATATTCTTGATATGATTCACAGATACATAATTACACATACCTTTACTGGTGCTCTAAACCCTT
>NW_008824357.1:1808623-1837866 GCF_000699105.1 Pygoscelis adeliae | reverse complement strand
GCAGGAACTGAAACATATATTTAACACCAGCCGTGAGTACCTGTTTTACCTTAAACCTCTTGAAAACTTTCCCATTCCTTGAGCCACCAGTGGTACCCAGTGTTTCTATCATAGCTTTTTACCAGCCAGACTATAAAAAGACAACATTAGGACCACTCCAATCTCCCTCTTTATTTATTTATTTATTTCTATTTTTCCTGATGAACAGTTTTAGGGAACTTATTTCAAAGCAGTAATCAATATATCACAATTCGTGTGACATTAACTAACCAGCAGGAACTTCCGCTTGCTGTAAGTCTGTGACTTGAAAATTGTGCAACACCTTTAGTAAACACTTCCTCATATAGGAACATGAATAAAGCTGAACAACTCCCTCCCTCTCATTCACTGCCCAAGAGAGGACTGCTCAAAGCAGAGACAGCCTGGGAACCCAGCTTTCCCAGACCACAGGGACCACTGCTAGACAAGCGCAACTGAGATGACTAACATACTTCTCGTTTCTGTTGTTTTGCTATGTTTTCTCCAACAAGGTACGGCGTTTTCTTTTATCCTTTACCAGTGGTTGCTACGGATAACTTTGTACAGCTTTTATGAATTTTTAATCATTAACATGTAGATGATAGTGAAGAACAGTGAATTAAAGCCATTGAAAAAAATGGTATTTTTGAAGTTAGGGATGTTTGCTTTTTTCTCTTTCTGTTGAAAGTGATTATCTAAAATTCTCTAGTTAGAGAATTATTTGCTTGTGTGACAACTGGCCATAGATTGCCTAAAGACCCAGAACCAGTTAGTTTTGTGAGCCAATTAAGAAAGTACTTCCCCTGCAAGTGAGCGGACAATTTAAACAATTTGGACAACTTATTACATTGACAGTATTTTGGCCGTAAAAGAAAGGACTTTTATTTGAATTCAATTAATGACATTACCTGAATTAAAATAGTTAGCACCCTTATTATCTATGTGATACTTCAGGTTATGAGTATTCATATGACTTAACCTTAACAGACCACACTTTTTTTTTCCACGTGCATTGTTTCATTTAATTCATGTCAACAGGGAACAGATTTTTTCAGAGCTTGGCATGCACAAGCATGCATAGGTTTTATATACATAATTAGACATGTAAATTGTATTCAGGCAGGTATCTTTATGATTTCATTAGTTGCACAGAATATCTGAAAATGTATACAGTACTAATGCTTAAGGCGTTATATATTTTGTTTCTTGACAAAACCAAACCTTCATTGTCAATTAAATCCTCACTAATGATTTTTCTTCCTGGTTTAGGCTCTTGGAAAAGTACATAATTAGTTGTTCCTTATTAGCACTTTTTCTAGGTGTTGTACAAGGCCCAAGGAATTTCTTTCCTCCTTAAAGCTGCTGACTCAAGACAATGCCTGAAGCAAGACAAAGACAATATTCTGAGTTGATTAAAAAAACCTACCTCTAAGAAACTATTTGTTCCAGAACAAAACTAACCAGTTTTCCTCGAAATGCTGTTTGTATCACGCTGCAGGGAAAGGATAAGTTCAGTTCTGAGTCTCCATTCAAATCTAGCCTAAGCTTGAATCATCTGGGCTACAGTTGGCCTTGTAAAAAGAGTCTGCAACAGGGAGTGGATAAAATCAGACTGTTCCGAGAGGCCTGAAACATTACTGTGATCGTTATGTAAGAACATACTTTAAGCTCATGGAAAGACTAAGTCTGCAAACCAAAAGATTTTTTAAAAGTAAACTAATCAGTTGCTTCAAATAAAATATAAAACATCATTGTAAATTACAGTAACAAACCTGCACTTGGTATTTGCTAACAGCATGCGCATGGATAGTTACTGTGTACTGTGTAATGATTCAGCTGATGTAAGAAAACTTCTTAGGACTTACTGCCATTATACCATCATGCCTTTCTCTACAGCACTCAGCTTTGTCAAGATGCAACCAAGTTTATTCTGCAATTATTTTTTGAAAGGGTTTAATAAAAAGAACAATTATGAAGAATTAATCTGTTTATTTTACTGGAACAATTTGCATGAGGATGCGCTCTGTTGCTCCAGATATAGAAAATTGCAGTAATTGGATGCCCCACTCTTGTGAAAATCTGGCCTTGAGGCAGACAATTAAAATGGGAGTTGCACTCTCCCTTTGTTGTTTGTGGTTTGGTGTTTGTTTTTTTCCTGATACAGACTCTTGTGCTTGGTGCTGAGCCCTCAAGAATTTGCCAATTCAGATGAAATGACCTTTTGTAGGAGATTAAAGAGCTTAGGAGGCATATAAAACCTGCTGTTGCCTTGTTGGCCAATAACACATCCCTTGTACAACCCTGTTTTCCCAAATGCTGTATACCAGCTACTATTAACAACTTCAAATGATGCAACGTGTGCCGACCACCCCTGCAAGTCATGCCACAGATAAACTTTTGTCAAAGATTCACTCAGGCTCAGAAGCAGAAAACAAAAAGAAAAACTTTTCATCAGCACTGTATTTCCTCAACAAGTTCTTTATAGCCACTGCAGACACACAACACACCTTACAAGCAAGGCCAGTAAAAAGGGTTACGCGAGTTAAGGAATCATCTGGATTCCTTACCACCTTCAAGATTTTCCTGCTTTACTGCCTATCTCTTATTATTTTACCTAGCCCTGTTCAAATGCCTTCTCCAGTCCTTCTGCTATCACAAGTACGTAGCCACCCTCAGTCTGATTCAATAGGTAAGAATGTGTCTATTAAAGTACTGTCACAAGTATTTATGTGAGAAGACCAGCTGAAAAGCTTCCTAAAGCAGAGGTCTAGGCTTGTTCCAGACTTGTGGTGAATTGTATGAGTTCATTTGCTTATCTAGAGGCAGTCTTACCTTGTATGTCATCATGTGATAAGGTTTGGAGATCACTTAATTTCACAGAACCATGTAACTTAACTCATGTCATCTGCAAAATGCAAAGGCAAAGGTTGCACCTTGCATAGCTGGTGCAGCACGTTGGTACTCGAAACCGCTGATTGGTGCTGGGGAAAGAAATCCAAAGCAAATTGCATAAAATATTTTGACAACTGGAAATAGCCAGGTATGTCAACTCCTCTGAAATCCAGACTGTAACAAACCTCGTGCTAGGTCACATAATGGGGGTGACTGCTTGGCAGACCAGATAAGCAAATGCCAAGTGCAAGTGCACAGAATACATGAGAAATGAATGGTGCAACAGAAGAATGACTATACAGCCCAGAAGAATCAGTCCTGACAGACATGAAATATGGTGTTTAATAAGTTAATACTGTGTTTTCATAAATATGCATCCGTTTCTCCCTAGGGAGCACGAGCAAGAAATTACCTGGAGTTGAGCAATATGAAATAGTTTATCCACGGAAATTGCACGCAGTACATAAAAGAGATGTAGAAAGAAACAAAGAGGTATTAAAAGAGATAACATTTTTTTTGCTGGGAGATGGGGAAGGTTTTCTGGAGTCAGCGTACCCTTCGTTTTCAAGGGTAAGGGAATTTGGAGCCAGACACTTGATCTTCCAAAATGAAATGAAAGAGAAAACCTGGAAGAGTGATCCCGTGTCTGGTGAAGACAGGCTGTGAGGTGTGCTCAGTATGCAGTGAAGTACCTGTATGCCATCAGTGGGTCTTCTGTACTTGTATCTCTGCAAAGATATAGGTTTTGATGCTACTCGGGTTTTGAATAACGTATGGACATTTTAATTTGAAGTAAATTAAATCAAATGCTTAAAACTAAGCATGCTCTTACATACTTCAAGAGAGTTATGAAAACGTTTGAATTCAAGCATCCACTTCAGCACTTTCCTGAATATGCAGGGTATGTGCTTACAATTGAGACATAAATTTGCAAAGTTAAATTTGTTCCTCTATTTAAAAAATATGAAACAGAGTGACCTCCGTCTTATTCTATAACTGCCAGAATACTTATTTTTGGTGGGAAGAGGAGGAAAAGAATGCAGTTGGCAACTCAATAACAGCCAGCTCATAGTGAGGCCAGAAGTTGTAACAGTCCATATTCTAACACTTAAATCTGTTTACAGACAAAATACGATGACACAATGGAGTATGGAATCAAAGCCAACGGAGAGGAAGTCATACTGCACCTACAAAAAAATAAGTAGGTTTAGTTCAACTTTTTCCTTGAGCATTATTCCTCACTGTACATGGCTCTGTAGGGCATTCAGGATACAAAGACACAAAACTTAGGCTCCTGTAAGACAGATGTATTTTGGTAAATACAACCTTTCAGCTCCAATGAAAGAAGAAGAGGGGAGAGAAAGCATCATGTCACTATTCTGGGGATGTGAAATAACTACCCAGGCATATGACACTACGATGATGGAATGACTTGCCTATACTGCTAACACTGTTCTCCCGTTTATTTCCTAAATGGCTAAATCCACGGAATGTTTAATGTTTTCATATTATTTCACAAGTTTTCTGTGTCCATGGACAGTCTATGGGTTATATTTATTTGTTCTATGCTGGTAGAAACTACAGAGAAGAACAAGAGAAATATCCACGAAATAGGGCTATCTGTCTTGGCTCTGTATGCTTTTCGAAAATGGAAAATAGTCATAAGAAATGCAATAATCCTTAATAATTCAGCTTCCAGAACTCCCCACCTTAACACTACTGCTGCTGGGACTTTGAGTAGTCTAATATATACTGGCACTGACAAAATGTTTTATGGAAATTGAAAGCAAGGAGAGCTCACCTCCTTGGCTGAAGAGATTAACAGCATTTAAGCAGGCCATGCAGAGGGTATAGAGAAGCAGCGGGTTTTGTTACAGAAAAAAGCATACAAAGAAAAGTCCAAAACTGTACAGAGCAACACAAAATAAAGCACAGTTGTGATCTGCTGCTTGCTGCCTCCACCATAATATTTAACATGGGATCAAACAAGTCTGCTTTAATAGGTACTTTTCTAATAACTGTGTAAATACAATAGTACTATAATCAGTTCATGTTAAATATAGACTATAATTAACTGTTTGCCCCCTGTTTTAATCTAATCTAAATATTTGGAGGGAAATTATATTGTACTAAATCCCACTCTTGAAAAAGAAATGGGAATATGGCAGTTTGGGGTAGTTTCCCAAACAGAAGTGAACATAGACTTGCTTTGCTGCTAGCTTTAGTAAGATTACAGCCCTGGCTTAAAGTTAAGCAGCTGCTTAGTGCTCTGCTGTGTAGGAGCCTGAGTGCACAGAGTCTTGCAGGATCTGGCCTTCCATAGCAAATCACAAATGTGTATGCTAATAAGAAACCCAAAGGCACCTTTCCCGGTGGTGGAAGAAATACAGTAATTTATTCCACAGTCACGATGTCCTCCTTTGAAGGTTCAGGAACATGTATGTGTCCAAAAATAGAGTTTTATGTAGACAGAAAAGAAAAATCAAGTTCAGAGAGAATGATTACAAGGATGAGAACTTGCGCTAACAAAGTTATAAAAAAGCTGTGAGCAAAAGAATTGGACAAATATATGTTAGTGTGATCTCTGCACAGAATCTCTGAGTGTGAGCACAGGTACACATACGTGTATGCACGGGCACACGTGAAACAGATGAGGCAGCTTTTCCATTGACCTAGATCTTTGCTATTTATAGTCAGTGGGGGTGAACTGGGAAGAGAACAGAACGGTACCATTTCACACACGCTGTGGAGTGGTGGAAATGTCTACACAAACTGGAGGCCAAAAAAGGATCAATACTGCATATGTAATTATACATTTACTTTCAGATCTAATGAGAGATTAGTTTATACCAATGAAATAAGTAGACTTTAATTGCTTTCTTATTTTAGAAATGTCCCTTTGTTTGAGTAAGGATTATGAACAGGCAGAATTCCCCACCCAGCAGCTTTGCTTCCCTAGTTTTTCAATACTAATAATAACCTGAGTAATCATTTGTATTCCCTACATACTTTGCGTGTTATGTAATTGCCTCATTTCTAGATGACTACAATTTATATTGAATAATAACTGCACTTGACTCTTTGCAGGCACCTATTAGCTAGAGACTATACTGAAACAGTTTATTCTGATGACGGTCGACAAATAACAACAAGTCCTCACATCAAGGTAATAAAAAGAGGTTTTCTTCCCTCATACTTGCAGTCTTGAGGAGGTCCGTACGAGATTCATGGGTCCATGAAATAATAGCACATATCAGACAGAAGGAAAAGATTTTAAATCAAGGTTCTAAGCACCGTAATTTCGGATGCCTCTGAAGGGAGGCCAAAGATGCGACTCGTGACTTTGGCAGAGCTACACTGATTTATACCTGTTGAGAATCAGACACACGGTTTGTCTTTCAAAAAGACGACCACTTCTCACCTTAGTGGCTGATGAACACATTATATGAGCTGAATTTCTCTCTTTTGTCAGGAAAGGGAGTGGAGCCAGGGACATTCCACTGCCTCCTGACTTTGCCCTCCTGACTTTGCTCATACTGCGCAACTCCCTGACTTGCTTTTACACCCTAATCTCAGTGAGATCATAGATTCAGATAAAGACACATTTCCTCACTGGCTCACGTTACCACCCACGCTCACAGTGAATGTGCAGGTTACCCCAGGTGGTTTCTCTGAGCCATGACAAATCAGTTATTCAGATCCAGACACAAAGGAAGTCACTGTAGAAGTTATTTTTTAATTAACTGTGCACTCATGGGTCTTATCTTCAGCAAAGCTCTCACCTGAAGCTTTTTGTCCGATGTCATGCTATGTGTTTTAACACATGTAATTTGGAATACAAAGCCTAATATTCTTTGCCATGGAGCGATTAACAGGAACAGGAGGATCGTGAGTGAAATAAATGTGCATAAAGAATTCTGGGTTGGTTTTTTTGTGGAAAAAGATGCCATTTCTGATTGCTCCAATTGCTTTCACTCTCTGAATGGATCCTGTGAACAGCAAATAGCACCTACACCTGGTTAAAGACAATCTCAAACAGGCCTACCTGTGCAGCTTGCTGAATAAGGAATTCATACATTGTGGATACTTCATTATGATCTCAGGGCCTGTTTCTCTTGTGTCCTCAAAAAATGGAGAGCAATTCTCCACTTCTTTCTCTAGTAATTTTCACTTTATTGGTGTCTTTTTCAATGTGAGAAAGTTGGCACATTGTGAAGGAAGGAAGACAAATAAATGGTAAAGTGAGACCAAACATCCATGAGAAAAGAAAAGGCACAATGCATGCAGGTTTGAATACTGTTATAGGCCTCTCAAGAAATCTAGTAAGGAAAATGCTATGGGTAAAATTTTCCACAATACCTCAGTGACTTTGAAGTCTCTCTGAACGCAGAAGTGTTCATGAGACCTCAGATCCTGAAGTCAATTAAGTAATGAAAATTTTTCCCCTAATCATGTTTTAATATAATACATGTGTTTTAATCTCATTGAAGTTAAAGCATTTAATTGTTGGGTTAATATTAAAGGGTGTTTCCCTGAAATTTGGCCACAATAAAGTAATTCAGTATGGACCTTAATTCAGCAGAGCACATCAGTATATGCTTAATTTTGAGCGGTCAATATGCATATTCTTATTTTCATGTACTGTTGTGTATTGACCAGAGCACACCCTGATTGGATTTGTCGCAATCTGGGTCACTTTGTGTTGAAGGATAACAATAACAGTACCCTAGCAAACATAGAAATGGTCACCAGCTTTTTTCATTTTACAAATCTCCTCTAATGGGAGATTTCCTCAGACAGCATAGTTTGTTGTAGCTTGTAGGTAGAAATGCAGCCATGTCACCTGAAATCACTGCATCTAGGCCAATTCATTGCAGTCAGTGAGATATGGCCCAATTTGACAATGTATTTTTTCTTTCTAAACAGGATCACTGTTATTATGAAGGTTACATTCAGAATGATGCTGATTCCATAGCAAGCATCAGCGCTTGCAAAGGTTTAAGGTAAGACAGAGGTTTGGTTCCCAAAGGGTACCAATGGCAGAGTATGCATACTCTTTGAGGATAAATTTTCCAATTTAAATAGAATCAGGACGTAAATAAGTGGTGTTGTCTTTTATTCATGCTTACAAGGAAACTAGTTTACAAAAAAAAAAAAGGGACGCGGGGGGAGAAAGGAGGAAAAACCCTACCTTTCTACTTCAGTTTCAGAGGTTATAAACTGGAAGCTAAAGGAACAAATATATCAATAAATTTACATGACTAATTCCATATTAGATCAGATCGTACATCATAGCATTTGGTAGTGCTTACAGTAAACGTTCAGGGCTGATGCTTCTAAGCTGTAGGAAGCTCCACTGGCACTTCAGGAGAAGGCTACATTATTTTCAGTGCTACAGCAGTTACAGGGTCAGAAGGTTCAAGCTGTTGCATGAAAAGCTCGCTTAAAAGATTCTGCTCATTTGTTATCACTGAAGATGCAGTGGCATAACATAAAATGGCAAGAGGATGGCTGTTAAGTCTGAGAAGCTGCAACAGAACATTTTCCCGGTGGTTAGTGAGGTTTTGCCAAAACCCAGACTTTCTTTGTGAACACTTCTTGCACAGCTTGTGAGTTTACATGTTAACACAGGATGCTTATTTTGACATTTGCTGCTCAAAATGATTCAAAACGCTTAATTCCTTTCACTATTTCAGCTTTTCATCTCAATTAAAGATGAAAACATATCTTTGAATTCCCCACTGAACTGAAATTCACTTTTCAATCACCTCTGTTAGCACAAAACCCCAAAATTTAAATCCAATAAATTCCTAAACCAGTTTCCTTTTGACTGACAGTCTCCTACTCGGAGACCTCACCTGACCAGCCAGATCTTCCAATTGACTCAGCAGCTTTGATTTCTCCCTTTAAACTGTTGTACGCTCTGCCTGCATGCTGACAAACTATTCCATTGCATCAGTGTGTGCAATGGTCCATACACTTGGGCTAAATGCTGTTAGAGATAATGTTGCTATCTTGACTCAGTCCTGTGGATTCAAAAGATCACAGTCTAACTAATTTTCTTAGCGGTTATTTTGAGACCCATGGTCAGAAGTACCTTATTGAACCCTTGGGAACTTCAGATAGAGACGAGCATGCGGTCTATAAGTATGAGAATCTCGAACAAAAGTCCATAAAAACCTGCGGTGTAATCAATAATACCTGGGAATCTGATTCAAGCGACCCCATCAATGACATCTTCAAATCCAGCAACAGTCCAGAAGTAAGTACATACTTAAACAACAGTCCAGTAAGTACATGTCAGAAAAGAAATCGAGGCTGTAGGAGAGCTCCATGAGTTGCACAAGTCCCGCTTTGTCCAGTGGCACCTCCAGAAAAGAAGCAATCGCAAAGAGTGAAGCATAATCAGATCTTAAAAACCCATGCAAAATCTCACAGATCTGAGATTTCAGTCACCACCTGAGTTAAGCTGTCCTGCATGTACTAATAGGTATGCATGTGCATCTTTAAACATCTAAATACTTCTTAATATCTAGCCTACCTTTCATCATTTTAAAACAAGGCAATCCCATTCTAAATGACTTGGCTAAAGAAACACCCTCGTAACTAATACATGGGTTTGAAATTGCAAAGGTTGAGACTGACACGGGCCCTAGAAGTAATTTAAATGTATCTTTTCTTTAGATGAAGGCATACCTGAAAGCAAAAAAGTATCTGGAAGTTTACATAGTTGCAGACAATACTTTGGTAAGTATGGAAAGATGATTTTTTCCATTTGACCAGCTAGAGGTGAGCTTTCCAAGGTAGGGACTACTCATATCCTTGGGCTCCTACTACAATTACAGTGCTACACTATGTTTTACCACTGAATTTGGCTAGGAATAGGATTTCCTAATGTCGATTGATTTTGAAAATCCCACCTGTAGATGATGAGAATTCAGAAAACACCGTGGAGTGCCTGTCGTCTTCTGCACCCTACACATAGACACACATTTTAAAAGGGCCTGATCTTGAAATATATTGTCTGATAAAATAGTACATTGAGAAGATAATAATAAGTAGACCAGGTATGGTGTGGTTTGCAATGCAATCTTCTGTGGGATATTTCTTTTCGGATAAATCACTTTACCCCTCTCCTCTTCCTAACATACTATATTTAATTTTTTAGTATAAGAAGTATGAGGAAGATGTTGAAACTGTAAGACAAAGGATATTTGGAATAGTCAATTACATCAACACGGTAAGAGTAAATACAGCAAAGTGAAATTGAAATAGAAGTTATTTATAATTTCTTTTCCTTTTGCAAACATAATGAATTTTCATTATTGCACGTAGGAAAGAATGAAAACTGAACTTCATTGTAATTTAGGAAACAAATTTAACACATCTGTCCATATTATCCTGTTCTTTGTCCTCAGATATGAGATTTCTATAAATTCAATTATTGTTGAAGAAAGATTTATACCATATTTTCTTAACAGCTGTTAAAGTGAATGATTGAAATCCTTAAAAACAAAAGAACCAATTTCCAATTCTTCATTTCTTTTGCAAGTCAAATTTCTTCTAAAATGTTGCTAGAATTTTCAAGTATTTTAAAACCATTTTTATAGTTGGTTTAAATGTGGGGGGAAATAAGATTTCATATTTTGTTTTGTCTTTTTAAGTTTTTGTTGCAACTTCAAAGTGCAGAAAAGCTTAAATCAGGTCTGGAGTGGACTATATTGCAAGTGACAAAAGTGAACCAATGACCAGGATAAGTGTTTGTTTCAGAAGTCTTCATAACGTACTTCCTTTTTACAACAACACTGTTTCTCTGCTGCAGGTTTATAAGGCCATAAATATCTACGTGGCTTTAATTGGCCTAGAAGTATGGACAGATGGTGATAAATGCCTCCTGAGTCGTGCTGCAGGATTCACTCTGGACAGCTTCTCAAAGTGGCGTCTATCGGATTTATTAAAGAGGAAAAGAAATGACAACGCTCAGCTAATCACGTGGGTACCACTCTGTTTCCTATTTGCATTTCCAAGTATGTTAAAGGAATTTGTTCTTTAAAAATTGGTCACCAACCCATCAGAGACACTGTCTATACTGAACCAGATTTCATGCTTTCCAATACTGGGTTGTACTAATTCTAGGACAAAAAGATAAATGCATGCTCTTGTTTCTTGCTTTTATTTTCTTACGGAGCACGATTACCTTCTAGGACATAGTATCTAATCTTTCTATCTGAATCCCTGCAAAAACAGGCAATGTGGACTTTTGCTACATCTCAGTCTCTGCTTTTCCCTGCTCTGGTCACTGAACAGTTGAGTGTCCTGAAGACTGCAGCATAGTCTAACAACCTAAGGAACCACGACATGAAGTTTAACGGCTGGGAAATGCATGTTGCCAAACTAAACCATCACTCACTTCGCTATTCTGGCTCAGGTTCAGTGGCCCTGATTCATCCAAGCACTTTGCTACATTTAGAGCACTTCATCAAGCTCTTTACACTTAAACAGATGCTTTAAGTCTGATGAACAGCAACACAATTTAAGTAAAAATTTAAAATGAAAAGTGTATCCAATTGTTTTCTGACTTGCCGTGATCTTAAGCACATCCTCAAATATTGTATTAAAGCAGGGATGCAAACCAGAGCTGGAAATGAGTATATGCTTAAAGCCTCCAACCTGGCTAAGAAGGCAGACTTGACTTCAGATCTGCTTCCTGGTCACACCATTGCATTTCACTCTGCCTTTCTTCTTCCTTACAGAGGCTATGACTTTGAGGGGACAACGATTGGATTAGCCTTTCTAAAATCCATATGCAGTGATATATATTCTGCAGGTATTATTCAGGTCTGATTTATTTTTATTTTATTTTTTAAAGGCTTTTCTATGTTTTTTACTCAACCAGCAAAGAACATTTATGAAAATTATGGGGTGTACAACACTTTCAGCTCTCTGTGTGGTGTATTGTTTTATTAGATTGCAGAAATTCACAGTCAGAGATTTTATTTTTAATTAAGTGCAGAGGGTGAAGAAAGCACACACGAAACATGGTATCTGTGTTATCTAAATGCCAACATCAAACTCTGACACCTGTATTTGGAGTACCAGGCCCCAATAGAGTCAAAGGACAGAAAGAAGTGATTTTGTGCCTCTACCTTAAGGCTCCCCGTTTTGAACAGGGAATTGGTTCTGACTATCATAACGCATATCAGCAGTTTAGCCACTTAATTACAGCTGCCTAAACTACTGTACTTAAAACTTCAGCCTGAACAGGAACACAGATCCAAAACTTTACCAACACCACCGGGAACTCAACTGCTGCACCCAGCTTCAGAGACCGGGCTTGTTGGTAAGAGGAATAACCCACGTGAATTCCAGCTTTCCCACACCATCAGGAAATCCTAGGATGATCGTAAAACCAGAATGCTTTTCAAGGTGCAGGCATGCATTTTGTAGCAGCATGATTTGCAATGCCATGCTCGAGAGTATGACCAGTATGCTGTGTCTAGTGCTTTATGCATTTCCACTACCACCTGCTGTTTATACATCTGGATTTCACTCAAAAGAGCTAGAATTTTCCTTTCCTTCCTCCCACCAAGCAGCACAAAACACCAAGCTAAGAGTGAAGACGGAGCACAGCATCTGCCTTTCCTTTCTGTGCACACACAACACTGTACACAATAGTCACCTTGGTGTAATGAGTAATAATTATATCGCACCCACGTAATTACCCTAAGCAGAGAGACCGCTATCCAGAGAGAGGATTAACAGTTTCAGATGTTCAGGTCCCCTTAACACTCAGCTGTTACTTGGCAGCCTAACTTCCTCATGTTTATTTAAAAACTAATTATACCAATTTACTTGTGTTCGTTAGTGGTATCATCTCATTGCTATTATAATATAGTCCAGCATAAACTGTGGAATAGATGCATGCACGGATTGAACAACATATCAATCCTTATGTAGCAGTGAGGATAATTTCACTTGAAAAAAAATTGTCCTATTTCTTAGCCACACGGCTTCTCTGATGTTCCTACTTGTTCTAGAATACTCATTGAAATAATAGCCTGTTCTTATCTCTGCAGGATCATAACAGAAACGAAATTGCAGTTGCAGCCACCATGGCACATGAGATGGGACACAACCTTGGCATGAGTCATGACACCAAAGCCTGCACATGTAGCGCTAAAGTCTGCATCATGACAGATACTGTCAGGTAGGAGCTTGGATAAAAAGGCGAGGGCGTTAATGCACAGGGCAGTTAAGGATGGGCTTTGAATAAGCTGCCAGTTTCCAAAATGGAGTAGTAATTATTTTTATTCTCTGAGATTATTCCGTTCAAATTATACAAAAAGAAGAGAAAAATGAAGAAATTCCAGGCCCTTGTTAGATATCCCCAGCCGGACTGCTCCCCCCAAAAATAATCCAAAACAAGACAAAAAAAACTTTAGTCACTTTTGGATAACATTAGCTTTGCACATGTGGTGGGGTCCTTCACATTAAACCATAAGTAATTTCTTCCTTGCAACGACAACAGCATGAAACCGCTGTGGTATCTCAGATGACAAAGCTTCCCCAAGATTTACCTAAAAAGTATATTTTTGTTCTCTACCCTGAAGATGCCCCCTGTGAAAACCACACAAAGTGCTTGCACCTTCAATGAACATCCATTAGATAGCAATTTAGTTCAATTTTCATCACTAGTTGAACACCCTGAGCCTCTGGCTGAAGAACCTAGTGGGAAAACTCCTAATGCCTTAAGCATCCAGGCACAAATTCTGTAGACAAGGCTGAAATCTCTGAGGTGTGGGATTTATTATATGCAGTGTTTACATTTAGTACATTAATTTTTTCTGATCTGTTTGTTTCCACTTTTTTTCCTGCTGTAAGTAGGAGATAGCCATTGTATTTATTAATATATATATTTGGAAAAATGGTTGCACCCAATAGTTTGGGGGATGGTCACTTGTTTCATTTCTCTTGTAAAGGGTATTGCTTCTCCTTACCTATGCCGAGTCTAACGTAAATCCTCTGGCTTTCTCAATATAGTTCTATCATCCCCGAGAAATTCAGCTCTTGCAGCCTCCAAAGTTTTGAGAAATACATGTTGAGTGACATGCCAAAATGCTTAACAAACATCCCAGATGTAAGCAGCATCATAGCACCTCCATCCTGTGGAAATGGCTTTGTGGAAAAAGGAGAGGAATGCGACTGTGGTACTCCTGAGGTATCTGCATAACCAGGAATAAAATAATACTTGGAAGAGGCAAAGAGTTTTATTCAGGCTGTACAGTAGCTGGTTTCTGTTAGTTTCTGAGGTGGCCAGTTCAAAGCTAGCTGAAATATTTCTGTAGAAACTGTGGTCATCAAATTGCTGGTCTGCAATGTAGTCACCCCCATAAAGTGCCTGCCAAATAGTGGGAAAGATGACTGCATGGTTTGTCATGCTGCATTGACAGAGGACCTGAAAATGGGGAAAAGCCATATGTACAAAACCACCTCGGCAGAAATAAGCAAGTTCCCTGCACAACTTTGATCAGCGCTTTCATAATCAAACACACTTTGTATTCTTTATGCGCTCGCTCACAATGGCTGGCATAGCTTCTAGTGAAAATGGTTTTCAAAGAAGCAAAGTGCAGGTCCAAGATATCCTTCCCTCCCTTGATAACCAAGTACAGGATGGTTTGTTGAGAACACAGGACAGAGGGGACCAAACCCTGAAGCAGTATACCAGAGCTCTGATCGCTGATTCTGTCACAGGAGTGCACAAATGACTGCTGCGACCCCGAGACGTGCAAACTGACAGCAGGTTCCACGTGTGCACACGGAGAGTGCTGTGAAAACTGCCAAGTAAGACTCCTTTTTATCTCTAGCTTCTCATATTTTCTGGGGTATATTTTTTTTTCTCCCGTGAGAAAGCAGTAATACACCTTTCAAAAGAAACAATCCTCTTTATTGTAATTACTGACATAGCACTGTAACGACAAGCACACTTTGTCCATCCCAAACTACACCACAACTATCCATTCACTCAATCTTTCAACATCCTGGAGAAATGAGCATTTTGATTACCTGTTTTGTCCTGGAAAGAAAAGCTGAGGCACAACCAGGCAAAAATCTCATCAATTGACATAACCAACTTTACATTAGATAGGGATCTGGCCCCTCATGCAACTTGTACAGTGAGGATGAGATTCGTCTCCCCTAATTTTAGCCCTCTAGTTCAGTGTGATCTTTAAATGGCATGGAAGAGCAGTGTGTTAACTGTGACATTGCTTTTCTCCCGCTTCAGTATAAAAAACCAGGAGCTGTTTGCCGAGCAGTTAAGCATGACTGTGACCTGGCTGAGATGTGCACCGGCTTTTCTGGAAATTGCCCAGCGGATCGATTCCGTGTGAACGGATATCCCTGCAACTACGGCGAAGGCTATTGCTACATGGGAAACTGTCCCACCCGAGATAACCAGTGCAAAGCTGCTTTTGGACCACGTGAGTACAAGTTGGCATTGAAAAAAATCAAGTTGTCTAGGTTAAAGGAGAGAGACAGAGGTAGGCTTTGTCTGCTAGCAAACCATCAAAGACCTTTTGTAAATCAGGAACAGTGTATCTATGTAAATGAGTTCTAGTTTGTAGCATAAACTTTATTATTATTTTTATATTTAACACTGATTATAATAACGAAAGCTGAAGCTCAGAGCATAGCATACAATGTATTTCTAGAGAAATGGGAAGTGGCAAGTGTATTCCTCTTTTGCACAATGCTTTTAAGATAACTCTGGAATGGAGAAGGGTGAGTATTCTTTCCTTGATAGAAAATGTCTGTATTTCAAATTAATGTCCAAATTTAGCATGCCTTTATGTTTCTGAAGGTGCATGGTGGCTTACCCTCTTCCCAGTCCTAAACCATCTCCAGTTCTGACTATGTCCCTTCTCTTAGGCAAGGTCTATGTTTGTACTGGATAGAGAGAGAACACACAGGATAGGTTCTGCTGTGTGTACACAGTAACATTACAGAATTAATGCATGAAGTGCCAGAGAAAGTCATTTAGGCCCAGGGTAACTTCACTGGGAAAGGCCATTTCCTACACAGGTAAAGGAAGTTGAATATTATTAGTTTTCACAGGCAGAGAACCTAAACTAATCCCATTGCATTTTCCTCTTTCACAGAGGCTACTGAAGGTGCAGCTTCCTGTTACCGGATGAATGAGAAAGGGGTATATTATGGATACTGCAGAAAAGAAAAAGGTAGTCACGTCCCGTGTAAAAAAAAGTAAGCACTGTGTTACAGAATTTGCTGGGATTTGGGAAGAGAGACCATTCTATTCAAATTAAGAGACAGAAGCAAAGAGCACACTATTTTAGATGGCACATATGTCCATGTGTCACTGCTTTTTGTTCAGTTTGAATATTGTGGTAAAGACAATTCTGAGAAAACTAGTTTCCAAATCATGAGATTAGTCTGAGAAAGAGCAAGCACGTACATATATATGTGCAAGCCTGCTTGTGAGGACGGCTGCGTGTGTGTGCATGCATGTGCAGGTAAGTACAGGGAAGGGATTTTTGGACAGGGAACTTGAACCTCAGGCGAACCTCAGAAGCTGAGGACAGGTCAGTTAAATACTCATTACTGCAAATTACTGTGGGCTCCCTAATAAGCTCAAGAGGAATTAAGAACCTGCCACCTTCTACTCACAAACTGACCTGAAAACACCACAAACCAGAATTCCTTTCTGCAGCTATTTCTTTGGAGGTCCTGTACAGACACAACAAATTCAAGCTGGAGGAGAGACCGGCTCAGATAGTTTTGCCATGCCATGTCATTGTTCTAACAGCTCTTGTTCTCCTTCCAGAGATTTAATGTGCGGAAAGTTGTTCTGTACCGGCGGGAAGGAGATGCCTCAGGACGGGAGCCTGGTGTCTTTTGAGTCCTGCAAAGCAAGTTTTCCTAGAAATGGAGAAGTGGACCCAGGGATGATTCTTGATGGAACGAAGTGCGGGAACGGGATGGTTAGTAGAGAAAAGCTTTTCTCTTTTTTTTTTCCACTCTTTCAGTCTTGCTTATATCATTAGCTCTTTTACCAGACAAGAAAGATTTTAAACAGGGAAAACGGAAGTGGACACTACTGCTGATCTGATTTGCCATACCTTCTGCCTTACATCTATCGCAAATCAGCAGCAAGGCAAACAGGAACTGCTGTCGTTCCAATTTCCTTATGCTTGACTGTTGTCTTATTATTTTTCAGTGACAGCACAAACATACCCTTGTATGAAGGATCAAAAGATCACACATATATTACTATTTTTAATTATTTCCATAATGGATGTGTTAGGCATCACTGAGTGCTATGTCCAATTTCTTTGCTATATATTTCTACTTGGGGGGGAGCAGGGAGGATGAAGGATTGAAGAGGAGCAGAAAGCAGTGATGTCTGTACACCTTTGTCACTCCCTTTGCTATAAAATACCCAAAGGTCAAATGAAAAATTATATCCACATATCAAACTCCTAATGTAGGTTTACGTGATTTGCAGACCTGTTTCTATGAATCCTTTTACTCTTCATCACTTTACACAATAATGTGCAAGCTCTGCATGTTCTGAAAGCTATAAAATCACTTTGGTAACATTTGCCCTGTACATTTCAGGTGTGCAGCAATGGAGAATGTGTTTATGCTGAAGATGTCTTTAAATCAACCAACTGCTCTGCCAAGTGCACTGGACATGCTGTAAGACATGAGCATTTGATGATATTAACTTAAAAAAAAGCAAAAATTATGCATATCAGCTACAGACCTTATTGATGACAGTATTTAAGTCATTGGGATAGGAATTTGCAAAAGTTGTGAGTCAGAAGCTTCCTATATTTTTATGAAAGCAAATCTAACCTGATACAGCATCAATATTTTTGCTAAGGAGATCACAGGTGATGGACAAAGATTCTGCGTCTGGCCCTGCCTCTGAGCCACAGTATCACAGCTATTCTCTTTCAGGTCATCTTCTGTTTTGGGAAGATAATTGTGCTCATCTTACCTGAGCATTCAGAGACCTACAGATATAAAGACCAACTCTGCTGCTTTGTGCCTTGTACTGTAGCTTTCACTGCAGAAACACCTGCAAAAGGCACATGGTAGCAGACAGTCAGGCCTGTACTTTACTGTGCAAAACTGCTACTCTCTGTGCTAATTTTTGGTCCAAGTTAAATGAAAGGGGTTTTCCAGACCTAGCTTCGATAAGCTTATCAGGACCCTGATCCAGAGCCACTGAAATTTTATGACATCACAGCTTCGCTCATATTTCCAACCTGAAGATATTCCCAGCTTTGTGCTTCCTTAGGTGTGTGACCACGAGTTGCAATGCCAGTGTGAAGAAGGATGGGCACCACCAACCTGTGACAGCTCGTCGGCAGTTACCAGTAAGTGCTGTATGGCCACACATTGGGTACTGTCATCTGCTGGCTGAAGTGAGCTGCTTTAACTCCACTGAAACAGCCCTAACTTGCACTGGGTGCCAGACTGTTTCTTTGCAAATATTGCATATCTACCTCTCTGATTTCTGCGCATCTTTAAGTTGCTGAAGCTTGTATGAATGACTAGAGCAAGCTATTTTTCTTTCTAACCTGACAGAAGTGATACAACCAGGGCGTTATTCAGAGTAGCAGGCTTTCCTTTCTCCATCCTGAGATAACAAGCACACTGTATTAGCTCACTGTCAAATTTGAGCGGAGGCGAGCTCCCAGAGGTTTTGCTGTGAGGGTGGCAGGCAAGTTCATTTCTCTATCATCTGCATGGAGCTGGCCTTTAACTGATCTACCTCTGAGGGAAAATACTTTGTGTACAGATTTTCATGTGTTTGGGAGAAAAAAATTTTAAGCCTTTGTTATTAAATATTTTTGCCCTCTCTGCAGACTCACTAGGGCACTGCCAGCCTTCAACATTGTGGCTTGGTTGAAGCTTTAAAATAGCTTTGCTGAAGGAAGACTGTGAAGCCTTAGTTGTATACAATGCCAAAGGCCTGTGCCCGGTTTTGGGTAACACCCTTTGAGAAAGAGGAGAGGAATGACAATGAAATGATCTTTGAGGATGGATAGAAAGGGCTAGGTTTGTTTAGCCCAAGGACAGCTCAGGCAATAACGACAGTCTTCAAATATGGCAACAATGGCAGGAATACATGCCTTTCCATCACCATTTGTGGCAGGGGAAGCCGCCATAAGCTTGAGCAATAGTGAGGACAAATAGGGTCTACACTTTGTGAAAAAAAACTACTTTGCCAATGGTTGTGATTGGAAACTGCTTAGTAATAGTGGATCTTTTAAGAAACAGCAACTTGTGTTCTCTCACCCTGACAGGCTTCGCTATTGTTGCCGGTGTGCTGGTTGTCCTCGCTGTCACAGCAGCTGCAGCAGTGTTACTTATCCGCTTCCGAGTATTCAAGAGGAGGTAAAATACTTACTCCCATTGAGGACAAAAAACCCCTAAAGCCAAGCAATTTGTGGATAGGTTTTAAGCTGGGGTTTTCAAAGGGGGTGGAGGGAATTAGACACTGGAAAGCCAAGGAAGTTGGTCCATGACCTTTGTTCAGCTGTTTCAGAAATCCCGTAGTTGGGAGAGGACTGAAGACTTGAAACTGTAGCTCTCAAGATTAATCCTAAATAATTAAAGTAAGGGGGAGAAAGACAGACAGAAAGACAGACAGACAGGAAGGACATGGTTATATAACACACCAACAGGAGTGAGGCAGGCATTCAACTTCAGCAGGTTTTTTTTACTTCAGTCAGGATAAGATTTACAGTTATATGTAATATTTGCACAGCTGCCAGACCAGAAGGGGACCTGGAGCCACAAACCAAGTCTTTGTGGATCAAGAACAAAGACACAGAGAACACCCTGTCCTGGCGGTACCTGCCCAGAAGGTAAGAGCAGAGAGGCACTGGGTCAGCTATAGTCTCCCTGGGACTGTAACCGAGGGGTCAAAACATCAAAACTCATCAGCCAAAGTGCTCTGCATTTCCAGGAGGGCTTCAAAACACTTGTCTAAGGCTGAGAGGACAGTGCTGTGAATCCCAGCACAAGGAGGGAATGGAGAGAGCATATGGCACTAATGGGGCATGCAAAGATAATACACAAGATAAGGGCTCCATCCGATTTAACTGTTCCCTGTTTTCAGATGAATGATAAGAAACTTCTCCTTCCTGTACCTCCACTGCAGGAGAACAAACCACAGCTCCAGAGCGTAAGTACTTCTAGAAAATTTCTTTGCTTTCATGTTGGCTTTAGGGAAGACGGTACATACCAGTTCACGGCATGGTGGACTGCAATGACAATCTGATTCCAAAGGCTGGGGAAATCACTGCACTCCAGATAAGGCCCTGTATGTTCTCTCAGGGCCAGATAGCATAAAGCATCCCTGCTTCTGAAATGAATGCATCCTTTTACCCCAATTAATGCACTTTTTATATAGAACACAAGCCTGTACGTTCCCATGGGAACATGTGGATGCACATATACACGATATGTATATAGGGTCAATATGTTTTATGTTCTCTTCTTTCACAGCCTGCTGTAAGGCCAAAAGGTCCCCCACCTCCTGTTCCTTCTACCAAACCAACCTCTTCTCACAAAGAAGAGATTTTTGTAAGTATAACCCTGCAACTTTTCACATCTTTCATCCAAGTTGCAAATGACTATCAGTTGCCAATTAGTATTTTCAGTTTCTGACTATGATTAAAAAAAAGTCACAGACATTCAAACCACATATTCTTTAGGGTAGAAGTCACCTTTTTTTGCCATGTAATCCTAAACTGCACAAAATACTCTTAATCTGTGCCAAGGAGTCCTGTACACCATCACAAGCACATCTCATTAGCAATAGTACATGGAGTCCAAACCAACAGGGATTTCAGGTGTAAACACGATGCAAATGATGAGCATCTTTCTACTAGAGACATCTGCAATGGTCCCTATATTGTGGAGATCTGGTGGTCTCTAAAGATGTCACCTGTGAGGGGATCTCCATCAACATGCAGAGAGAGAATTCCTAAAAAGATTTGGCAACCAGAAGAATATGAATATTTGCCATTAATAAACCCAAAGCATCCTACTTAAATGAAAATGCCTCCCTCAAATATTGACCGTCTCAGCATTTGAGCCCCCTGCCCACCTGATACAAGGACATAGAAACCATCTTCACACTAGCAACCTAATTGCCTGGTACTGCCTGCGTAAAGAATGATGGGTCAGGACTAAATAAGAAAATAATTTTTAAAAAACCCGCACACATACCGGCTTGATTATAAAAACACATTTAAATCCCACTGTCTTTAGAGATGCTTTCCTCAACACACACCCTGAGCATCTGATCAGCTTTAGCTTCCTAAGCAGTCTATTTGAGCAAGGATACTTGAGATACAGATGAATTTATACATTGAGAATAGCTCAGTGGTCTTCTGAAACAGGAGATCTAGACCCCTTGTGTATTTGTAATACTGTGCCTTCTTGTACGTGGACAGATTAATCTAGTTCACCCCTAGCTTTTCCACTAGGAAAATGCTGTAGTAAATATATGAGATAACAGTAGCAGCAGCTGAGCTCTGAGGAGGTTCTGCAGCTGCTCAGACAGGAAAGCCTAATGACATTTAAACTACTTTTCTGTTATAGGCACCAGAGAGAGAACCTGCTCATCTCCCAGTTCCCAAAGGCAAACCTCCACCTCCACCAAAGGTAACCCAAGTTCAAATGTGAACAGCAATTCTTTCAGGATGCAATTCATTGAAACTGCACTGGGCACACTGTGATTTAACTCTTTCTTTTTCACGTAGGCTTTAAAACCTCCAATTAATCCCAGAGTATGAAGCTTCTGAGGTAGGGATGATCAAGATACCTGAAATTTTCAGGGACAATTTGTTTGTCCTTTGATTACTCCATTTTTGGCAAAGGCAACCAAGATAGTCATCCTGTTCTCTTTTGAAAAAGAACAACTGATTGACAGCTGCTTTGAAAGAAAAAGTTTGGTTTTCAAACAGCAAGGAACTCTTTGGTGATGACATCAAGCTACTGTCCGAAAGGAAACAAAGCAGAACTGCTACTTGCACTGAGGTGTAGACTGGGAGTGAGTTATGAAAGCTGCTTAACACATCCTAACTCCTAGGCCACCACCGCAAGATGTGGCTGCACTGGGGTGCCCTGCATCTACACTGCTTTTCTGAGTACAGACCTGAGATCAGGGAAGGTATGGCTACTGTATGTTTGTAGATAGTAAACTCATTGCTACATTTCTGGATCTTTGCCAGTCCTCTCTTCAGCAACAGACCGGACCTTCTCTTTCATGTGCAAGTTGCAAGTTCTGGGAAAAGTAAAATCCTTCCTGTCCTTCGGAAAAAAGTTTGTATCCTCAAGGCCTGAACTAGCCTTGGAATAATAAGATTACACACTGGAAATGCATTGATTCCGGAAAGATCCTTTTGGATTGGATTCTCTCATTAATCTTTAGATTACCTGTTAAACAAAATTCCTCTGGTGAGTAGGTAGAACTGGAGATACGCTCAAAAGCAAAGCACACAGGAGTCAAACCACTTGCTGCTTGCAAGTGCTCCCGGAGCTCAGGCTGTGCCAGTTTAAAAAGACCTCCAGCTGCCACCATTGCACTTGGACAGAAAAATTTAGAAAAGCACAGTCAACAAAATCCTTAATCATTTATTTAATTTGCCCCTCAGCTCCAGAAATACCTGAGTATTTCTCCCTTCCAGGATATACACACCTTGGTGTTTTCATTTAATTGCTCTTGCACTGGGGTGTGTTATTGTAAAGTTGCTAATGAGAACTAGGCTGGGCACAGGGGTTTGTTATTGTGGGACAGCATCGCAGCGTGAGGCTTTGCATACTGGTTTATTACTGAGGGGTTCTTCATTCGTTCTGGCCTGTTGGCATCAGCATTGTTGACACTATTGGCCTGCTGGCAGAGATCTGCATGATACTGTTGGCATTGATGTTGTTAATACTGTGAGGGTGCTGGCACTGATGTTATTGTTACCGTTGGCACTGATATTATTCATGTGGTTGGCATCAATATTTTTAAGTTAAAGCACACAGAAGTGTTTTTCAAGGAACAAAAATTTTACCAGGGGGAAAAAAAAAAAAGAAATAAGGAAAAAAAGAGAAAGAGAGAAACAAAATTGTCCTGGACCCAAAGTACTCAAGATTTTATAGGGGTTCCAGTTTGAACTGGATTTGGGTTTGGATCACAATCAAAATCAGAACACAGATCCAAATCGATTACACTGTGGCTCAGGAAGGCAGTTTCCAGCCCTTGGGCATAGTGGCTTTGCTAGAGAAGACCACATGGCTGCCAAACTACCAAAACAAGATCTGGGGCCTCGGGCCACCATTGTGCATACTAACCTTTACCTGTACTTGGTTCTGACCAGGGCCTATCAGGACTTTTAAAAAAGCCCGATCCTCAGAGGGCCTGAAACCTTCTACTCAAGTTTGCGAACCAGCACACATCTGCTGAAATCCTGATCCACGTAATCTTGTTTGGATACTGAACATACAACTGTACAGTTACTCTTCAAATGCAGAGCCTTGTTATTTACAGTGACTGCATACTGCAGATCCATCATCTCTGATGCAGAAATGCATATAAAACACCCAATTTCTTCTTTTGGGCTAGGCTTGTTTTGAGGTTGCCAATCAAGTACTGTATGCTCTGCAAAACACAGATGTGATGAAATTACAGTCTTCAGTTTGAGGAGTGAGGTGGGGTTTTTGTTTTAGGATAGATTTTATTGGAAGAGCATAGCTTTCTTCCACTTTGGATAATTGTTTTTTATTTGAGTCAGCGTTGTGGTTTAACCCCAGCCAGCGACTGAGCACCACACAGTCGCTCGCTCACCCCCCCTCCCTTGTGGGATGGGGGAGTCAGAAGGGTGAAAGTGAGAGAATTCTTGGGTTGAGATAAGAACAGTTTAATCACTGAAATAAAAGAAAATAGTAGTAATAATAATAATAGAATATACAAAGCAAGTGATGCATGATGCAATTGCTTGCCACCCACCAACTGATGCCCAGGAGCAGCAGCCCCCCAGCCAGCTTTCCCCCAGCTTTATATGCTGAGCATGACACCATATGGTGTGGGATATCCCTTGGGTCAGTTGAGGTCAGCTGTCCCGGCTGTGTCCCCTCCCAGCTTCTTGTGCCCCCCCAGCCTGCTCGCTGGTGGGGTGGGGTGAGAGGCAGAAAAGGCCTTGACTGTGTGTCAGCACTGCTCAGCAGTAACGAAAACATCCCTGTGTTATCAACACTGTTTCCAGCACAAATCCAAACCACAGCCCCATACCAGCTACTGGGAAGAAAATTAACTCTACCCCGGCCAAAACCAGCACAGTCAGAAATGTATTTTTATCTATCTGTATTTTACTATGGTGTAAAGATTCAGAACTTATTTTTTATGAACTGTAATTAATGTATTTACAAAGATTTCTGTATTAAAAGTATTCTATCTACACTGGAGGTAGTTGTTTTGGTTTTTTAAAGATCATCATTCACACATGAAACACATGACAATAGCGTAAAGTGGGATCATTTATAGCATTGCCAAATCCCTAAAACTCCCAATTTGGACCAAAAAGATCATTCACAGGTATTGTCAAACCCTGCCAAGTTAGCCAGTAAAGCTGAATTAAGCTTATAATAAGGGTTGACAATATACAAGATCACAATTTTTCTGCCACCTTAAAAATCTATTTCTTCATGGTTTCCAACCTTTTCCACTTTGTGAGCACTCAAGAATTTTCCAAGGATATAGAGATTTGAAGCAAGCTAAAGTCTAGAGACTTGCTTTTTCTTCATTACCTTTCTAAGATTCAACTCCCAAACTATGGAGCTTGGGCTTACTTTCTCCTGCAGAAAACCAGCACTCTGTCCGACCTGTATGGGCTCAAACCTCCTTAATATCTGAACACTTTCAGTAAGCAAAGCCTGCACCCCAGCACCCAAGCAGAGCGCGAGTGCTATACTGAGACCAAGCATCCATCTTCAGCAATGACTTGCAGTAGAAACCTAAGAAAAATATATAAGAGCACACATCTATAGCAGTTGGATTTACAGCTTTTCTTGGCCCCAGCATCCATAGGACAGATGATAGTATCTCCTGGATGGAGCAGATGTTCTGTCATTCCAGCCAGGCCTTGCACAAAAGGGCTCGTCTGTAGGTACAATCTATTGTTCCATTATGCAAACGTGACATCTACTGTTAAAATGCCTCTACTGCAAGAGGAAAGCGAACCCAAGAAAACTGAAGACATCTTCAGCACTCCAGTTGTCAAGAGCCTGCAGTACATAGCCCCAGAGGGCTACTACATCATCAGATGCATTTCCCTCTGTAGTCTCACACTTTTCACCGGATTGCCATAGTTTGATCTGGGTCCAGCTGTTCCTTTATTCCTGGCTCAGGGCCCCTTGCTCAGCATGATTTGCCACACAGACGGTACAGCAGAGCAGCAAGCCCACCTGCTGGCATCATATAGTAAGATACAGAAGGGATTTTGGCACAGTGCAATCACTACCAGTGAACTGACACTGACTGAATTTGCATTTGCTGTGCAGGAGCCACGTGCCAGAACCTTGTCTTGCTCCCAGCCCAAAAGCAAAGCAGTTTACCACTGGTTTTGGGGTGGATTTTTTTTTTTTAGTATGAGTTAGCACTCCACTCCTCCATCTCACCTTACTCCATAGGAAAACAAAATGTCTTTTTTTCCCCGTCTCTTTTCAATCTCTGAATTTACCACCCTCTTTCATCCCTCTTTTCCCTCCCTCCATCTGTCTCTGAGGGATGGTGCTACCAAGAGAGAGCAAACCTTTTGCTCTTTGCACCCCCAAACCAATCTTCACTGTGAACAGTTTGGAGGGGTTCTTGAAAATAAGGCACACACTGGACCGTCACAACAGACCAGTTTCCTCAGTAGGTCCTATCTGGCCCTCTGAATTGTTCTCTTTGCCATGCAAATTCAACACTGGCCATTAGAGGGCAATGGGGCTTGGAAAAGAAGTTTCTCTTGCTCGCTATCGGATGACTGCTATCACTTCAAACGAATCAATTCTGAATTTACTGCATCCTCTGACCTTGGGTTATAGATTCGGGAGACATTAACAAGGATTTTTTTGGGGAGATTGCAGCGCATTCAGATTTTCAGACACAGAGGCACCAGACAACTAATAAATAGGCTAAACCCAACCCTTCAAACATGACACCATAGACAGTACATGCTTTAAGCTCTACACATCAAGAGGCAGTCCTAATTGATTCAGGTTTTACTGACCAGAAAACAAAACGTTGTCCTACCAGCCCTTATCAAAATGAATAAATGTCACTTGTAACTTGAAATTAAGAATTTTCTTCCCCTTTTGCTTTCTTATGCCAGTAGATCTTTCGTAGCCTCATAGTACTGCATAAATCGTTACCACTTTAACAAATAAGTGAATAAAAGGCTGCAGGTTGAATCCAGTGATGTGCAAACCAGTGAAAACTCATGGAAATATTGAAGATTTCCTAGCTGATAGACCCTAAGAATTCAGACCTTATTATCTGTCTACCACCCAACTGGGCCTAATGGCTCGCCAGCGCTACGAAACAAATGGCTCCTACTATGACGGCCTTTGCCACTGGCTGATAATATCAGTAAATGTGAACCTCAGCCATCAGCTACTTTAGTGTCACTTACCAGCGGCTGAGAAGTGCCAGTCTTTAATCATCAGTTTATTGATAACTTCCTGAGTACGGCATTGCTGGATGCTTCTAATCTTCCTCTGGTGCCAAGGAAATGGGAGGCCCTGGGAAAGGAGCAGGGGTGTCTGTCGGGTTGCCAGCAATTGCCCTGGCCCCCAGATCACTTTAAAGCAATCTTCAGAGAAGTGGCACAGATATTAACAGGCTGTTACTAACATTAGATCCATAAATAATTCCACATAATGCATGGCCCTGGCCTTTAGAAGGTCTAGGGGGAAAAAAAGTAGAGGCTGAAATATTGATAGATGTGTCTGCAAGAGCTATTAAAAAAGGGAAAGCAGTTTCCATGGGATCGGTCTAAGCCACTGCACCCAGGACCAGAGAGAAACCTTGGTTACATGCCTGACAAAACAGATCTGAGTGCACAGCACCAAGCAACAGGATAAATGAAAAGAATAACGCAACTTCGGCAGGACTTCAGAAATGGAGGCATCCTCCTTCAGCAGTGAAAAACCGTTGTGAAAGACTGGAGAACTTTTCCAGCAAGCCTCATTACAGGTGAGGACAGAGCTCAGGTGTGCTTACTCTGTGCTGAGATACAGAAAAGATCTCTTACATCTGTTCATGCATGGAGAGAGAAATGAGCTGCTCTCTACCATACACTGAATCTATTTTTTCATGTCCTTAAGTGCACTGGAGTAATGTATTTTCCATGTTACTTTTTAGAGCTATCACTGAGAGAAATGTCCCTGAATCCCACCAGCGGGTACATCCCGTTAAAGTGCTGCAGTGAATCACTAAACATGTTTTATAAATGAGCTCATCCAAAAATTCCTGCTATCCAGCCCCATTCTGCAATGAGGCTTCATAACAGTAGAAAACCCATGAGAAGACTTGAACAGAGGAGAAAAAAACCCACCGTAGCGTGGTCTCCCAATCAAGGAACTGAAACAGATGAACATGATTCACCCTCTTCAGAGACAATGACTGAGCGCCTACATACTTTGCTGCAGGCATCTAACTCTGTTATAAGTCCACCCCTCTCCATTCTCTGCTTATAACGCCTTCGCTCCCGACACACACACACCCGAGAATAGCAAGAAAATTCCCACTGCCTAGGTGACTGCTCATGTAGCTTCGAGCCAGATTTCAAGGCAACAGTCCCTCTTTGATTCTCAGATGGTGCTACGGGATTGACTCCCACACCAGTGGTCAGATTTCTTGGCACTTAGCAGCTGCAATCAAGGGCTGGCTTTTCAGAAGAGTTTAGCATCTTCCACACACCCAGCACCTTAAGTTCACCCACCTGGAAAGTCAATTCCAGCCTTAAGTTCCTTGTGCTTCAGCTTTGCATGTTCAAAATAAGGACACTGGCTCCTCTCTCCTCTCCCTGTCTGCCTCATCTCTCAAAACTCAGAGGCCCTTACTTGCTTCCGCTGGCTGCAAAGGGGATACCCAACCCCATTTTTGGGTTGAGCCCATTGGGACCAGTTATCTAACCTCCATGCTGTTTGTACCTTTGTGGATCCCCTCTCTCTTTTTTGTGCCTTTATAGTTGCCCACACAAAGGGGCCTGTGTTGGTCTTTTCTAGGCTATAATAGCAAGAATAACTTGCAGTAACAACACTAAAGCATATATTAAAAACCTCTGATGCCGCCACCTCTCTTAACACGCAATCTACTGACACACCGCTCTGCTGGGATTGATCTTTGTTTGACAATCCCTATGCTGAAGCCCTGCAAAGGAAAACAAATATCCCTGCACAGGTCCAAGTACACTGCAGCAGCCAGGCACCCAAAAAAGGGGAGAGGGAGAAACCGCAGTGGGACCCTGGGCCTGACTCATCCGGCAATCACCGGACCTCCGGATAGCTGTAATTTGCTGTGAATTTTTCATGCTAGAATCAGCTGTGTGCTGCAGGCACGTAGCTGAATGGAAAATAAACCTGAAATATTAATGATCCACTGCAGAGTGCAGGCAGGAAGAGAGCTACAAATGAGGACAGGGAACCTTAGATAGCCTAGTGGAATTGCTCCCTTTTTTTCCAAAACACAGGTGAATTAAAATGAACATGTGCTATCCCAGAGGCACTGGGAAGGAAGCTGGATTCCAGGTTTTGGGGTGTTCAGCAGTTGGTCTGTGCACCACGCTGGGAACCCGGGTTAGCTAAACCTTCCAGGTTGTCACTGGAGCTTCTCAGCCACGTCTTTGCCTGGATTAGCACACCATGTGCCAAAAGTAGTCTCCTTCCTAACCGCAGGTCTGAGCAGCACAAGTCACAAGGCAGACAAAGCCCACAGAAAAGGTGAAGGGGAAGGGCATCTAACTGTGCACTTCAATATACCTCAGCAGCTGTCTAGACATTATAAACCAGCAGACAGACTTCCCTCTCTCGCTGATAAGACCTGACCCAAAACTCTTTAAATTTAACCAGTGTGGAAACACAAGACGACTGTCAGAAATGAGCGAGAGCTCTAATTCATACCAACATCATGATTTTTGTTTCCCTTGAATGATTATGTTATGATTTCACACCTATTCCTTATTCATGTCACCATTTCCTTGCCTTAAAAGCCATCCTGACATGGGGTTAGAGTCATTTATTTAATCACTGCCATCATTAGG
>NW_008824357.1:1764899-1808597 GCF_000699105.1 Pygoscelis adeliae | reverse complement strand
TCTCATTACTTATTTAAAATGTGCTAAGCAGCATAGATGTTTGTGAGATATATGCCAAATTATGCCCAATGGAAAGGGCTGGGGGGGAAGCAGTTGCATATATGCATCTTCTGAGCATCTGCAGAGTACCCCATGACACGTAGGAGTAGCACAGAAGCTCCAATATTAGTTTAAAAAATTCATGGGCCAGCAGTTGCCTCTCTACACCAGGAATAAACCTGTTAGAAAGTGTTACTCTGAATGAAAAAAGGTGGTAATATTTGGCCTGCTAAGCTTATGCATCATGTCTTGTTAGGAAATTCATGATATGATCCTGGGTAGAGGAAACTGTCTCAAAGTTGCATAGCATCATTCACTTGGATTGATTTTGACATGTTTAGCAAACCGTATTTACGCAAACCGTATCTCAGGAGCTGCGGTAGAAGGCAGATAGTGGGAGGTTTTGCAAAAGCTGGGGATTTGGACCACCCTTGTTCTGTAAAGTGAGAGCTGCTGGTGCTCGACCCTGCTGTGAAGTGTGGGTGGTGCAGTGGGTCCTGTCACTGTGAATCTCGGAAGAAAGAAAACCCCAGCTGGCAATGCTAACATTGCTCATTTTCCAGCGAGCTGTGGCTGTCGCTAAGGGCAGACCCCATCCCCTTCAGCCAGGGTTTGCTTTGCAAATCCACCCAATGTTGGAGCAGGTCTAATCTGAGACTTTGACTTGACCCTTCTTCCTATCTGAAAGTGGTAGCTGCAAGAGAGGAATCAGCACTTGTCTGTTCTCTGGCAAATTTTCCTCTCCCTGTGCAGGATTCAACCTTTGACCACTCTCTGGAGCCCACAGAACTGGGCTGTGCCCTCCCCACACACAAGTGAATTTTAAGCTGACACACAGCGATACACAAATCATTGACCTGGAATGGCACAGGACTCCCTGCAAGCTGCAGTATTCCCCAAAATGGGATGGCAGGAGACAGCCCCAGCTGCACAGGCTGCTGTGTTGGTCCCCAGCTCCCCGCCACAGCCAGGAAAGCATCTCCTCTCCCTCCCAGGCACTGCTGGGGGTGCCTCAACCCTCCCCGCAGCCAGCAGGACCTGCCTGCCAGGCACCAGCTCAGCTCATCTCACCCAAGGGCTAGAACATACCAAGAGACGCTTGCTGCTGTCTCTGTTCGTGGAATAAAGCAAGAAGTACTGCTCTTATTATTTATAAGTATTACTCTGTTCTGGAGAGTGCTGTGTATCCCCAGGGTTTGAAAGATTCAAAGGTGCATTATGTATTCATGTGGAATATGTATTCATATTTATGCGTGGACCATGAAAAGAATGCTGTGTTCGTTCATAGAATACTTTGGTACATGAAGATGAAGGCTGCTGCATGCATTAACTGCGACATACACATATATAACTGCTGTAGACAAAAACACGCCTATATAAACTGTGTGGAACTGCACATGAAAGTACAGCACACTGGCTATTTTAATGCCATCTCTATGCATAGAAGATATTAATTTAGAAAATATTTAACATAACACGGAAATCTTCATTTCAGAATGTTTTTATAGTGGTATGCTTTTGGGTCAACCTTATTTCTATCACATGTATTATTCAAGTTGTTAATTCCTCCTTTATAGCCAGCTACTATTTTTTCCAGCCAATCCTTTGAAATCTGGCCAGTGGGACCTGGTGTGTTTTGCACATGACATTCATAAAAATGCTTCAACAGAATTTATTTTAAGTTATTCTGTATTTGATTTCTCTGAAAAACAAAAATCTATAATCAGTTCTAAACCTGATGAGCAACTGAAGTAATTGTTACACTTCAAAGAAAAGTAAAGAAAACTTCCTGACCATTATCTTCCCCGTGCGTATGCTTTGGCTCACTATATTCAGCTGGACAAAACTTACTTTGTCTCGTGGTATTTCTGAAATTAATACGGCTACTGATTTTTATCCAGTGAAAGAAATGGTCCTTTTTTCAACATGATTGTTGAGGCATTTTTCAACTGTTGCAGACTTTCTCTATTTTGAAGGGAGAATAAAAGCAGTTTTATTCCCAGTTTCCCAGGCTCCTATACAGACACCAAAGAAAGGGAAATATTTCTGCTTCTTTTTTTTTTTTTTTTTTTTTTTTACATGAAGAAAAGAAAGAAAGGAGAAGGGAGGAAAGAAAAAAAAATAGAACAAAACTGACCTCTTTCCTCCTCCCCAAAATGATCAATTTTCATTAGATCAATTGGACAACTCTATTTTTATGGTGAAGTTTTTAAAAACTACATTTCCTAAGTCTTTTATGCTTTCCCAACCAGGTCTAGAAACTCTCTAACACAGGTCTGGTTTTGCATTATGATCAGGGAAGCAGAGGTCAGGGAGGAAAGTTGATCTGGCATTAAACCACAAACCTACTAGTAGAAAACCCGCACTGGGTGTCCATCTCTGCCCCATGTTACGGGGACTCCAATGTAGCCAATGCCCTTGAATCTTAATATATGCTTAGTTTTAAGCACATACTTACATCTTGTAAGAAAGTCTTCTCATTCTGTATAGCATCATTGCTTTTACTTGTCTTACTTTTTTTGCTTGTCTTACAGAGCACCTTCAGCTATGACTGTATCCTGCCAAGCCCATGGTCTTCATCACAGTCAGGAAAGCTACGGAAGTGGAACAAGCCATGTCCATCTGGACATACTCCAGTATCTCCAGAAAGAGCCACCAGAAACAGGCAAAGAACGTTCGGGAAAACATAAGCATCTTGTTACACATCAAACATATGACTTCAACCATAACCAGAAATATTTGCAGTGTCATCCTTGTTTCTTCCCTGGCAATATTTGCAAGCCAGTTCGATCCCTGCTGAAGTCAGTGGCAATGTTTCCATAGATTTAATGTGACCTTCACAAATCCTATTTGTCCCCCAACCAAAGCATTCATCCTGTTTTCTATTTTTACTGTAACACTAAAATTTCATTTTCTGACTGAGTTTGTGTTGAGCTGCCTGACAGACAATAAATATAATCACACTTAAGTTAATGGGCAGGACACCAAACCCAAAGGCTTTTACTTTCATTAAACATCATTAGATATGGCATGTCTTTTATCAAATCTGTCTCTGATATTCACTTTGTTAAAAAGTCCATCAACCCCAGACTGCATAATGTAATCTGCAAGAACAGACAGTGAATTTATATTAAACATGTTAGCAGGTGGGGACACAGACTCCTGAAAAAAAGTAATATATTCAAAAACCCTCTTTAGAAAGGATCTTGAAAGGACATGCAAAATGAAGAGAAATTAATAATCCATGCACACTTTGAATTATTTTGCAAACAGTAAAAAGAAATGACCTATTTTAGCTAAGAAAAAAATACTATAAAGTCTTACAAAACCCAAATCAAAGGTATTTAGATGAACATTGTAGTTAAACATTTAGATGTCTTTGAATATCCGACCACAGTACACAGGTTATAAGCAGCTTCCAATTCTGCAAACTACCACACATCAACAGGCACAATCCAGGGCCCCAAGGATTTCTCAGGACGGCTACACAAGTTACACAAAACGGATGACTGCACTGAAAATTCACTTACCCTCACCATGCTATGCTAGCTTTAGGAGCCGTGGTTGGGGCATATAGAAAATAAAAAATTTTGTTTACCTTAGACTATACTCATGTTTTCAGCATTTAATTTCAGGACGTGTAAAGGCACAATTTTCAAGGCTGCAGAGATGCTACTGATCTGAAATGCTTTGGCTGGGGTTAAGGGTGTTCAGGGAATAGAAACTCCTCCTGAATCATGTAGCTCATTTTCTACATGCCTTTGTGACTCCAAAAGCTAAAACCTGACTTCTTGCAGCTTCAAACTGCCTAGATCTGCAGGATTGTTAGTCTGTCCACATACAGAGGGAGAGACAGGAGAGAGATCAGGAGAAATCTGACCTTCCGCTCCCGAACTCCCATAGGCACAAGCAGACTCTTGGCTGTAAGATGTTAAGACTAGACCAAAGCTTTGTTTAGTTTTTCCTGTGCCTTTATTTAGTTTTTCCTGTGCAGCTTTAAATTCTGCACCTTTATGTTCAATTTAAAAGCCTTGGGTGCAGGTAAGGTAACAGCTCTTCGCAAGCACCCGATCTAACCCTAGCTTGGAAGAGAACAACATGAGCTGCAACATCCTGAGGACAGCTTCTTTCTCTGCACAAGCCAGCTTGTCACCTTCCACTCACGCTGATGGTTACCATTTGCCAGTAGGCAGCACTGCCTCACACGTAAGCCTTGTGAGACCTCAGTCCATCACGCCGGTGCTGCAAGTCAGTGGAGCACATCATTCCCAAAGCCAGGAAACTCAGGCTGTGCTGCAAAGAGCTCTCCTGCAAAGAGCCCCTGAAGCTTTAGCAGGAACGAAGCACTCTGCATGTGGATGTCGCCTGAATGATCTCAAGACTGACCTTTAGGCAAGTTGTACATGCCACCACTCCAAATTTTCAGTGTTTGACTTGTAGTAACCTCAGGAATTTCACTAGCTGATGACTGCTCCAATGGGTGCAGGGAGATGCGATCTCGCACTGCACTGAGCTCCACACCACCTGGATTCAATCTGAAAATCACAGATGCACTGATATAACGCAAGTCTAAGAAGCAGAATCTATTCTCTGTCACTTTAACTCAGAGATACAACTTCCAGAACAGAGCTGGTCTGTATTTAGATGACTTGGTGCCTGGGCAAAAGAGCTTGCATCTACCTGAGTTTGTCCACATCTGACACATGCAAAGGTTCGCCTGTCCATAAGCTTCAGCACACTGAAGTGTAGCATTTGCTGCATGAGCCATTAATTGCACTTGTGACTATAGACTGATCTTCAGAAAAATATCTCATTCAAAAAACGCAATTAAGTAGTGTCAATCTGTTCTCACCGATGCTTTACTTTGTATTGTTTAAGAGTGTTAGTTAAAATGAAAAGACAGATTTTGCTACAAAATTACATTGTATTTCCTTCTTTGGCAAAAAGCAACCCCCTCATCTTTTCCTGTCAGTTTGCCAAAAAAAAAATCCAAACCCAGCAACTCAAAAATTCAAAGCACTTCACACTCGTGTCAGTTTTTAATCTCTGAAAATCAGTTTTGTAAGTGAATAAGGATAATCTGTGCCAGCTTTGATTTACTTGACAGGCCATTTGCTGTTTAAAAACAGGAATGTTTTCATGGGAACTTGTGAACCAACCCTCTTCATGGAGCCCTTGCTGACTAATACAGCAGCAGCCACAGCACAAGGCTGTTTCTTGGTCTGAGGAGGAGAGACAGCTCCTGATGCAAGACGCAAGTGTGACTCCATGGCATGTAGAAAACCTGCTGGACTCTGCCTATGGAGGGATGTCTCCCTTTGGTTAAGATTAACCCTTGCCGTCTGCCATGCATGGCCTCTTAGGAAGGATGCTATTATCTAGAGGATGTTCTTTTCCAGTTCCACCATGAAAATTCAATTGAAATAATATCACAAGGATTTTATCACACAACTGTCAGATCCTCAATTTATTCCACCCTAAGAAATAAAGTGCCCCAGCATTGCCTTTCTCAGTCACGTGTGATAGCAATGTGGGCTTCTTCACACACAAGCTGGAACCCAATCAAGACCACAGGCTCTAGAAATTAAGTGATGATTTAGCAAGAGGAAGCTATCAAAAAAACTCATTTTAGTCCTGAACCATTATGTCCCATAAACATCAGTGTAAACTGGGTGTGTGAAGAGAGAAGTAGAAACTACTGTGCATCCTGGCAGATGTAAAAAGTTACGAAAGAACAACTCAATAATGGAGTAGCGCATACTGAAGAAATCACAGACTATTGCTTGCTTTTGCATTGTCTGACTAGTGCATGGGATTTACAAGACACTTTGAAAACATTAACTAATCCTCCAAATAGGCCTGCACAGTCAGCATGTTAGAGTTTAGCGTTGTAGCCTTCCAGATGGGGAAAGCGAGGCAGCAGCTTTATGCAATCTTTCCAAAATCACAAGGGAAGCAGCTGTCAAAGGCAAAATGGGAACTTGTTAAAAACCAGGTTTATGTAACTATGCCCTGTGCAGCCTGAGAAAGAAACCTTTCAATGCCAATTAAGTCTGTGCTCACAAGACCATCTCCTCTCCTCTTTCATATGCAGTCCCAAATTCTTGGTCTTTTGACCTGTGAGAAATAAGAGTCTATTCCCAAATCTACACATCTAGTAAGAGCAGGAAGGGTGCTATTTGCTGTTGCTTGCTTTCCGAGTTTGATTTAGAGTTATTAACATTAGCCTCTCAGAAAAAACCTTTACTTTGCGAGAAAGAAATGCCGAGTTGGGTATTTGCCTGGTGCTGTGTTTACGGGTAAGCACAGGACAAGAGGGTACTTTTCAGTAAGGTCAGCTCTTTGGAGAAATGCTGAACTGCACAGTAGCAGTGGCGTGACCTTTCAAGCCATCAGTTAAACAACCAACAAGGTGCCTATACTGTCAATTAAGGGGGTAATTTTCTGTGACATCAGCTTTCGAACAAGGTATCAGTGGTATTTCCTTGTCTGGAAAAAAATAATTTGTGTCTCACTGTAGAGCTGATCTAAAAATGACTTAAATTAGTAGAAGACAGCAGTAAATTTTTGATTGGACTCTGACAGACAGGAACTGAGCAACAGAAACTGTATTGTTTTCTAATCAGTTACTCCAGGAAACTGCTAGTATTAATCTATTTTGTATGATATTAGTAAGATATTAGTAAGTGATCTTAATTGCAGGCATTAGTAAATATTATGAGTTAAGTAATCATGGAATAGTTTGGAAGGGACCTCTAAAGGTCATCTTGTCCAACCCCCCTGCCCTGGGCAGGGACATCTTCAACTGGATCAGGTTGCTCAGAGCCCCGTCCAACCTGACCTGGAATGTTTCCAGGGATGGGGCATCCACCACCTCTCTGGGCAACCTGTGCCAGTGCTTCACCACCCTCAGCGCAAACAATTTCTTCCTTATATCTAGTCTAAGTGTACCCTCTTAGTTTAAAACCATTCCCCCTTGTCCTGTCACAACAGGCCCTGCTAAAAAGTCTGTCCCCATCTTTCTTAGAGGCCCCCTTTAAGTACTGAAAGGCTGCAGTAAGGTCTCCCCGGAGCCTTCTCCTCTTCACCACGCCGAACAACCCCAACTCTCTCAGCCTTTCTTCATAGGAGAGGTCCTCCAGCCCTCTGATCATTTTTGAGACCCTCCTCTGGACCAGCTCCAACAGGTCTATGTCTTTCCTGTATGGATGTATTTAAATTAAAACACACAACATGCCATTCTTTTGATCTGTAGCACGCTCTTGCAATGGAAGCCTTGTAAGGAAGAGTAAATACGTGTAAAACTCAAGCTGTAAACATCACCATATGGACAAAAGGGGAGAGCGCTCTGCAGTGCACAAGGAGATACGGTGCCATTGTGCTGAACCCCGAGGTGTTATCTGCAGTTAGAGCTAAACTAAGGGTGTCACACTGCAGGAAGCCAACCTTGGGTGTTTCAAAAATCAGTGCAGAGGCACCCTTCTCGGCAACCTCTGTCTGTCAATGCACTTCAGGATGGGCTCAGTTCACAAAGCTAAGTATGTGCTTAGTGCTCTGCTGACAACAGAAAGATGTCCAAGCATGAGACCAGGTTTATTGGCAATTCCCTGTTTATTAGAGCCTTTATTCAGACTGGTAATTATCCCCAGGAACAGCCTTACAGCCTGCACAGGACTAGATCCTCTCAAAGACAGCCCAGTGTCAAATCAGCAGCAGGTCACGCTGATGCACCCTGCTTCATTTCTGAATGCCTCTGACCAAATGAAACCCCTGCTGTTATTCAAATCAAGGACTGCACACGCCAACTTTATTTTGCATAACAGGACTCACTCAACTACAGAATCTATTTCCCAGCTTGTATAACCTTACTACATTACTGCATGATTTGGTATAACTTCCTTCCGCCTTTTCACTGATTATATTGTCAGAAAGAGGAGTATGAGTAGCTGAACAATCCTGTGATGAGGGGGTTGCTCCAGCAAAAAGCAGTTAGATCAGGGGCACCTGAAAATAGAGGTTTCACAGGCAGCCTTACACCTCTCTCTCAGCAGATGTTTCAACTTCTACAGAAATAACACATCAGTCACAGCAGGAAAGAAAGGGCTCCAAACAGATGGTTTAGAAATATAAGGTTTGTCAGTGTACATTGAGTCTCAATCCTCGAAGGAGGTTGTAGCCAAAAATACTATAAAGATCAGGTCATTCAGAAAGAAATATTAAATCTAGGAAGTTAGACACCTGTGCAAAGCTATGCATGGGGACAATGAGGGATCATTTCACTGCAAAGAATTACTTAACTTCCTGAAGCATTCAATTACCATACTTAGCATTATCGATCACACTCAAGAAAACAAGTACATTTAATTTCACACAGCAGTGAATCCCACAGCTTCACTACACAGTATTTAAAATACAGTGCTTTGTCTGACATGATGTTCCACCCACCCATCTCAGTGACACATTCAGTGTTGCTGTCAGCTTGTCGGTAAGGTGGGAGCCACTACGTCAATCAAATTATCCAGCCTGGGATGTTGCCATGTACAATGGCCAAGCCCTGCGTCTCCAGAAGCAGCACGGAGCCCTGCTGCAGGCAGCGATGGAGTAACACGCTGACAAGGAAAAAATCTCTTCCAGTTCCTGATCGTTTTGCAGCCAACACATGGGTGTGAATTCCAAGCAGCAGTCCAAACTTAAAATCTTCATATTATTTTAATTCCAGGTATGTTCATTATTTAAAATAAATGTCCATTCTATGAGCAGCACTTGATCTCTACAATACCTTGTGGCAAATCTCAATAGAAGGAAAATTGACGCCTAATAAATCCTACACATGAAGAACTTTAACATTTCTGGCTTTGCCAAAGCTAAAGTGGAGATATACTGGAGCTAATCCTCAGTACTTCAGTGAAATGAGGAGATAGAATAATTGCTATTATCTTACAAGTACATCTGTAACAAATAGGCTGAGTGTATGTCCTATAAATCTTAACAAGAAGGTTCATCTTTAATGAAATGCCTGCTGCAGAAGGGGCATGCATACACCTTAGGCTGCTCCAGGTCTGAGATGGAGTGTCCCCTGCTTAAATCCAACACCTTAAGCCTCTTTATTAATGTCTCAAAATAGCATGATTGATGAGAGTCCTTCCACAGCAGGTATTGGAAACCATTAAGAACAGCAGCTGCTTCATTTCAAAGAATTAATCTTTCTGAAATTTATCACATTATGTGTCAGAGCTGAAGACATTTCTGCTGCTCAAAGGTTACATGGTTCACCCTCCATTCCCTCTTGAAAACAGTTTCACCTTTTAAACAGGATTTTTTTACAAGAACAAGTAATATGCAACAAATAAGACAAAAGCATTTCTTGTTGTCATGTAATTCACTTAGGGTGAAATCTTTGATTATTTTACAAGATTACATGAGTATTGTAACTTAAGAAACAAAAAATAGGTTCCAAATAACCAAGCAACCCTTTAACACCATCCAAGATAATTTCCTTTTCAAGGCACCCAGGGAGAGACAGGATTTCAAGGCAGTCTTGTCCTTCCTATATGCAGTAAAAAAAAATTTACAATGTGACCTCAAGGCATGCACCTCTTATGTTAACCTCAGTATCTGCTTTATTTTCAGAAAGGCTGACTCTGCAGAAACATTCCCAGAGGGTATTGTAGATTACACTGGGACAGCTGACACGTCCTGCTGCCAAGACAAGTAATTAAGAAAAACTAACAGAAAAAGGGGGAAAAGCAGCATCAAGAAACTTCATGTCAAGGTTAAAAATAATGGATGGATTAAATGGAACCACACTCCAATTACTTCATTTAGAGAATTTATGGTACTTGATTTCACAGTGTAGAGTAATAGATGAAGAATTACACAGATAAACACAGCAGGCTTATTTTCCCATAATATTTGTTTTGTTTTATGCATTAATCAAAAGCATGTGGACACAGCTGACAAATAGAAATGTTGGGAAACATTTCCATTTAAAAGACCCACTGAATTGGAAGCAATTCTACTGCAAACCTCTTTCAACTGAGCCACAATTAAAAAAGCTACTTGCTTCTTTGCTTACAACATAAAGGCAACCTGTAGTATATGAATGGTCTGGAATTGCTTCCCCCACCCCGTAACTGCCTCCTGGCCTCTTATTAGACAGCGGGCTCTCATTTCCCCCCCGTAAATGGGCACCTGTGTCCTGTAAGCAGTGCCTCCGTGCAGAGTGCAGCCTGCACAGGCTGATCAACAGGGAATGCATTTATTCAACATGGCAGCACAGGGTAATAAAACAAAAGAGGTCGGATGCAGAAACTCATGTGACTCTACAGCAGACTGTGTGTGTGACTGGAAATAAGTCACTTTCTGAGTTTCATAGGCACTTTTCCTTGCTTATGAAATGAGAAATACCCTACCTACCTTCACTATCTCTGACAGAGGTGGTAAGGGCTTTACTTGTGTTGGGGTTGTAAATGCAAAGCACTGGTTGCAAATATTGTCCCAGTTCCCTGAAACTGCTTGACAGTACAATTTGTTTTTAATCCTAGCCAACTTTTCCATGAACACACCCTTTTCCTTGGGCTCACTGGTTCTCTCCTTCCAACCACATCCTAACCTTGAAAACAGACTGAGGTCAGTTTAGTTTTAAATTGAAACTTCTAAAGTCAGTGTAGTATCTTAGCATGAATTCAACTTTTAATTAACCAGTATCTTATCTCACCCACCCTGAAATACTTTTCTTACTGCATTTCTCCCACTTGATCTCTGCAAGACAGAGAGATAGCAATGCACCAGCTAAACGATGGCATCAGCATTTGTCCCTCACACCAATAGGACAAATGACATCATATTTTCATAGTCTAACCTTCCTAAACTACTGACTATTCTCAAATACACAGAACAGCATTTTCTTCTCCCAGAGGCGGGGGGGGGGAACCTACCGATGCCAAACCATGCATTAATGTAAGATACTCTGCTTTAAAAGTAGAGGAAGATACAGATGTAAATTAATTCTGAATAATATATCATAAATCATAGATTTTTTTCCCCCCACTGAATTTTCTTTTCTTCTGCATTGCAGTTGAATCCTTGCTAGAACTCATAACATTGCTGCCTGCAACTCCAGGCAGCCCACTCCAGCTGTTCATTTAATTAATAATATTCTTAATGGAATTTAGAAACAACGTATTTTAATTAGAGGTCAATTATGAACAACCAAGTATTAATTCTGAAAAAATACACAGAAGTATTTTGAAGTTCATGAATCAGCTGTACTATATACTCCAGAAAGCTTCAGAACAGACAGTGACGCCTACAGGACGAAACTCAACATTTACCTTCTAAATGCTGTTCTCTGCGTAGGGATTGAACATCATTACCCCTCTGTGCAGGGCCTGGGGTCCTACGGAATGAAAGTGCTCTACAACAACTCTACAGTCTAATCTCACTTGCTGTGAAAGGCACAGTTCCAAAATGAGTCTGTGTATTCATTAAACCTTTACACACTGAGTCTCTACCTAAATATTTCCTCCTAGATTAGACTTCTTTCCTGTTTCATCTTTCATGTGCACATCATATTTACTATACTGAAAATAAATGGTGATGAGGATTATATTAAAAGCTACAATACTGAAGACATTGAAAGGCATGGAAAGATGTGGGAGAAAACGTAAACATGGAAGGCTCATTATGACAATAGTTTGGACTGTATAAAAGTGGTATTGGTTTAAAAACCTAAAGATTGAAAGTTATTTTTAAGATGATTTTGGTTTTAATTTTCAACGTAGATCTGTATATATTGTGAAAGTATTCTTTTATGTGTGTGTATATATATGTATATATAATACTCATTTAATAATATATAGAATACTATAAAGATACTGTCACCTATTTTTCCAGTAAACTGGGAAATCAGTCAGGCTGAAGTAGGTGACTCCATTGCACCTCGGGCTCTGCCTTTTACCAGCTCCATGTGGGACCAGCTCTAGCTACCCTTGGCTTGCCTTTGCATTGCCAAAGGGGATGGCCATCTTTACCTTCTCCTTACAGTTCCTGGACACACTGGGATGAGAAATGCCATGAACAGTTGATCTTATGTAGTTTCAGCACAAAATTAACTTTATTTACCAAATACAGCTTAAATAGGAGCACGTTCTCTATCATGAGATAGAGACAAAACCTCCAAGTCTCCCACTCAGTTATTTCCAGACAATTCACAAACTATGAGAAATACAAATGGGGGTCAAGCACTAGTGCTGGACACTGTCATGTCTTCCCTGCATGCACGTGAGATGTGGAGCCAAGGAACCCTCAGGTGCCAAGTTTTTCTCTCTCTGACCAGGGTAAAGCAAACCAGAGAGAAAAGCCTCTGTCTTCTGCCTCCTTCACCATTTATACTGGCATCACACCTAGAGGCGACCTGGCAAGGGACTGCTGCACAAAGCAATTCTACAGACTCACCGAAAATGACAGTCGCTGCTATACAGAAGTCACAAGCTGATGAGAGAGCTGGGAACTGACCTTTCTTCTCCCCATTCAAGGGGCAAAAAACCCAGATGAACTGCAATTAGCACAAAGCAATACCTGTGCTGCCAGAGCAATGAGGTTGTACAGACTTGCAAAGACATTGTGATAGCACACACTGAACTTAGCAGAGCAGCAACATACAGGTCCCCTTCCGCCCCACGTCACCGGAAAACAGATCTGCTTTGGCAGCCAGCACACACACTCAAGACTGAGACACTCAGGTATCGAGGTCCCAATTGTCTGTCTCCTGCAGTTGCTTCTGGACTTGCAGCTGCCCTTTGACTTTTTATTTTTTCAATGGATGCTTGCTGTCAGACATGCTAATGGTTTATGCTGGGGTCAAACCACTACTGGACTTCCCTGTCAAGCTGATTACAAGCTGTCTTGCCATCAGCTAAGGCAAATACGTAGGAGCAGCAGAGTGCTCAGTGTTAAATCAACATGTCATTGATCGTCTGGGTGGTTTTTATCATTCTCCTCTTGATACCTGACAAAATGGGCTGTCATAGATGTCGGTATCTTCAGCAAAAACACCTGCAATAAAGGACTGGGCCACTGAACAAGGGCTTGGGTTACCAGATTGAGCCTTGGATTTTCAATCCTTACATTTGCATTACTCAGCACTTTGGCCCAGCACCAATACAGATAAGAGACGGACTCCCATTAAGGTCAATGAGAAGTGTCCTGTTAATTTTGGGGGACAGGATGCACGTCCAAAAAATGCATAAGCAAGCTGTAGGAGGTACTTTCTAGTGCCTTTCCTCTGGGAGACAGTGACATCCTTCACTCAATGCCAACTACCTCATACTCACCTGTCCCAGCATACAGCAAAATCCACATCAGCTTACCCAGTTATGACCAGCTCCTGTGCTCCAAGTCTTAGTTCAAAAGTAACTTAACCAAAATGCTTCAAGTCTCACTGGTTTTATGTAAAACAGAGTTGCCTAAATTTTATGTTAAGATGAAACAGTGCTGGACAGACTGAGGGGAGCGAGAACTTACCATCCTTTCAGAGCAGGTGTTGGCAAGCAACTTGCAGGAACAGAGCTTTAAAAGGCAAAGCAGACTGGAATCCAGTAAGTCTAATTTCATCTTACCAATTTTCTGCTAAGGGTGGTATATGTGGTAAAGAATAAGATGTACTAATTTCCTTCACGAAACATGATCACAAATTACCCTTCTACTGTTTTGTCTTTCGTAGAGAGTGAGATAGTAATTTACTGCAATTGATGATACTGGGAAACTTAGAAAACCTGTTCTGAACAGCTAGAACCACTTCCACCAATTCATTAGGGTTTGTCTGAACCAGGGTTCGAATAAGGAAATACCACCCAGATGTCTGGTTTCCTTTCAGGTCAATGGACTGAATGAGAGAATTTAAATACCAGGTTCTGTTTTACTGATTATTTGGTTTAACATTCAAATTTACTCTCACTGAGCTCTTTAGAAAAAGGAGACATTTTAGATTATATTCTATAAGCAATAAAAGATTATTTACTTATCTGTTTATTTTATTAAACTGCTTTAGATATATTAATGCTGTAAAACTCAGTTATACTAGACACCATTTGTAAAGTGAGGAAATGTCGCCTGAAGGGCAACTGCAGTAAATCTGCTATCTGGGCCACATCAAGAAACTTAGAAAGTCTTCGCCATTTCTCAAATAAGGGTTTCCAAATCAGTAGGAGTCAAGAGTAATAAATTTCATTTATTGGGCTAGAACTACCTGAAATTATTAGATATCTCAGGCCGTACATGACAAGCCAGCAAGGTCAAAGCCACATACAACCCTACTGACAGCTATCTTCTCTCAAACACAGGAACTTGTAGTCTTTAAACCAAAATAAGGTGAGAAACAACCCAGCAATGACTTTTACTCCAAAGCTTCTTGTAGCTACCTACTCTATTTGCATGAAGTTAAACAGTGACACTTTGCTACTATGACTGCAGAGATGTTTACACATTGAACTACGATTTAGACTGGCAGGAAACTGAAACCAAATGTTGCACACATTAGTAGGACAGCACACAGCTTTGTCCTACTTTTGGATACTCTTGACAAGCTCTTGAAGGTTGAAGAGATCTGTGTTAGACAGAAGGTCCAGCCTTATGTACAAGAACAGATGAATAATAAGCATTGGCACTGTGGCAAGGGAAAGTCTCAGTTGCAGGAACAGTTGCATATCGCAATGTTGTCAAATACATTAAGTTATTCTGTAAAAGTTCTCTCACTCGTAAGCAATCTGGCAATTTGTTAAAATTACCATGCAAAGTTGACCTAACACATGTTCAGACTGTGAAAGCACATATACCTCCCCTCTTTAAATTTAATTCTTATAAACTGTTTTCACTATAAATTCAATTAAACCTATTGACTAAATATCAACCTGCAAGTTCCCATCACATGAACACAGGAGTATGTCACTAGGCAAGAGAGGGGTTCAGCTAGTATGGGCTCTGAGAATGTCTTCATTACAGTACTCAGCAGAAACAATCAATTTCTAACAAAGTTATAGTGGGTATCAGAAACCATTATACTCCGGAGAAGCTCTGTGCATCTAGTAAGTTAGTTTTTTCAAAGCTAGCTCAGCTATCCTTGCTTGGCACTACATTGTGCTGTGTAGACAATAGCCCCTTTGTCTGCAGAGAAGCAGGAAAAACAATCAACCCTGCTAGGAAGCGAAATGGAGACTGAGCCTCAAAGTTGAATTGAGCCATTGGGATAAATAGATGCAACTCTGCTGAAGACAATGGCAGGAAGCCCACAAATATTAATGGTGAATTTTGTCCCTATGTTGGCTTTTTTTTTGAGAGAGAGAGAGAGAGCGTGCGCGCGCGCAGTTTCCCTAGTAAGGGCAAAAGTACACAAAAGACAGGCTTTCTTAGTAGAAACGAATAGCACATTTTGAAGATGTGGATGAATTAGACAACTTTCCATAGCATTTTTCATTACAAAAGAGTTTGAAAAAGAGGACAAATTCTCTGCGGTGGAGAACATTTAAACTGAGTGGGTTATGAGACAGCTCGTGCTCTACTACAGCTGAAGTCATCTGAATTGGAAGGTTACTCAGCTAAAACGACAGTTTAATTCAGGGGTATGGCTTGCAATTTTTACGCACAGCTCTGCTTCTTTGAGAGATAGTGCAGCAAAACATCAGGTATAGATATCAATTGATTAATGCTCTCCTTCTGCAGCTAATTTTAGCACACGGTAAATTGTGGCAAACACATCAAGGATATTTATAAAACAACACATTACAAACAAAGGCTTAGTGTATTTACAGAGTAAACAGTACATGGTATGGGGAAACCAGTCTACCAAACACTGAAAGAAGCAGGTAGGTTAGGACAAAGAAGTTGCTCAACAGCAATGCTGAAAATCAAATTATAGCCAGAAATGAAAGCAAGTTATATTCCTAGCCAAAACTGCAGCATAAATGTACTTCAGCATTCAGATCTGCAATTCATTTTCTTTACTTTTTATTCTAGTATCTCCTTGGCCACCCCAAGAGCCATTTCCCATTCTCACCCGTGCCAGCAGTTGCCCATCTTGTGGCTTCAAGACAGACCAGCCCACAGTTTTTAGTTCTTTCTAGTAATGAAAAACATTATCTTAAGTTCAAACTCTTCTTTCCAATGCTTCTTACTGATGCTTGGATTTCATTACAAATATTTACATCAAACAGTAATCCTAAATTATATTCTGTATTTACCAGCAGTTCTGGGGCAACTAACACTCACACAAGATCATTTTTTCTTCTACTCTTGTTGGATTTTCAATTTGCACACATTTAATAACAGGACAATAATCCATTAGGGATGGAGTTAAAATGACTGCTATTAGTTATTTATTGATTTACTATACAGAGTAGCAGGGTATGAGAAATGGACTTTTTGCTTTTCACTGGCCCACAAAATTGCAGTGATAGTCTGAAACAACATCGCTTGAAGCTTTTCTATGTTCCTCAGCTATTCTGAAGCAGAGAATCTTCCCCATATCATTTTGTCAATGAGCAGTTTAAAAGACGCTGTATCCATTTGTTATCCACTTAACAGCTGCCAATGCTAAGTAAGTATATACATTAATACATATATCCTAAAATGACCACAGAAATCACTCCTGCTATCAAAGACAATGCAGGGCACAACTGAAAAGATAACTAAGACAACCTGCTCCTATTGAATTAACTTTGTCATGGCTCGCCACCGAAGAGCTCTTCACTTATTAATATTAATACAAGGAAACCCAATCACTACATTGACTTCGATGCTGGTTCAAATCTGTGCCACTGACAAATTAAATAAAAGCTCCTCTACCATTTACTTTTATTGTTTCAAGATCCTTTCTGAAACTACAACCAGCTCTGTTTCCTCACCTATCCTGTCAAAGAAAGTTTATTCACTGCTCTTTTTCATCTTTTTTAACCTAAGGGAGTTTTACAGCCATGCCCTAGTGAAAACATAATTAAACGTCTCTAGTACTTAACATGCATTTTATGGGGCATGAAAGTTGCATAAAGCAGTACAAGCAAAATTAATGTTGAACATGTTGATAACTTGGCTATGAAGAACATCAAACACTTAATCATGCAATTAATAATTATACCAAGTACATCATAAGATAGCACAGCATTTATAATATCTCCCTAAACTAAATGCAGATCTCCCCTATGCTCACTCCTTTTATCTTCCAAGACTTCAGGGGAAAATTATTCCCCGTGCAGAGGGTTTGTGCAATGCCTACAAGCCCCTTATTCTCGCTTTTTCATCTGCATTCACTGGCATCCCTAGTTCATCTCAAGAGCTTTTTTTAGTACCAGTTCCTCCCCAGCCCAATTCTGTCGGAAGTCAAAGCTTTGCCAATTTAGACAAACCAAGGAGCTGGGCATTTAGGGAGCATGAAAGCACTGAAAATTTGCAGCAGGGCGCCTTAGTGCATACAACTAAGCCAGCTGCAGTCATGAAGTACCGTCTTACGACCTTCCACATAGCTTATTCTGAAATAAGCCACATAATTCAATAGGAGGTGAGGATACAAAATCTTGCAAGATCATGTCTGAGTGGAAGTGCCACTGTTAAGACTCCTCAGCACTTCAGCTGCTCCGGACATGCAGGTTTTGTAGGCTCAGCTGCAACAAGCATTCCCTTAAAACAAAACATGAAAATCCCATGCAGATGTGCAGCAACACCTCCCCCCCAGGGTTATAAACTAAGCTGATTTTGTTAACCAAGACAGCTCCATGGTTTTACAAAATATCTGTTACTGGCTTGCATCACGAGTTACCTAGACTCCTCTGTGTCCTGAACAAGTCCTGATGGAAGGTCCAATTTGAAAATGCAAAATTAACTGGACAGAGCAGCAGGTCACACATGCTCTACAGTCACTGGAGAAAGAAAATGTTCATTCAGTACATTATTACAGTGCTCCAAAGATAAATTTGCTCAGGACAAAGGAATTCAACAGATTCTGAGGAAGCCAATTAATTATTTCTGGAGGTTTTCCAAGCTTATCAGGAAAAAAAAAAAAAAGAGTCAGGACAAACTCATTCAAAGACAAACCCCAGCTGAAGTTTTAAGATGTTATCATCATTTACTTCCTTAATGAGACAATATTTGTCTGGAAAGAACACAAAGTTCCAGGCAGCCTGAATTTCTCTGCAAGTGGCTTTTAAATCAGTCACTCTAACAAGAGACTGAATGTCAGTGTTCAGCAAACCCTTCGGGCAGACCTTGCATGTACACCATCAGCCAGGCCTGCAGTTGCAGAAATTGGCCCATGTCAAGTGCATTGATTTACTCTCCTGGAGAATTGGTTTCATGGGCTTGGCTCTCCAATACATTGCACTGGTATAATTCTGAGTCATGCCTGCCGAGCCCAACTAATGTGAGAGCAGCTAGACCCATCCTGACCAATAAAAATATGAAAAATCAGCCAGAAGGAAAAAAAATCATAAACTCAGCTATTCAGTTAATAGCTAAGGAAGCTTAGCTATAGCACAGTGGTTCTTGCCAATCCGTATTCAAGAGAGATCATTCCCAACACTTCATCACAGATGTATCATTACATTATACGTTACATGTATCATGCGCGGATTCCAGTAGGCATCTAATGTTGCTGAACTGCCTATATCGCTTCACATCCTTTTTCAAACTCCCCCCACACACACACACTAGGTTTCCTTTTGATCTTCAATTTTTACTAGATTCAAGTTAATCCACTAGGATGCAATCTAAAAAACACCATTAAGACAAAGATAATTGGGTGCACAGATCGAGTTCAAGGATCAGGAACCATGTAATCTTGTTACACTAACTTTACGATGTTAAGGGCTCATAACCATTAAACCGAAAGTATAGACCAGGCAACCCCAGATCTACCCCCATTTGTTTCATAGACTTTGGCTCAGACTTTTAAACAGATAATACATCAAGTTTAGTGTTGAATAAGGCTCACATTGGTTTGCCTTCAACATGACAACCAAAGCATTTAAGTGGCAGTGCTGTTTTAAGATGATTTGATATTGCCCTTGAACCTACAATGCAGAAGCCAAGCTCTACATCAGCTATTTCAGTGGAAGGTGCTTCTTACAAACACTGCAGTGATGAAATCAGAATGTGATGTAACTACAAATTAATGTCACTTCCAAAACGATCCGCCAACCTGAGACACTGCTGTTGTGTGGCTAAAACTTTAAAACTGAAGTAACAAGCCCTGGCCTCTCTCCCTGCATGCTGTGCTGCTCAGGACTTGAACCTTTTCCTTTCAACCCTCTATCTGCTCAGTCCAGCAGCTGTCTGGCGCAGGCACTGTGTTTGCACAGTGACTAGCGTAGCTGGGGTCTTGCTGCTTGGTATTTATTCTGGCCTCACTGTAAAAGCACTAGCTCTACTAGAGTTACAGCTATCTGCTAAGGGGCTGAGTCCAGAGATAATTTTCTTCCAAATTGAATTATTTTCAGCTCTAAAAATGCAAATAAATCACATGCTCAAAGTTGTCTTGGTTGCAATAAAAAAAAACACCAGCCTCTTCTATTGAGTGACTGAAGCAATAGCAGCCCCAGCTGGATGCTGTCATTTAGCATAATTCCCCTCTTTCCACTGCAGAGCATCAGCGCAGCCTGTTAGGAATATGGCAGGGATGGCCACGTTACCTCATGGACTGCTACTTTGCACACTTTCCAGATTCATACACCAGTCCTCAGGGTCTGGTGCACCTTATAGTCCTTCAGATTGTACCTAAGCATATCCCAGCTGCCTCCTGTGGTGTTGTGGGGGTTTTTCTAATTGCATTTTGTCAGCAGTGGTGATCTCTGGGCCAAAGAAAGAACAGTCTTATGGATTCCAGGTTCTTTTTTTAATGTAAGACTGTTCCTGTTCCTATTAAATAGTTCTTGAAACAAAACAGTTAAACTCCAGAGCTGGGAGCTGGAGGACAGCACTGAAGGACAGCACTAGGAGCTCGCACAGAATCTGGGATTCCTTTGGCATGGTTTCCAGTTCCAAGCTCTGTGGTTGTCTTTGCTTCATATATAGTGAGCAGGACTGGAAATCAGCCCCACTGCAGCTCTGGGTATAAGCTGGGTTTTTTCTTCTCTCTGCTAGCTCACTCAGCTCTAGATTTAGTTATAATTCCAAATACAAACTTAAGAGGGAGGCTGAGTACATAAAAAAACTTCAAGATCCTGGGATGAGATAGTTGCTTAATTCCCATCTGTGTACCATGTCTGCTCTGCAAACTAGGAGCACTGCTTTCAAATGATTTTGAAATGTCAATCTTCAGTTCCTGCTGCATTTTGGCTTTGCCAAATACAACTCACAGGGGCAAAAGAGACTAAATTAGTGTTCCATTATTGTCAGGAAAGCATCGACTGACCCACCATAGCTTGGAAAGGGCTGACACGAACAGCCCTGTGCCTTGGAACACAGAAGCCCCTTAGAAGAGGGTATAATTGTAGCTGCAGCACACTAATTGGGAGAAAATTACTCATTACTAGTTAATAATCTAATCAGGTCCTTAATGTTGTATCTATCAGTATGGTATCTTCTTTGGGCATATTCAGCCCAATGGCCTTTAATACTGCAAACTGGTTTGCATGCTTTGCATTCGTAAGAAAAATGTGCTTTAATTAGTGAAGTTTCAGAATATGAAATGGAAAAAGAATTAATAGTCACACAGCAAGAAAAGCAAATACAAACACTTCCCAGAGTGGCTCAAAGCTCCAGGTTGAGTCTAGGCACTTTACTCTAATTGCATCTATTAAACAGATGCTGCAAAATTAGATAATCCATATTCACTGTAGGTCGAATTCACCCAAAGCCTGGGAGCCCCAGGTTACGTAAGTCACAGTGAGGGACCTTAAAGGGGAAACAAAATATGGATTGTGGAGGATCACCATTTTACCACCTTTTCACTGCTCCACAGCAGAAAGACTTATTCACCTGTATGCAGAATTAGCGGCTTCATTTTCAAGCCTTGTGCGCTTGGCACTACACAGCTACTTGTGCTTCGCAGATGCATGATTAGTCAGGAGGCACAGAGAAACCATGTAGTTGTTGTTCTGCAGTTGCACAGCAACTGCCACAGCCTTGTCCGGCTGCTAACTCATATCCCTCTCCCATCCTCATCCCAGAACTCTCTTCCCTCTTCCAGTACCCAGATTCAAGACAGCTACATTTCCATTCAGAAGTAATACTTATGCTGACGCCCTAGCTCTTGTGCAAGCTTTTCTGGACCAATTATTGCTATAAAATTATGTACCTAATCCTTACATTTAAGCGTGGGAAACTAAGATTTTTTGCTGAAGGACTGAAAGTCATTAAAGACAGATTTCTTGTTCGATCTAGACATACAGAAGCTACATCAAGGTACCAACTATTGCCTTCCTGCGTTTCCATTACTGGCATGTAATGTGCAATGCTTTGCAAGAAAAATATGCTAATGAAAGTATTTTACAATCACATTCAATGCTTTTATTCCCCTCCCCCCCCCAATAATCAGAAAAAAAGAGGTTAGAAGAAAAGTATTAGCTTAATTTGCTAGCTGATCTTTAGCTACCATCTTTTTCATGTCATACTGGAATTTCCAAAAGAGAAAAAAGCAAGAATAAAGTTAGTATATTGCATTTATAAAAGCAGAGAAACTTAAAAATATTTGTCTTTCTATACAACAGAAAGGTTATGGGTTTTAGAAGGATATTTAATAATTTTTTACTCTGTCCTTCCACGGAGCTTTCTATTCCAATATACTCAGAACTTAGAATTATGTCCCAATTTGCTCTCTAAATGTCACTTTTACTGCATTCAAGCACTGGAAGGTGTTCAATTCAGGAAAATAATAAAAGAAAGTACTTATAGTCATCTCTAGCAGAAAATAAAGTCTGCAACCAAGTCCTCAAAGACAGACCATTTTGCCCACGGGAAGCTAATGGGACTCTGCAGGGGAACAAAGGCTCCTCTGGACAGTAATCCAAGCATGTCACCGTTCAAGTGACAAAGGCACTGTCTAGTACTGGCCCTTGATTAAGAAACAGCCATCCCATCTAGCTTTGATTTATTATCAGCATATCAGCATAGCAGCATCAGTCTCTGCAGCTTAAATCTGGCTCTGCTATTCTGCATCTAGCAGCAGGAAAAGATACCAGAATACCTCACTAGATAATCAGTACTGCTGAAATAAAACAGATTAAGCCATACTTGTTTAACAGATTGACATGAAGTCACACAGGTTTTCCTGTATAGCCTGTACATGAGCATGCTTAAGTTTTTTGTGCCCAGATTCAGGCACGCCAGTATTTAAGGTCACTAGAAATGCAGACATCTCTTGCGGCTTGTTGAAAGGACACGGATATTCATCAGGTGAGACACATGGGTGGTAGGATACAATCAAGACTTTCTGTACTGGAAAATAACGGTTTGTGATTAGAAGGGAAACGCTACCTAGACTGTGTGAAAGCTCCCTGTGGAAAAAACGGATTTTCTTCTAATAGGGAGCGTGACTTGGACACTAGATGTGAATAGATGTGAATTGTATTTCCAGAACTGCCACTGATCTGCAGAATGACCCTCAGCAAATCTTTTCACTTCTTTCTGCATCAGCTACCTTCCTTTCCCAGACTCTGCCTGTCAGCTCTACTTAAGCCATAAGCTCTCAGGCATAATGTCTCTACCTTACTCTGTTTTTGGATGGCCCACAGTGAAAGTATAACACAAGTTCCCATTCTATAGGGAATATAGAAATCTTTAAGGTTTCCATATAACTTCAAAGCAACTTGCTAGGGAACTTGACTATTCCCAGCTGCTTTAACAACATCCTGAGGGATGAATTTTGTCCCAAGGTACAATGTGGTAAATTAAGGTTAATTCCAGTGAATTATACCAATCTATAATTGGGCTTAGAATTGGGGAGCTCAAGTTTAGTTTTACCCTAGGATACATCAGGCATAATTCCACTGAGGCCAGCATAATTAGAATATTGTAAAAATAGCACAAGTATGCAAAAGACAGCCCCTGAGGTTGTGAAAAGCACAGGAAATTGGAGAATTCAGAACTATATCTTAATATACGGACCTAGGGGAAGAAAAATTAAAGTGTAGGCAGGGGCTGCCTGGCAGACAGGGGACAGAAGCAAGAAGTGGTATTTTGGTATAGATTTGCCAATTCAGGGCAAATTCATTTATAGAAGTAGACAAAGCAATTCTGTGAAGCTGGTGGAGTAGCTCTCATTAGACAGCAATGAAACTGAGCACTGAGTCTTGGCCACCAGCTTTGTTGCTGAAAGCTCTTATCAGATAACAGTTTCATTTTTCCTCTCTGCATCATCATCAGCTTTCAGCTTCCTTCCTCTTACATCTCTCTGCTGGGTTTCTGAATTCCAGTCAATGCTGCATTAGCAAATATACAGTATTGGATTATATATATTCTCTACACACGAGGCATGGGAGGCTTTTCTGATGTAAAGAATGGCATTTTGACAAGACTGTCTGCAGAGGCATTTTAACATTTCTTAGAATTGCCATTTGAGAATAATTTTTTCCTAGTACAAAGAGGGGGAGGAAAGAAAAACAACTGCAGCACTGTTGATTGTGGGTATAATCTGCAGGCTGATGTCAGATCTGCTCATGTTGACCTAGATGTCCCAATGGACTTTCTAATTCATGCTGCAGATACTGCAGAGATATGGGTGGGGTTTTCTATATAGGGAAAAAAGTCTACTGTACAATGAAGAGATTTAAAGATATAACCACACCACTACCCAGTCAGGGAGCTCATGGGTCTGCTGTGCCTTTGAAGGCACAAAAGAGACTGCTTTTTTACTTCTATTTCATTTGGTTCAAAATAAATTGGTAGCATTTCGCAAACAAGAAATACAACAGAGCATGCAAATGTGGTATAGCAACCCCATACATTCACCTTCTGCTACAAGGAGAAGAAACAGAACCCAACCTTGCTACAGTGCTTTCAGTTTTAATGCATTTTTAGTAGGGTTTGTTTGTTTTAAAACAAGTGAGGCTTATGCAACCATGCTGTGTATGAGCATAGCCCTAAAGCTGGCAGGTCAGCTTGTCAGACACTAAAGCGTACAGTCTCTCCAAAATATCCTTGCCCAGGACTGGCAACTTTTGAGTGATTAACCCGCAATTTTTCTCATGTTATTGGCTTCTAATCTTTCTGTACTCTGGGATAAGGAAATGCATGAAGCACTCAGTGCCTTGGGTGCAAAGCATTCCTGTTTCCTCCCCCTTGTATGGACATTGCTCTCCTGCCATCTTGCCCAGATTCTCAGTGGTCCCAACTGCACCGTACAATTGCCATACCTCAAAACCCAGACTGTCTAGGTCAAACCTAATTGTGAGTCCATTAAATCTTTTGGCCAGTTGGCAGATTTGGCAAAAGGTGCTTATTCCTACAAGTTTTCAACATAATGCTGGGCAGAGATGAAAGATCTCATTATAATGCCTACACCGAGAGACTGACTACAGTCACAAGAACAACCCTTATGAGATCTTGCAGAACCTGCATAAAGGCGCATGAAGATAACGGGAGGGAAACAGGCTTCCTTAGCAAACCAAAAGCCTGCATTTTTTCATGTAGTAATGATTGTATTTCCCAAAGCATCCTATGAAAGCTGAACACAACTTCTAGATTCCTTCAGTAGACTGGCATACCTCTTCAGGCCCTTCGGAATAACAAACCAAAACCCTTAAACAAGCTCAGTCTCGCTTAAGCTTAACTACTCACCAGAAACCCTGCCTGGGACTCGGTCCTCAGGTGCTGAGCCACAGCCAGTATTATCTCGAGCAATTATTGGAACATAAAACTAGAAGCATCTTCCACACAGTGTAAGTGTTCCTGGGATTGATCACAGGTGAGCATCAAATTTAATCTCACAAAATTCAAACTTCTCAAAGCTTGTGGGCGACTTCTCCGTTTTTCTTGTTTTGCCGATGTTATTTGCTAGCCTTAAAGTTCTTCCCCCTCCAAGCCTACCTCCATTCTATATAGAACATCCCTTCTTATCCTTAAATTTCCTGGATTAAGTAAGCAAGGACTTGATGAGCACAGTTTAAGATTTAAGCTTTCCATAGAATAGGATGTCCATTCCCCTGATTTACTTCATAGCCCTTTTCTGAACCTTCTCCACTTGGTCTATGGAGTGAAGTGAAAGCAGCATACCATGAATATCAGTGACTGCAGGGCATGACCCAGAATTTGTTAGCACGAAGTCCCATCAGTTTCAAAAGGCGCTGTTTCTTAAAACCCTCTAAAAACTTGACCGCCAGAAAGACATTGCCAGTAGAGATACGAGCAGGTAAGCAGAGTTTGCACCTTCTTATTTGGGCAATAGCAAGTTCCCATTTCTCATTCCCTGAATCGGTGTTCCAGTCAGGACTGCGTATCTCCTTTTACACTTCCACTGGCACCACACCCCATGGAACCAGCAGTGATTAACACCAATGCAAAGCAGAAATAAACACTACCTTCAGAATAGCAGCATCCAGCATTGAGCTTGGGTTTCATTTTACCAGACAAACAGAATACTAATCACTGACACCCAGGACCGATCCGAGCCCATGAGAATTTCTTGGCAGGACTGTGCAGTGTTAATAACTGTGCAGTGCTAATTACAACAACTAATGGGCTGACACCACACTGCCTTTGTGTTCCAATTAAATTCTACCATCACTTTGTTTTTTAGCACATATAAATGCACGCTGTATTTTGTTTTTTTGAAAACAAAATGCAAGCAAAGAAACAAGGCCACGCCAAGATATGATGAGGAAAAAAATACAGAGGAAGTACCGTTAGCAAATCCCCAGTATCATCAAATGAAAACGCTACCTTAAAGCGACAGAATAACCTTACAAACTCAAGCAATGTAGGAGCACTGCTGTTTGGTATAGTTTATTGTGACAGAGGCTTTTTCTTGTTCCACTGCAGAAAAGAGATCCTGCTGGAGTGATGCAGCAGGTACAGAACATGGTCAGAATAAACCAGGCTGGTTCTCTAGCTCGTTCACTTTCTGCTCTCAGACCAGGCATTTAGAAAAGTAGAGCTTAGTAATAATTGCAATTAATGCAGCTGAAGTGATCACTCACTGCCTCTAGGATTTAACTGGGTTATTCATGTCTGGATATCTAGAGCCTTATGGAGTGTTGGTTCATTCCTTTATAGCTAAGTAATGGTAATTAAAACCTACCTCATGTTTGGTTTAATGTAGCTGATCACTGATTTGTGTGTGTGTGTGTGAAAAAACTGGGCAGACAGATGAAAAGCAGTATGCTTGCTTTTTTCCTAGGTGCAGCTAAATCCTGCTTTGCCAAGAGAAATTATTTTTAAAAATTGCCATGCAAAGTCCCAATCATCCCCATGTTCTAATCCAGTGTGCAAATTGCCAAAAACATATGGTAGGAACAGATGGGAGGGAACTTCCTGTAAGCCACGGGGGGGGGGGGGGGGGCACACGACTAAAGATAAAAAAATAAAAACACACTTATTGACAATTTACACTCACAAACTAGCTAAAAAAACAGGGAGCAGGCAAGAAGACATCCATACACAGATGTACAAGTAGAAGTTGCAGCTGTATATATCACAAGAGGGTGGACATACCCAGTGAACAGTGCAGTGAAACCCAGTCAGAGACAGGAATTTCATCTTGCACAATGCCGAAGACTTCTGGATTTCACTGTCTTCGCTAGAAGCAGAAAGTTCTCATACCTGCAGCGTTAACTTCTACTAAAGCAGCCAATGTAATTCTTACACTAACATAACCAGCTGCCTCCCACCTTTGTATTTTCCACCTTAGATCGCTTTTTCTGGTCCTAAACTTCAGTTGCATATAAAAATTTAGGGCTCATCTTCACAGATGTATCATCCCTTCTGTTGGCTAATACTGTAAAAACTACAAAGCATGAGACTGCAGGTCCATTAGTCCAAAATTGGTCACAGAAAAAAGTAAATATGCAAGACCTCAGGCAAACCCCTCCACGCTCTGGACAGGACAAGTGCTATATCTCAAGGACACAGTTTAGGACCACTGCTGACTCTCCAGGAGGTTTTACAATGATCTCAGGGAGAGGGAAAGAATGAAAACTGATGTAATGAGAATGAAGGTGACTTACCCAAGTGCTAGAGTTGGGAATGAACACAAGATTCCCTTATACCTGAAGTCACTGCTCTAGTCATTGAGTTACACTGCCTCCGATTAATTTACTCATACACCCAAATTAGCAGAACACCATTGGATCCAAGGACTGACATATTTCTTAACAATAAGCGCATCTTATAAATAGGTATTCTAAAAGATGTGCATATGACAGACTCCCTCCACCAATCTTACCACAAAAGAAAATAAGGTTTAAGATCTTCTACCCAGGAGTCTTTCCATGTATTGTCTCTTCATTTTGGCAGCTCTCATCCAAGAGAGCATTACATCACCTGGCTGGATCCTTTAGCCATCAGTATGAGAGCAAGCATCCCATAGATCTGAAAGTCTGCAATACCTCTTAACGGTGCCTCTGAATATGCAGTCTGTTCCCTCAGACTAAAATTAATAGCCTTATTGGCAGGATGACTCAGGGAGCTGTAGTTAGGCTTGTCTCGTCTCCCTGCATTTGCAATGAGATTTCCCTGATTTATTTTATCTGCAGTAATTAAGGCAGCCTTCTCCCTCACTACCACTACACTGTGAAGATTTAAAAATAACACAAGAAACAGCAGTAGGCCAGACGAACGGATCAGCAAGAAAATTGCTCCGGGCAGTTAAAATTTCACCTTAATATACACAGAGCAATTTCTGCTGCTTAGGAGCCCTCCTTGCCTGCAAGACAGCACAGAGCTCGCTGTGCTGGGGCAAGGAAGCTGGCTAGAGCCCACCCTGCAAGTGGAACTAGCCCCAAGGAGCACTGCTTTTATTTTGGGGTAGCAGTTCTCAGTGTCCTGTTAAACAAGGCTGCTGTGCCAGGCAATCCCAAAGTCTGGGCCCTTTACTGCAATAGCAACAAAAAAAACTTCAAGGTGTCTTCTACAAAGAGATACTCATAGGTTGTAATTTCTGCAGTATTACAAGAGTTTTGTCATTGTAGGAGAAGAGTCACTCCTTCCCTCTGAGGCAGCTTGATGCTGGGAAACCAGAGTTGCTGCTGCAGCAGTCACTGATTTGCTCTGTGCTTTGGGGAAACTCCTTTTCTCATCTTTGCAGCCCTGTTTGGAATACAAAATGCAGCACTAGCATGACCAAGCTGCCTGCCTCCCCTGCGAACACACCCATTCAGAATAAGGCTGCTTAGGTGCAGCTCCCACTGCACAGGACCTGGTGGGAACCTTGTTAGTAAGAACCTGCTTCAGCTTAGACCAGCCCTGGGACAAAAGGTTGCACAGCTCCCCTCCACAGACTTCTCAGAAGCAACGAGGGAAGGTAATACAGTGCAAGATCCCCAACCAAAGAGTACCGCAGTTGTGCTAAATTTTACACTGTGCTTAATGCCAGCAGTAATTTTAACCCTTCGCATGCTTTCTGGGCCACAGAGCCATATGCAATTCAGTGATGAGCTCATAGCCCCAAGGCTATACATTACAGATGTTCCTACTGCACCAAAGCCTAGGCAAAGCTCTGCAGGGCTGGATCCCACAAGGAAGAACAGGCATGTTTCTACCTATTTTGCCTTGGAGATGGGCTTGGGATTTGTTTCTCTCAAAGCCTTTTTCCCCCATTAGTTCCTGCTTTCTGCTACTTTCTTCACTCTAAAAACTATTTCAGCATTAACAATGCAGCTAATCATGGGAAAGAACCACATCGCAATCTCTTGTGCTAATGAAAGATTTTGGAATTTTCTGGAACTCTGCTGTGAATGCTGCAGTATCCACTCCCTGTCTAGTATAAAAAAAACATCTTCCTGGATAAGTACTGACTGAAACACACACTTGCTTATTGCTGCTAGTCAAGGTCAGGCAGACTGTAATAAAAATATAATCACCAGGAAGTAAACAATAACTACAAAATGGAACACCGTAGACTCACAAATAACGTTGCCTCTTACACTCTGCTCTGCCTGTCTGATATTTCATATCCCAGAATAAACCACATTCAGATCTCCAAGGGAAAACGGCACTTAGAGTGCTTGCCTTAATTTTCATACTGACTTCACAGATATATCCAAAGCATCTCCAGGAAAGAAATGATTTATAAGGTTCATTACAAACTCCTCCACTCTGTGGAACTGATTCTTCACTGCTCTGCAGTTTGTGTTGTCATTTACACCAGAGTAATGTGCCATTCTACTAATTCAGTTCCCATTGACTCCCTCCCTACATGGGCTGATCAACTTTGTAGAGTGGGAGGACGGCAGCAGTGGTACCTCCAGACTCAGTCTGCTTCACCTGAGCAGTTTATGATTTTTAACACCCTTTTGACTCACTATGTTCCCTTAGAAGATGCACATCCTATTTATGTGACAGATGTGGCTGAAAGCCTGCGTGCAGCAAGTCAGAGGAAAAGACAACTTCACACCATTTCAGCTTGTACGACTCCGCACCAAGCACTTTTTGCTCCATTTATTGTGCATAGCACTGAAGGGCAATTTTAAGTAGTGTATTAGCTACGTGGGCCATCAGTTCTCTTGCTTCAAGGCAGTTGTCAGGAAGGCAATGCCTACCTTAATAGAATTACATACAAAATTATGTTCAATGCCTTGAAGGTCTGTTTGTCTCCAAAAGAGAAGCAGCAAGTCAGGTGCACAAGTGGAGTTTGACCCTGCCTTGATCAGTCCTCTGTGGCCAGAATGGTTATTTCTATCTATGCATGGAGCCATACCAGAATTCAAAGCCCATGCTTTTACTCTAAACACTCACTGCACCCATACAGCAGAAAGCAATCAGGAACCGAAATAGGAACTGATAATAAATAGCTGAGTGAAATTATTTCAATAAAAAGGTTCATAACAAAGAGCTCTGGGTTGTATTTCATTAGTCAGCAACTAAATATGGATTAAAGTAGCAGCAAACTAAAAGATGCCCAGTATGTCATCAAGCAATCTCACAGGCTGCTAGAGGATTATTATTATCCTTTCATTACAGTAATTAGTTTGATACATAGAATAATTCAATATCTGCACGTGTATCACAACTGTGGAAGGTAAGTGCCTGCCTTTCCTATTTCTTCTCTTTTCTTTTGCTCTACCAGGTATCTCTGCTTGTTAATTTATAGATTAAAAAGTCCAGAATTATCATGATGCATTTCGTTCAGAAAACTGACTTGCAGTATGTGTCTCTGATGATTTGCCATCTTTTAGAAACACAGATTCAGCTACAACATTTTCTAACCACTAAAGCTGTTGCCTGTGAGCAGCTTCCCCATCCCTACTACATCAGCAGAGCCCAGACAACACCAAGAATTTTGTCAGCAGAGTACCCAGAACCATGGGAATTAAGGCCAGCAGAGATGGCGAGGAGGAGCAAGGGATGCAGGTGCTTGAAGACTCAGACCGTGTGTTTTCAGTGAAGCAACATGAATATACTTTGGTCACTTCTCGTTTATTACTTTCCATCACAAAATAGTCCTCTGCTGGTATAAACTGATGGAAGTCCCTTGTGTTCAGTGGAGCTATACTACTGACGCCAGTCAAAGAAACACTTGTCTATATTTAGCCACTACAGGATGCAAGAGTAGTAGGTAAGGCAGCTAGGAGATTTATACCCAGCCATCTGCAAAGCATCATGCAATTTTTATAGCATCGATCCAAGGCTCTGTATCGCCTTTAGTACCCTTCCCCCGAGCTCACTAAATTCTTCCAGGCTTTAGAGTATTTTTAATTTGTACACTGCAAAAGCACAAATGCTCTCCATGAAAGTTGTATTACATGGATTAACATTTCCTAAGATCACTAATGATGAAGTGAAGCATGGCCCCAAACTCAAGGGAACAACAGCCTCAAGCCTTCAAATCCCCATTACAAACCTTCAATTAGTTTCCTGGAATCTTTTTCTTCCTCCCAACCCTGATGAATAGCAGGAGTTAGCCCACTTACTGAAAAATATGTCATTGTAGCTTATGCAACTCAAACCTCAGATGGCAGCATTAATCTCTGTATGCATGGGAGACAGAGATCTGATGATGACCTAATCTGCTGAAAAGTGAAGCAGACACACTGGGCTGTGAAAAGGTACCCCTTAAATCAAAGGAATTATGGGGCCAGATCTTGAGATCTAGGGATACCTTTCAAATCCCATTGACTTAAAAGGCATCTGAAGGCACTCTGCACTTTTTAAGAGTAGCTTTACGAAAGGCTGATGGGTAATAAACAAGTAACTCCCTGCTGCTGGTGCTGTGGAGTTCACATAGCAATGCTTTGTTTAAATAAGAACTAAGCACTAGCCAGAAGTTAATGATTAGTATGTAGAGCTTAGACCATGCCTGCATTATTTTATCTGAATACAATGTTAGTGTTAATTGGCATAGTTACATTGACTGTAACTGTACAGTGCCAATTAATTCTAGCTGATGTTCTGGCACCCACATGCTGGGATCCAAGCAGATGAAAGAAATAAGAATTAGGGTTGCCTGATCCGCATTTGAACATACACCTTTCAGATTAAGACTTTGGATGTGTAAAATGGAGGTTCATGGGACAAAGTGACATCGAAGTCATTAAAAGGCAAGATTTAGACTTGTCTCCAATTTAGACTCATGCATTTGAAAAATGGCCTTGTTTATATTTGGGACTAAAGTAAATCAAGGGATAAAGATATCCACGGCATGTTGTATTTCTTTTCCCCAGCCAAATGAAATTAAACCTAAAAGTAATTTATTTACAGTATATGCTTATCTACAATATCTATTTATTGTAACAATTACATCAGGGCTTATAGAGCAACAAACCTAGTGCATTATTAAAGCCTACAGGTTTGCAATTTCCATAAGTAAATAGCATTCCAACACATACTGACTGCAGGGACATTCATTTGGGTTGTCACTAGACTTTGAAACTAGAAGGAGCCCTATGTATTGGCAGCCTTCACAAGAGCTGATGAGAGAGGAAGCCTGTAAAACAGAACACAAAGGATAAAGCTCTGGCAGCACTGCTGGGTAAGACGCAACATCATGGCTTCCAATAAGAAATACCTGCTATTTTGGGTTTTTTCTGTCTAAAAATATACGCTTTGAGGATTGGGTAGCTAGTAGAAATCACCTTTGACCATTCAGTCCACACACTGTCTGAAAAGGCTGTCTGCCTATCCAGGGATACTGATTAATGTTTTTTTGAGAGGTGAATATCAGATCATCTCAGAGAAGCTACTAAGAGGCTGTTAAGGACATACTGGAAACATGAAAACCTCATCCAAAACCATCAGCCATAAATAGAGTAAAATCCTATTTTGCAGAATGCTGGACATTCACAGGGAGAGAGGCAAGTGCTGAGGTCAAGCGCTTATATTCAAAGACAACCAGATGAAGGAGAAAGTATTGTTATGCTTGGAATACAGAGGGGGAAATGGAACATACGAGACAAAAGATAAAAAAGGATTTAAATACTAAAAGCTCATTGAATTTCCTTTAGATTACTTTGAAGAATTCTAGGCTAATGATTGATAGTTCGGGCAAGCTCAAAGCTGAACAAAATGCAAACGTACATTTGCACCAATATCCAATATTTACCTCTATCTTGCATAGTACAATTCAGACATGAGCCTGGACTATATGTAAGTCACATGAAGCGTGGCTGATTACAATGTTACTGTATTTTCTTAGCCATTTACCTCTTAAATAAAGCTGTTTGTTATACAGCCTTGCCAAATAGCTTCACATACATTTTGTCTCTCTTCTGTGGGATACGTATGCCAGAGTTTCTTACACACTATTCAAAAAACCTAAAGAGAACAGATTGTGTTTGAAACGCAAAACAAAACCAGATTAAGCCTTGATTTTTTTTTTCCTTTAAAATATGACTTGACCTAAAGGCCACCAGTTTACTGTGAATTGCAACTACATATGGCATTGCATGAGCCATCCAGTAAGAATCCTTACAGCAGCGCATTTGAACCGAGCCCTTTGCTTGCTTTGTTTCAGAGCACCTCCAGGAATCTATGATTTTAATCCCCTAATGTAAGTGCCTGTCACATTTTACCAGTAAATTTGATTGATTGCATTTGCTTTGTTCTAATGAGCTCTCAGATGTGATAAAGAGATCTAAAAAGCCTAACTAAACATTTATAATTCATTCATAGCATACACACGTACCTAGTACCCACAGAGTTATGTAGGTTTATAAATGCACACAGAGAAATCGACATTCAGAATCAAGATTCACAGCATATGCAGACCTTCACATCCGATCACAATAAGAGAAAAGCTACAATTACTTCCTCTTGAAATAGACTGGAGGATCAGGATCCATTTCTTAAATATATGGTGATTGCTGTCAGATACTGCTTTCTTGCTATACTCAGGTGAGCGTGAGAGTTTTCACATGCAGCATCCTCCAATTTTATGCCCATTTTTGACTGCAGTTAGAGCTTTTATCAGCAAAAATACAGACCCACAGTGGGCAAATAGGTATATTATTCCTAGCTGAAAATGTGAGTAAAGGATTCAACAATGGGCTTTAGGGCAGATCTCTACAGCAGTAGTTAGCACACAAAAAAAAAATCAGAAATAAATTGGTTAATTTATGACAGCATATGCAGCTTTCCCTTCTTTATGCTAATTTAATCAATACACAAACATTTGAACAATTTTTTTCAATGATCAGATCATCAGCAAAATGCTCATGAATAGCCACCTGACATATACTTTATCAAAATGAACTGGCTACAAGTAAAACAAATTATTACGTGACAGATCCTTACGGTGCCAGAACTAAATGAGAATGATTGAATATGCTTGGGCATAGAGGGCAACTGCTAGAATGAGATAATTAGGTATTGCTGCACTCTAATCTGGGGGGAGTCCATTTTCTTTCTCCACTGAGGAGCGGTCTCCATTACTGATCAAATTAGTAAGTGCCATTAAGTATTTCCAACTGTTGAACTAGTAATGATGAGACTTATCAAAGATAGCCTAGCTTCACCAAGACAGTCAGGATTAGTCAGATGAGCACCAGCTAACCTGCTTTTCTGCAGTGTTCCCCAATTTCCCAATCCCCTGAGTTCCGGCATCTACTTTGTCTCAAAATTCCAGCCAGATGACATATGTGTCTGGCCCATTTCTTCTTTACTGGTACAAATATGGACACTGGCACAGACACAACTGCACAAGTGAAAATCAGAAGTCAATCTTTAGGACATCGACCATGCCACGCTCACTCCCTATGTCTCTCCTATCAGTAAGCAAAAGGTAGTTTCCTCCCCAGTGAAAGAAAACAAGCTACCTCACATCTATTGCAGGATAAGCATGTACACAGAATGGCTGACACTACAGATTTACCCCACATAATCTACACATGCACATAAATGCAAAGCCCCTGAGGCCTGGGAAGAAAATGCATTAATATATGGGAGTCTTGTTAGGAGCCTGCAGCCGGGACACATGCCCTGATCAATTATACATCCTCAGCACTGAGCGGGCACCAAATGCAGAGGTTTCTCAAGTGTCCATGCTGAGCATCTGCACACAGATTTGCTGCCTACAGGGGACAGAAGCCCAGAGCAGCATTTTCTACCTGAGCAATTTTACTTCACCTATGCAAACATGCCCTGCTGCTGTAAAACATAAATGTTTTACTGCATAAATAAGTCAGAGCTCTAGAAAGAGGCAGTCACGCAATATGTCAGAGCCACTTAATCCAGACAGGCCTGCCTTTACCCTAGAAAACCCTGCTTGCTTTTTAAGTGTGAAACTTAGGTCTTTCAATGTATTTGCATATTTTCTCAAGTTTGACTTGTGTAACCTGAGCTCTTAAGTTAAGCAAACCTTAAGGGACAAACCCCACCAGGACGTATCCATCTACACATGCAGCCCTCATTGCCAGCATGCTGGGATACCTGACAGTAATGAAGGGATTATGAGCTTAGTGAAGAGCTACTTACGTTCTACAGATGAGGAACTGGCACAAGAAAATGAGGTAGGGAAAACCAAGGCCCAGAACAAGCCAAAGTCATCACTGATTCAGCTATGGAGCCAAGAACATAGACTTGGCAAGAAGAACTAGATCTATACTAGGAGGAGACCTTCCAAGTCAAATTTCCATTTGCGTTATTAATAAAAAACCTCTTAGCAAACAACTAGAAGAAAAATTGATTCCATCCTCTAGCAGAGTAAAATCTAATCAGGTTACACAAGGTGACATCTCCAAAAGCCAAGCATTTGATTACGAGGATGGGTGTTTAATTAAAAGGGCCATGTACTGCATCTGTAAAGCTGCAGTTCAAGGAAGAAGCTTCTGATCAGTGTCTCTGTGGTCAAAATAACCTTTACTTACATTTCTTCCAGGACAAGCAGAAACTGGTTCATCATGGAAATAATGGGAAAGGACAGTGCATTTAGTAAACTCTTGACTTTGTTTCCACTTGTAAAGCCTTGGAAATCTCCTTTCGTAAACCAAGTTAAATGAGCAAGTGGCTAGTATCTGGTTTTGTTTGTTTGAATTCATAGCAACATGGACTGTTCCATAGTAATACCTGTAATTATAACAGCCAGATGTCCAGGGCTTAAGATGAGATTAACTAATTTACTACACCGAGCAAGTGTTCATCTTCCAGTGTTCCTTCCCAAAGTACTATCCCTGTCTAACAATGAACTTGACTATTGTACTGGTCCCACATATATTTAGAAAATGGCCACTGTGTTGTTACACTAGCAGTTGCAAAACCATCCCAGGTGGGTCTTCTGAAAAGGTCTGGATATCACAGTGATACATCAGAAGCTTGTACTAAGACCTCCCCATATAGTATTATGTTGTAGAAACTCAACCAAGCTCATCCAATCCACATGCACTGCTGAATAAAAATTGCTGAAAAATTGCAAACCTCAAAAGCTGTTTCTACCTGCCGTTCCCTTCTCACATTCAATAATGTTTCTTTCATCTCTGCTGATCATCAGAAAGGCAACAGTTTTACAGCATCACAGTATAGTAATACCCACAGGTCAGAGGATAGCATGATGGAGGGAGGCAAATATTAAACTAAAAAGCAGCAAGCAATGAAGCCATTAGACAACACAGGTTTATGATGCTGTTCTTACCACCCTGCAGCCAATGCTCCTAGAAAAAAAAATACTGTGGTTTTATAAGATAAGGAAAAGTCATGGCAAAAGCATCTTACTGTTTCCAACTGAGAAGGAGAATCAGACCTATTTTATACTCCCACCCACACTGAGCTCCTTATCAGACCAGGGGAAGATGATAAACTCACCAGGATTGTGAGTTTGCCCCCACTTGTGCACTTGGCAAGTACCTTTGCCATGGCCCCTGCAGTGCCTTGTCAGTATAAAAGGACACAGAAAAGGGGATAAAGCAAAGGATGGGACAGCAGTAGTGGCATTAGGACAAGGTTTGCTCAGGTCTGCCCACTGTGAATGGGTATGTGATCCCTCAGGATAAGAAATCAAAGGCAGCCAAATGTGGCACCAGCCATATCCCTGTCGGCTATAGAAAGTCATATGCTTTAATCAGACTTCCCAAAAGATTACTTTTCCATTGGAAAACTACAAACGTTTTGATCAAAAAAAAGCAATGAGTCCCAAGGAAAAAGCTGGGAGCTAACTCAGCTATACATCATCTCTGACATCTTGACCTAAATAAGACATCCCCTGTAGAGTTAACAAGGATATAATTTTATCATGTGCAGAGACACACAAGTGAGCCTTTTAGAGATCCAGAAACGACTGTCCCCAGGCTAGGCTGATGCTAATGTAAGAAGCATTCTTCATTGACTGGATTATTTTAGTTAACACTGAGTTTGTCTGATGATCCCCCCCAAATGTTGAGACTAAAGGCAACATTTCCTCTGGAACTAAGCCACCAGAACAGTTTTCAATTAGAAATGAGTGTTAATCAGGATAGCAGATAGCATCCTTCGTCCTTATTCACAGGGCAGCTGGATCCTTTAGAGAGGGACAAAGCAAGCAGTTTCTGGCTGCCCCTGAAAAGCACTATTTTGTTAATACTACAACGCAGCCCTGATGCTGAGTTGTCATACCAAGATATAGGAGACGCCCAGCAAGCTCCCAGCTTTACCATGCACACTCCTCTCTGATCTCAAGCAAGCACTAGACCTATGAAGTGGAAATAATAATCCTGCCTTAGTAAGCAATTTAGGACCTTTGATTTTGGCTGAGGCAGGAGTGCCTATAGTTAGAAGCAAAACCTACTTTCTTCTTGTGTTTTTATTTCAAATAAGAAAGAGAAAAATATTTTCTTCAAAACATTCCCGTTCTAATACATCCTGTTTCTTAACACAATGATACTCTTCGGTATTTTAAAAGTAAAATTTAAACAAAATGACACATTTTGAGAAATGAGTGATGGAAGCGACTTTTGATAAAAAAAATACTTTGAAATGAAATTTCTATTCAACTCTAGCTGAAGCTTTCATATTCTAAAGTTACTGAAGCAACAATCCTCAAAATAATGGTATGGGAAGCATAGCAGTGAACTCCCAGAGCAGTTCCTGCTGTCTACTTCACAATCTCAATTGAAGGTCTTGCCCCAGGACTTCAGGAGCTGGTACTTAGAGTACTTTCATATAAACAGTTTACAGGATTAAATTATAAGACTAATGGGCACGTCTTTGTCTAGGAAAATGTAATCTGCAACATTCACTGAAACAAGCAATAACAGCATTTTTGCAACCATGCAAAGTAAAATGAAATTAGAAAATAATTGGCTGTAGTTCAAAATTAATAATTGCTTGAATGAACACATTATAAATACAATGTATAATCAAATCCAAATGACATACTATTTAGCATGAAAAGTAACTACAGAGACATCTTTTAAAGCATTAATATTTTGCAGCAGCCTGACTCAGTCTATGAAGCTAATCTTTCTTTCTAAATTTCATTTTTAATACAATGGAGTGTTGTGGGGTGTTTGTTTTTGATTTTTTGAAGATAATTAGAGGAAATTGCTTAGAACTCATCATTTGTACCCAAGCGGAAGTTATATAAATTTTGAAAACAACCTTTCTATAAACAACATCTTCTTTCATTACAGCTCCTGATCATAACGTCAGTTTAAATGAAGACAAAAGAGAGGAGTCCAAGGAAGAGGAAGTGAGTAAAGTTTTATTCTCATTCCATTTTCTTCCTCTTGCCCACATTTCAGACATTGCTTAGAATACCACAGGGACCTGCCTTGAACTTGCTTCACAGTCCAAGCTTTCCTGGCAAACAGCTGATTACATGAATGAAATGCAATTGGAAGAGGGCACGAAGTGTGCTCCTGAAGAGACAAGGGTGAAGGTGCTCCTGGGGTATCGAGTAGGTCTACTAACACTGGCTTGATCTGAGCTGGAGGACAGAGGTAGATCAGGGTGTGTGTTACTTCTGGCAAAATAAACAGGGCTGACCCCTCATCAGCCAGGCTGGCAGAAAACCACCCAGCAGAAAAAGAGATAAATACAGTGCATCCTGGGAAAGCTGTACGACAAGTAACAAACCTTTGCTTCTATTATTATCACATCTTTGTTTGTAGAGTTGTAAGTACAGCCTTACCATTAAATGTGTCCAAGTTTTTTCCTGAATTGGTACTTCCGCAGGTGGTCTGGTGGGGCTCACTCATTTAATGGGAAACAAAATTACAGCACAATACCATGCAGCTGCAAATACTAAGTGAAACATCTCTGCATAAAATCTGAAAAATTACTCCTTGTAATTACTAATGCATCTTTATTATTTATTAATGATGACAGGATTTCTTCTGGAAAGACAATTTATTCCGCCAGCTACACATTAAGTCACTGAAAAGAGCAAAATGCCATGTCATCACTTCTCAGTCACGCATATAAAAGTGAAATTGGAGCATAAACCTGAATGGTGATATACCCACTATGTTCCACCCCATATATTCTGAACTTCAAGACCCCCATTCCCTCTCAACCCTTGTCACCAAATCTCTCTAGAGGCATTGCTTGTGACATTAAACTTTGTGAGCTGTATTATCCAAAGGTCAGCAAATCTAACTGATACTTCCTCATACATTAAGATAACGTAGATTCTAATTATTATTTGGGGAGAGTGATATTTTCATTTTTCAGATGATGCAATGAAATAAGTCAGTGTAGCATGCCTCTGCAGCTGCTTTTGCAAATCCTACTTTAATTCTCTTAAATGACTCATCCTAACTAGGAGCATCCATGGATCTCACCTTCCTAAATCACTCTGGTGTTTTCAGAAATCCTCAAACAAAAAGGATGAGTCAGTTGTACAAATCCATCTCCTACTCTTCTGCAGGCTTACACTGTGATCACAAGCATAGGAGAGCACATCTTCACCACAAGACTTTGCTACAGCTAAGATGCTTCATATCCCATGCTTCCAAACCAGGGTATGGGAGGCAGCATGATCTGCCCTTCCCTTATACAAGGCTAACTTCACAACACAAACCTGCACTGGCAGAGGGAGGAGGCAGCGCCTGCAGTATTGAACAAGCACAGCGTCAGTCCCAAGAGAGTAGGTGGCAGCAGTGGGGAATAGGACATCTATTTGGAGAAAAGATGCAGAATTTAGCAGGCAATGCAAGAGCAAGCTGTGATTTTTAAAAGTTTATTCAACTCGGATTTAACCATCTCTATCTCAGTTGTGGAGCTGGGCAGCCATTTGACATCCAGAAGAAGGAAACTGTGTTTTAACCTTCTAATTACAATGATTGGAGGAGTCACACAATTAATTTAAAAGAAAATGCAAAGCAGATTTACCACAGGATGTCCTACATAGCCATTAGCATCCCAGAACAATATTTAGTTACAGGAGTTTAACAAAGGCTAATGCTTGATTAACGTGCATGTATCCTGCCTTCCAGCTGTGCTGGGATGGAAAAAAACAGTTTATAGATCATATAACAAATCACCTCTTAAGGACACAGCAACATGCATTACTACACAAAATACCATAGTGTGACTCTGCTTTTCTTCTTAATCAGCAATTCTGCTTCTGCAGCTTTGGTTCCTCATGCATTTTTTAAAAGCTTCTGTCTTTCTCCTCCTGTGCTCCACATGTCTCCAAAATTACTTTCCAAATGCAATTAACAAGTGTATTTAATTAATAATCATTACTGTGACTTCAGATATATTTTTTTAATATTTGCTCAGGCATGTAAAACCAGAAGATTGCTTGTGGCCCCTAAAAAATCACCTCTAGTCTCTGCACTGCTTTCACTTCCCCAAATCTCATTAAACATGAGCCAAAAAGATTCACTTTCAGGAGGTGTAAACTGGTGCTATTCTGCAGCATAGCAGAACTGTACTCGCTTCTGCCAGCTGAAGTCTGACCCCTAAAGCATATTAAAGAAAACCAGGAGGCTTCCACATGCATCGAGTCTCAGCTTCATCTGTTGCATACCAGCAGCAACCCTGCACTTGAATGCTTAGTGGAGGATGAAAGTCTCTGCAGCTTGGAGAACAGAATTTCACAAAGTACTTCCCCTTTTGACCCAGGGACAGGAAGCATGTCCTCCTCTCTACTCTCCTTAGTCATATTAGCAAGGGCAGAAACTAATCTTCTGCCTGCCCTGTGGCAAAGCATGCCAAAATCCTGCTCTTAAAAAAAAAGCAAAGAGAAGAAGGGACATAAAGACAGCTTTATATTTTATGTTTCCTTCTACAATGCCAAGTGCAGAATATGGAGGAATCGCAGATTATTACTTCAAGGCACAAGACAGTTGTATTACACTGACCATTGCAGAGTAAAGAAAGGAGACGGGAAACTCCAGCCTCTTTATTCCAAGCCAACATCAGTCCATGCTTGAGAGACTTGTTTTATCTTACTGTGAGATCATTCACAGTCCTAAGGATCTTTAATTGCTTTTTCTAATTTACAGTACTCACTGCAAAAGCAGAAATGTGCAAGAAAGATGTTCAAATACTATAATAGCTACTGCTACACTGACTTTAAAACAGGGTCAATTTCCTTGCCACATCCACGGCAGTCTCCTTTGGGGATAAGAGGGATAGTTTCCTCCAGGGTCTGAAGGCAGGAAATCTTTTTGCTAAAGACAACCCAGGTCCTGAAACGCAACAGTTACAATCTGCAGACACTAAAAAATTATCATCGTTTGGAAATAGCTCCCGTTTGCTCACCTAACTTTAGTTACTTTTCCACTGTTTGAGTAGTTTAGTGTATTGCAAAGGAAAATCTGGCCAGCTTAACGTGGGCATATACTTTAGTTCTTTGGGTTTCAGTGGGACATAAAGTTAAGCACAGGCTTGATTCAGCCAGCTCCCAAAGCTGTATAATTTCCCTGTGCAGCTACTATTGGGAGAATGAGTCATGCAAGAAAAGAACTCATTTTCCCATGTCTTCACTTCTAGTTTGATATGAAAGGTTTTTCTTTTCAATTAAGGAAATAAGAGCAGTTTACAGCTGTCTTGCAAGATCACATAGCTCTTGTGTACTCACCTTTGATTTTTTTTTCTTTTTCTTTGCCAGAAGAAACAAGGGAATATTCAGGATTAAGTTACATCCCTTGTTACTTACACACTCAAGGCTTAAAAACACATAATCAGTCTACAGCCATGCTTAACCTTTCCTAAGGGCTTTACAAAGAACTGGACAAACATTAATGAATTTTGCTTTACAGTGGTCCTGAATTACCCAGGAAAGAAAAAAAAAAGAAAAATTAACAGCTTAAAGAGCACAGTGCATGTAAAAACGAGTTCTCCGAACCCCTAAGATTTATATCAAGAATGCCCTTCCCTGCTGCTCATGCATCAGATGTTACTGGTGCTCAAAACATATAACTGGGGCCAGATCAATCTCCATATAGCCATCTCCCTGCAAATCTGAGTTTCAGCTGCATGTACCCAACAAGCTGTCTCACCCTATTAATGCGTATCCTTCTGAAAATACAGACATTGAAGGCTTGCCTTTTTCCTTGATTATTAACCATGTGGGAGAGTCAGCAGTGTATAACCAGCTTATTGATTTACAGGGGTTCCAGGGCAGCTCCAAGGAAGCTGGGAGCCAGCTGTGTTCTCCTCCACTTCTGTGCTGTGCAAGGCTTTGTTGGAGCAAATTAAATGACACCCCTGCTGTAATGTACAGGCTGCTGTGCTTGCACAACCGTTGATTCTTGGCTGACACCCATGGCTTGGCATGGCAAAAATAAAGGCAAGATCTGCTACAGCATCAGCTGAACAGCCAGGGCTCTATAGCTAGGGGCAAAACCAAGTCATATCCTCTGTGATTTGGAAAGAGGAAGGGACTTAAAATACACCTTCACCAGTGCGTTACACATTTGCTCTTTGCCAGACTCTTGTCCTTCACAAATCATAGCTGAAAAGAGCATAAGAGATAGCTATATGCCCTGAAATAAAGACATTAAGTGTGTGCTTTATCTTTAAGCAAATGAGTAGTCCCAACGAAGTGGATTCACTTAAATCAATGACTCCTAATACAAATGTCTAGTTTTCATTACTATCATTCATTATTGTATGTAATATGGTTAAAATCCCAAACAAAACAATGAGCTTCTGCATCATTGTGCTGATAAGAACTGTCACCATCAATCCCAAATTGTCCTCATGAAAAATAAATATAATCTTTGACACCAGTCTTGCATGCCAATCAGAGAGCCATTTAAGCCCATGGGAGAATTCTACATTTCAGCAGGGTTTTGTGCAGGACCACAATTTTAATAGTGATGCTTTGAGAGATTTGCATAGTGATAGCTTGTTTGGGCAAGGCAGCATTTCACCACTGTCATAACCTGGTGTGTCTGCCAGCCACTAGGTACCATTCACAACCATGACTAGAGAAAACACATACCTCAAATGTTTATAGACTGAGGAAACTAGATGAACACAAGAGGAGAAAATAAGAGACTACACAGCATGTCAGGGCGAGGCCTGGAGCTGAACTCGTGTTCTAGCTACCAATTTCCTGCATGTGCTTGAAAGCCTGCATTTGATACCTGTTACATATAACAAAACACAGTTGGTAAAAACAAAAAGGCACCTGTGCGCATGTTTCACAGAAATAGCTGATCCTGGTGGGTTTCATCTTCATCATCACTTGTCTTTTCTGAAAGGAGCATTTTTCTGAGCCCATTTAAAAAAATATTTATGGCCTTCCTCAGCCATTCTCATGAGAATTCCCAAGACAGTGACATTGGCATTTATTAAACGTTTAAAAAGTTCACTTTAGCTTTGTATTTTGTGTGAATGAGCATTTTTATGCAAGAAAAAAAATGCCATAGGAACAGTCTCACTGCCACAGCTTGGCTCCCTGGTTAGACAGCCACTGGACTAGCAGTGAGGCTCTATATTACATGAGCCGTTGGTGATAAGAAACAGGTACTGTTCATCATCAGTTACTGATGAACAGTCTGTTGATGGTGTGATAACAGATCACAACTATAGCACCTCTTCCTGCACTGCCATCTCCGTATTGCACATTTTGAGCTTTATAAGCTTGGAGAAGCAGCCCAGAAACCTGTCTGCTCTCTTTGGTCTAGCACCAGGCTGTACCCTGAACATCAGTTCCTGCTG
>NW_008824357.1:1742731-1764216 GCF_000699105.1 Pygoscelis adeliae | reverse complement strand
AATTAGTTTCTTGGCCTCACTCCAGTCTTGAAATGGTAACTGCTTTAGTCCACAAGAGCCACTATAATAATTGGCACCTTTGTGTTAATGGAGAGCACATAGACCAAACTAGTCACCTGCTTTTTTCCTCCTAAAGGTCATCCACAAAAAGAGCTGCTGGGGAACAGCCCAGGAGAACAGCATGGGGGACCTTGCTCCCTGCCTGCACCCAGCCCGAGAACAGAGATACTGCCAGCCCAAAACCCTTCATCCGCCTTCCCCAGTCTTCCCTTGTTCAGCCACGTCTGCTCTTCAGGCACCCCAAACAAGGGGGAAGATGCAGCTCAGGCATTATCTATATACTAAATTGCAAACTGCAATTGGTTTAAAGCTGACTAAGACCAAAACAATGCTGAAGCACAAGCATTCAGAAGAAATTGAGTTGTCTCTGCTATTTGAAGTTACCATGCAGTTTGCACGTAGGGATATCTCTTGTTGCTATTATTTATAGTAGCTGTACAAGGACATCGCAGACGGATACCGCAGGAAGTTATCAACATTTCCTCCAGTCTTCTAATAAACCCTCCCCATCTCATGCACACACGCACACTCCCTGCTGTGCTGAGTTTTTGCAATGACAGCAGTGAAGACCTGACTTTTTTTTTTAGTTGATGCATTGATCCCAGCAGAGTTCTGGTAAAGCAAGAATGATTCCATTTACGGATGATAAGTAGCCAGTTAAAGACAAGCTTCTTTTGTCTCCAGCAAAAATATCAGTTCCTAGATTGTGGCCTGATTCATTATATAGAGTGGCTCTATGATAGGCCCCTTTAGGCTGGTAGCTAAAAATCCATCCCCTGTTACCTAGCTCGTGACACTAATTTGTATCATTCCACATTATCAAAGCAGTGAATTTCAGCTGAATATTCATGGATGCTTTGCTCCATGTTCAATATACTCCACTGTCAACTGAAATGGCATAACCCTCTTATCAGAAAACAAATGCATTTCTTTTTCAGAAGGAAGGCTACAGATGCTAAGAGCAGCTCTTACTTTGGTAAGGTATCATACAAGTCCACAGAGCTTAGTCTTCAGGCAATGCTCGTTGCTGAATGAGAAACCAGACACAGCGCTCCCCGCTTGAGGAGTCAGAAGCAAAAGTCAGAGTAATCTCCCCAAAGCCAGATCTGAACGCCTGCAGGTTTAAGAAAATCCACACCTAGAGCTAAACAATGAGCTCAGATGCTCATGTTTAAGTCCCTGCAAACCCTTCGGGTGTCTGCTAAAGACAAAGTTTCATCTGGCCACTTTTGCAAACCAGTAGGCAAAATGTAATACACAGTATGTCCAGCATGGGATTGTACATCACAACTTATTCAATATCACAGGGAGATGTGACACTGTTTGACAGGAAAAAAATAAACTTTTCGTGATAACCTAGCAAAGAAATTACTGTGACAAACTATATCAGGAAAAAATCTTCCCTGGAATATAATTGCATTCTTTGCATTAGGATGAAAGCCTATTTCCAAGCAGTGAACTGTCTGCTTTGATAGCGGAGTTTGAAGCAGAAATTGCCTAGTGACAGAAATAATTTAATACAGGGAGCAAATTTATATGTCTCTCCTGCAAATAATGCACATATGCAATAAGTGGAAGTCATGAGACCAATGTAAATATGTTGAAGAATCGGTGAATGGAAATTTTAAAAGCTCTGCGGTCACTTGGTACTGTGAGAACAATACTCTTAAAGCTATTTTGTAGCTACCCTGTAATGCTCTTTCACCATCTAAAACAGGATGTAGGTTGGTCCTTTATAAAGATTAGGTAAGTAATTTTACATTTACCAAGGTAATAACATGCACATGGACAGTTACTGAGTTAGAAGTATGCTATATATTACTGGAGAGTAGGCAAAGTTGTCTAAAACAACCTAGCTTAACGTACAGTGAACTTAAGAGCTGAAGTCTCACTGGATGTCATCAAGATTTTAAAGAGTAGATTTTCAAAGATGCAGAGAGAGTTTAAACATTTTCCACTGAAAGCCAATGAAGTCAGGGAGAAAAAGAAAAAAAAAAATTAAGTTCTTACAGGTACAGATACCTACCAAGGGAGAACAGAGCACCAAAATGTTACCTGAGGCAAATGTGCCTTTGAAAAATACCTTTTGTGCCTACATGACATGGGTAACTTTAAAATGAAAAAAACTCATGAAAACATCATCCCTCATCTGATGCAAAGGCCTGGTCTTACTGAAGAGAAGAGAATACCTACAAGGAAAGCAAGAGGCAGCCTTACATGTAACCCTGCTTTTCATGCATGACTGCTTAACTTGGCTATGGGGATACCCATCTTAATGCAAAGAGCCCATACGCAGCCAGAGATACTGGAATGCCACATAAGATCACAAAACTGGCGCTGAAGCCAAAGCAGCTATTATATAATTCTAAGGCATTTTGTTGCACCAGGTTTTCTCCCACAGTGTAGTATTAAAATCAGCAAGAAGAGGTTTCCGTTTTATTTCTGAGCATGGAAGAACATGGGAGTTATCCTGCACTAATCAACCCCAACCTACACATGACAGGTTTTTTTACATGATTTTTAAAGAATCCATTTTGTTTTCCAGAAAATAAGCCCATTTGTGATAGTTAATAGGTATTGTTTTGTCAGCTCTCAAGTGTGTGTGAGATTTAGCTAGGCAAAATGCCAAGTACTGATGCTTCCAGGCAAAGCCATCTATTTAGCACAGTGATGAAGAACGAACTTATGCTCCTGAACTTTGGTCTTTTTTTTTTAATTGTTATACTTTTTTTTTCCCCAATCAGTATCTCAAGTCTGTCTGTGTTCTTCCTCCAGATTCATGACAGAAAACTGAACTCTGTTCACACTGTATAAAACTGGTGTGACAGATTGGAGTAGCAGAATGGTGGAATTGCCATTTGAAGCTGTAAAGTCACTTTTATTTTCAGCTGACTCCAACCTTCCTGCAGTTAAGCCTTCCTTCTTCTGTTTTTAATACGCAGTGCTGAGCTTTTATTATCAATAATGCAAAAGGTGCGAGTAAAGCAGAAGCTGGTCAAGAATGGCCAAAAGCTGACTAAGTAAATCTGCAGATTTATTACACCTCTGATACTTACACATCACCTTTTACAACCATTTCATGGTAATAGGCCAAAATATATTAAAAAATTGTTCTCAAGTATAGTTCAGTGAGAAGATGTACTGAAGCTGGACAAAGTGAGCCCTAGATTGCGAGTAATTAGTATAAGCAGAAAAGAGAAAGTGGAGAGGACTAAAGTATCACTCAAGATCATTTCCAAATCCATTTCTTAAAATGGTGGAAACAACTTGGAGTAGCAGTTTACAACCAAGATCATCTCCCACATGTCCTCATCAGCATTCACCAACTATGCTGTTACAACACCAAGAGTTTCCATTCATAAACATCACCACTAAGAGGGATTATTACAAGCATCTAGTTACTCAGACCACCTCTTTTCAACCTGTATAGAGATCAAAATGTCCCTTTCAGTTGGGACTGCCCAGAAAGGAAGCTGATCTTTGCAGGAAAAAGCAAAGCACCAGAACTCAACAGCTCTTGCAGATTAGGCCCCTTTTGGAAATTCATTCTAAAAAAGTATATTAGCAAGTTCTCCCTCAAAATTGTTTTTGGCCAAATTATTCTGGTTTAAATTTTCAAATGAGGTTATTTGCTCAGATCCATTCTGAAATAACCCTTTTGTTAGATTCACATCCCACCTTGCTCCGGGATAACTTCTTTGTAACAAGCTCTTAGAACATTTCTTTAGCAAAAATGCACATGCTTTACATTCAAATATGGTAAATTACTTGTGGTGTAGGAAAAGAATATAAAATTCCCCCCCCATATGAAGAGGATTCAAGATCTGTGGGGACGCACAAGATTGACAGCACTGGATAGTGTGCATATAAAGAGTTTTCAATAAGAGCCGTGCATATGCAGTAGTCCCTGCCCTCTCATAATTCAGATTCTCCCCTAACAATGCTTTTATAAAACTTCAGAAGTTCCACATTTCTCATCAGAAGGCAGTTTAACCTTCATTAAGAAAGGGGTGTGCTATTTACTTTCTATAGCAAAGTCATATTTCCTCTAAGGCCACTGCTTAAATAATCAACAACTGTGTGTGTCAGGGAAGAAGGTTAAACTAGTTCAATTAACAATATTACTTTAAAAAATTCTTGCATGAATGAAGAAATTTGTACTCTGGGCCAATTCTGTCGATGCAACAGATTTCTGCATTCTTCACCCTTACAATCAATCATCTGATTGCAACGCCCTTAGCTTGACCATTGCTTTTCTCTGCTTAGCGTTGGACGCTGACTGAACTCAGCCCAGTGCTACCAGCCCCTCATTGATTATGTGCATATTATTATTCCCTGTAGCCATGGCATGATGTACAGTCACCACGGAGCCAGGACGCTTGCCCTAGAGACTTGAACAGCCATCCTAAAACAAGACAATAGCAAAGGTGAAACTGCTAAAAAGAAAAACTGTGATAACTCAGCAGGATCCTGAAGCTGTATATATGGATAGCAAAGCCATTCAGATTTATACCAGTTACACATGTTTTAGAGCGGACATAACCCCTACCTGCCTTAGAAATAGAATAGATAAGTAAGCGTCAGGAAGCAGCTTTTCCTGAGAGCAAGTCGTACAGATATTTCTCAAAAGACTTATTCCACTTTTTGCTGAAGCAGCAGAGAGTGACCACAGTCAGAGCAAGGGTATTGGACTAAATGAAGCAGCACTTTGATCAATATGGTAATTCCTATCTGGCTACTCACTTTACCCAAGAAGAGTGCTAATGGGTCCACACAGCATTTTTTGATATCTTGGAAGTGACAGATATTGTGGTTCATCAATTCAGTAATTTAATCAGGAGTGCCAGTGAAACAAATGCTTTCAAGAATAAACAGCCACCTGCTGTCTGTCAAGAAATTATCTAAATGTGAAACAGAAATGAATACTCAAAAAACCTCCCTTAAATAATTTTTATATCTCTTTGCATGATGACCTAAATATGTAGTATAAGATTAAAAAAATGCATAAGCATAGTACCAATTGCCCTAAGTATGTCCAGTGAATTTATACTACCAATGCAAAATGGTGTATGTATTTCGACAATGAGTATATGACATTTATGCATAGCTGATACAGGGCTTGATTCTGAATAACCCGATGAACACAAATAACTAATTGACACAGAATTTCAGTGGAACTAGAAGTTAAGCTCATACAATTAAGGAGTTGCAGGATTTGGCTCAGAGTGTAAGGGACAGATTTACAGCTGATTGAAGTCAAAAGAAATATTTCATATGGCTTCAGTGAAGTTCAAATGGACTGTCGAAGCAGCCTCCTTTACTGAGATAGTTCAAACACTTTCCCATAATTTTGTCATTTCTTTAGACCAGTGAGGGATGATACTGAAAAGGAATTAGTATTTCTCTTGCCACTTTGACTCCCAATTACTGAGAGTCAAATGAATAGGTTTCTGCAAGGTTTATACATGGGTGCAGAGCAGGAAGAGGAATAGTGTAGTACATATATCTTTATTAAAAATGGTACTGACTTCAGCAATTTTGTATTGAAGTTGTTCATCCATGTGTATGGAATGTTAAGAATATATATCTATATGAAAGGATACCATACAATTAGTACTGAGTAACCATCTTTCATACATAAACATACAAATACGTATATGCATGCATACTTACATGCTATACTGAAGCTGCAGCACCAGAGTCGGCATACTATACAACAAAAAAGCATATTTGGACACTTTATTGGAAAACACTTCTCTTAAGGGATGGGAGGTAATAGGACATGATGTGGGAATACGGACTTGGGAAGCCTGTATCGATTTAGCTTGGCTGTCTCTGGGAGCTATCCATGTAATCTTATTACTGCATTAAGGGCTACATTATTTTTTGCATTGGGATTAAGTCTACATACATTATGGAAGTCATGTGAGAGACAGGGAAAGTCTATGGTCCATTATAATGTGCTTAGACCTTAATGCTCCAGAAGACTATTAGCTACAGCCACTCATTCTCATTAACAAGGGAACTCGTGACAATATCTTCTTTGACTCATACCACCCTTTCCTCATCTCCCTTCAGGCTCGCTGTTATCATTGTACAACCCTTTCCATGTCATCTTTAGATTTCAATTGCTGAAGCTAAATGGAAAAGAGCCTAAGATCATGCTTTGACATATCAGAAGAAGTGACAGAGAAAATAAGTCACATAACAGGGAGGAAAAGAAAAAAATAAATTAAGTTTAAGACTACTATCTTTTCAGCCACTTCAGGAAGCAGAGTTCAGTAGGTAAAGACAGGAACCTCCAGACAACAGTATGAGATCTTATATAGACTATCTTAGAATAGATTTTAGTGGAATATACATCTTCTCTGGCATCTAAGAGGGGATATGCCATTTCATTCCAAATACACTTAGATTTCCTTCCAAATTATAACCTGTACAAATACAGCCTGTATTTTTGCCGTGTAGCTAGGGAACAACTAGATACACAGAAACATCCACTAACTGCAGCACACTGTTCTCCAGTTCCCTCTGAACGGCCACCACATTCCAGACATGGTAACTGAAGTTTAATCAAACTCGACATAAAATATTTCCAGAGTGTAATAAGGACCTCCTGGAGGTGCTGGGGAAGAAAAGCAGCTTGGAACAGTGCTAATAAAATGCTTTGGGCATAATATTACCTTCATTCTGTCCTTGAAGGTCACCGAGTATCACTCATGAGCATACTTTCTGTTCCCATTAACTAAATTCTATTCCTCAGGTCAGATGACTATAGATTATCACCTTGCAGAGCAGACTTTGGCTTGATTTCTACTTCCTTCAGCTTTTTAATCTCCCAGAGGAATTTTCCCTGGCCACCCCTTGAGAGTGTGCAAATAAGCTCCAAAACATGTGGCAGAAACCCCATAATATTCTCTCACCTTCCAATGAGAAATATTTCACTGATGATAGTTTGCCTCAGCTGAGAAGCCTTTGCAAATTACTATTTCAACCCTCAGGAAATATCTGATCCTGTGTATTTCACTACATTGCTTATTAAAAGCATCATCTTGACAAGAAAATAGAACACCAATATCCACAATTTTACCTGATTATCTGAAATCTCTGAAATTTAGCTAGGGTAAGAGATTTCTCCCATTTTTAGCATATTCACACTGAAGTGGTGAAAAACTGGGAGAAAACTGTTGCCATAGTTATTTAAAAATTCCCTGAAGAGCTCCTTTTCTATACAGCAAGTGAAAACTCAATGTAGAGACATGACTGAAAATCTCCGAGAGAGTTTTAAGAGATGCTACACAAGAGTTAGAGTTTAAACAACCACCCCATTTATAATCTGCTTTTCCTTTCCCAATAGTTATGGCCAGTGCAGTGGTGCTGACTTGGTGTTTTTCAGAGAATGGTGTCGCTAGCTTTAGGAAAACAATAGGGCTGATTAATTCATCACACCTCCTAATTCCACTATAGAGTTTCTCAGTTATACACCTGCGATACATGGCTGAGAACAAATGTAGAATCAGCAAAGAAAAAGGCTTGGAAGTAAAATGCATGCTAAGGGTATTGTAGAGAGGCTTGTACAATGAAGTACAAGTCCATTTTTGGGATTGCTACAAAAAAAATAGGAAATCGTTAACAGTGGGCTGAAAGGGCAGTGTCTACTTCACATAGGATGAAGATGGATTATATTTTATGGGCGTAAAGAAAAAAAATATGGCTGCAGTTTGAAAGGCTTAATTTATTCTAGGGGAAGGAAAAAAAAAACCAACAAGCAAAAAAACCAAAGAGCCAGAGCAAGAATCTTCTTGAAATAGCACAATATAAATCTTGGGGACAACATGCTGCATCAGTTCTGCCTTGCAGAAGGTAGCTGTCCTGGAGGAATGAGCTTGTGTGGAAGTGCTGTAAAAAGCCACGGCACCTGTACACACAGATAATATGAGCAGACCACACTGTTGAGGGCTTTTCAACTCACTGCCCTGCCCAGATGAGCAGGCAGAGCACAAAGGTGCACTACATAGAAAGCAAAGGACTATTTTGAGCATGAGGATATTGATCCCTGTTACTGGTACTCTAGTAGTCTAGCTTGTCATCCAGTGGATGACAGACAGCAGAACGTTGGGTAGTTCCTCACAGCCCACTTGCACCTCTTTCCTAGCACCCCTTTTCTAGCATCTAAAAACACGTTTCTACTTCCAGCTCCTTCTACGCCCAGCACAATGTGCTGTGAGAAGGATTGATAGGGTGCCATCTACTGTTACAATTTAAACTTTTCCTACAGTTAAAGGGATCAAACTGAGAAATAAAACTAAAATCAGGAAAAGCCCCAAAGCAAGAGTAAGCTGGGCTGGGCGAGCTCCAGAAATGCATGCAACAGGCAGCTCAGCACACAGGCGACTGCATTCTCTAATGAACTCCAATGCAAATGAGGTAACAGTAGAGTAAGACTTTTTTATGGCAGGGACTGAAAAATATAAATGAGTAGACTTGTGGCTCTGTGCAACAAATCTGTTTCCCAAACCCAGCCTATTTAGGGTTTCTTTCGGCATGAAGTTTCCCAGGCCTCACCACCAAGGTTGTCCCATCTGATAGATACTTTCCTTGCCCAGGTAAAGGACAAAAGCTTGTACCAGGTGGGAGTGGTACAGATGGCTCAAAGTCAGAGACACTTCTCAAACTCAGAAAGCAGAAGACAAACTAGGAACAGGTCTCAGGGCTGCCCAAATCACCAGTCCTTCACTAACTACACAACTCTGTCCATCATTTAACTGCACTTCTCACTGAGATGGAAAGAGAGATGGAGGAATGAGACATGCTTGAACTAGAAAGACCCATTCTCTAATATGTATCAGGGTACAGATACATCTCCAAAAGCATAAACATGTGATGCAGATGTTTGATATGGTTTTCATACATCCAAAGGCAAATTTCCAATGGCTTAAACAGTGCTCTTGTTTTCTAGAAGCATGCCATGTCAAAAACAACAGCAGAGCACATAACCAGATATTGTGCAAACAGCCCAAGACAGACCACTTCTACAACAACTACTTATGCCATTTTGGGCTTTGAGGCCAGACAAGGCTTGCATAATTTCCATCCACTGTCTGGTCCCTCACTTTACCTCCTTTGCTCCCACTTAGGGACAAAACAGAGGAGCAGTTTAGTCATAAACAGTCAGGCACTTAGAGCAATGATGAGCCATATCGCCAAAAATGGACATCTTGGCCCAACATGAACTGCTTTCAGCATAAGAAGAGATTAGAAGCCATGCGTGAAGACACTGTTCTCCACCGATTCTTATTAAAGCTACTTCATGTCTTGCTCAGACATGCTCCATTTAATCAAATGAGAGCTAAATGATACTCTGCTGCCAGCATCAATCTGAAAATGATTTGCATGGCAAGATACACAGCTAAGGCTCTGAATACAGGAGGTCACAATTTTCATTGCCACATCTGTGTGTTGACGAAATGCTTATTTCCTGTCACAATTCTGAGGAAAACAGAATTATTTGCCAAGTATGAGAAAATCCATACCGGCAGGACATTAAACATCCTCCTTCCACCAGACCTTACTCTTTCTCTAAAAGAAAAAAAAACAGGGTTAAGGTTCCCAGAGCTTTGAGAAGTCTAACTGGGAATTTGGCTTGAATTCTGTATATTGATTTGTGCATTAATATGCCATTATCTCCACAACATATGACAGCTGAAATCTAGACAATGTTCAAATTTATTGCTGCCGCCTTTTTTTTTAATCTTGTTAAATCACTCTTATTGTTTCTTCCATCTCCAGAGATACCTAATGAACAACCTTCAAGTCAGTCATTAAGCCTTCCAATCAGGAAAAATGTGAACTGTGCAAAAAGCACTTTTTTTATATCATAATGTTATAAATCTTAATAGCCTTAAACTTTTTCAGTCTTCAGGGTCCTTTGCCACTAATTTCAGCTCAGCTTTGAAATGCTCAAGAGTTCTGAAAATGAAGAAGCTGCACCTGTAAGGAAACCAAGGGATATTTTCATGGGAAGGTTGTAAGTGAATGGACTGCTTATTCCTGAAGTAGCATTTTGGAAATACCACTGTCATGATTGACCAGCAACACACAAGAAAAACATTCAGACTTAAAATCCAAAAAGGAAGTTTCAAAAGCTTCACAGTATAAAGTAGAAAAGTATCTACATCAGGACTGATTTACACCACCTTGGGATACGCCCCCTAGTATTTTAGGTACTGATTATATCTAATTCTTTCGAACTAACCCTAGACATTGAATACGGCACTTAGATTCTGTGCTTTCTGCAGGTTCTATTAAATGAGCCTAATTCATTACAGATTCATCTAACTGCATATTACTCAGCCTTTGGCAAAGGGAAACAATATTGGTTAGGGCCTTTCTTTGATATTAGTCTTTCCTACCTCTACAGCCTCCAGTATGATTTTGGTTGTTTCTTTTTAAGTAAAACTGTCTTTACACTAAATGCAGTGAATTTTCTGAAAGAACGCTGAGTTTTGCAAGAGGCAGAAAAAGTGTATTGGTTGGATTGGGACTGTCAGCTGAAGACTTTTCTACTCTAGTTCAAAGTTTCTATTGAATAGCAAGAGCCTTCAATAAACCTTGGCTCAAGAGCTCATGTATGCATCTAGGTATATCATCAGTTATTTCGCTGAATTTACAAAACCATGTAGATGACTAATTCCTGCAGCCTTTTCTGTTAAGTCTTACTACCTTTTTCATTTGGTACCTTTAAAAAACAGGAGAGACTGCCTTGATTTCCTCATCTAGAGTTGCTGAAGTGCTTTATGGGGGAAACTCATGAATGGCCATGAAATTGTCCATTTATTCAGAGAAATGGATCCAAAGAAGGGCACAGAATGAGCATGCAAGACACCCGCCAAAAACCTGCCTGTTCTTCCTCCAGTTTGACAGAGATTTCTGATCACAGCCACATCCCTTACGATAAACACTACCAGTCATGTGTCCATGAACCTCAAATATTAGCGTAGGCAAAGGATTTCTCGTTTTATACACCCAAGAGATTTTTTTATTACCCTGTGCCTTTGTTTTTATCTCCTTTTTTAAACTGTGCTGTAAAATAACCAGATTCATAAAATGCTGAGGTAAATTATATACCATGGCCACCTACAAAAGAGGCATCTTGCAGAAGGCAGGGAATTTGACGGTGGGCTGTAACCTCCACAAATTCCATGACCCTGGTGATTGTGCCTACACCTGCCTATTTACCTGACTATAGGTTACAATGCAATCTTAAACAAGCTAGGCCTGAAATTCAAAGCTCAATTGATAAGTTGATACAAAGTTCCAAGTCTGGACTATCTTGTTCCAGTTCAATTCTTTATTCAACCAGCTCCCAGTTTCCCTGTCACTAAATGCTGAGTCATTTCTTGGTTAACAACACAAGATCCATGAGCTCTACCATCTTGCAAGCAATGCCATTTTAATCCCACATTTCCACACTAGTTTAATATTCCTCTATTTCACCTAAACTCCCACAGCAGGTCAATGACAGACCACGATGCAACCCATTCTCCTACTCCATGTTTGGGGTTGCATCGCCTCTTAACAGCCAAGCCAAAGGCAACACCCTCTCCAAGCACCTCCCCTCTGCTATTTATAAACTGTCTAATACCTTGATACCTCCCTAAGCATCTCAGTCAAATTCCTGGGATACCATGACACTGCCTTTGGAACAGCTCTGTGTAGCACTACAGCAATCTGATTTTCTCACATCACACTCCAAGTGCTGGTCTGAAACTCTCAGTTTTCTATATCCTCATTAAACACCTTGGTGGGATGGGAAGAAGCAGGTCAGCTACCTAAACACAGCTCAACAGCTTCCAGGCTCTTCACAACGCTAAGCAGCTAAAGCCACTTGGACCAAGCAGAGAGCTGCACTGTTTGGTGTTACAGTGACTGAAAGCCTTCCAGGGTTCAATTCCTTCTTGTTTTATACCTCATCCCTCCTCAGTGGGGAACAGCTGAACACACACTTGCTTTCTGGATTATGCAAAGTACTGTAATTAGGCATTAACATCTATTAGCAAAATTTAACCCTGATGAGCTAGTGGGCAAAAGTCTTCCCAATTTTACCTCAGCTTCAATATCAACTTCTCTAAACTGTTTTTCCTTATCACTATGTAGTTAAAACAAAGTCTAGGCCTCATATCTCATGGACATTTGAAAACAGTCTTGGTGAAGCCCACGGTATTTGCACTGAGCTCTGCCCCATCCCCACCACAAGCTATGGAGACCTATACACAGAAACTTTTTCTTTATTGCTTCTTTGTTTATCACACAGTTTTAATATTAGTGCAATGGCACATAAAATGCAGCGAGGTCTGTGTCTGCATCAGCATAAACTATAATATAAGACACAGGCTGCCAGACAAACCTGCCTTATGATTTTCTACCTCCAACTTTTACTCTAAGTCCTTATGCTACAGTTTCATCAATCCCCAGAGCCAACCTACCCTAAAAATCAAGCTTATTTGGGTGGTTCCACACACTGTTGCAGTCCCATCTCTCAACAGCAATGCAGACATACCTTGTGCAAAACAGATGAGAACCAAGCATTCAAATGGCAGCAGATTTGAGTGCACAGAAGCAGCAACCAAAGATTTACATTTATCCCTGCAAACTATGTAAAACCTCAATGCTTGGGTAGCCTTTCATTTTCCCCTTTCTGTGCTGTATCTTAAAAATACTTCCACAGATAAACAGCGTCTCCTCATAGCTACTGTAATTTTCAGATAACCTCAACACAAAAAGATTTCCTTCAGGTAAAGATGTGTGTCCTTTGGTTTTTCTAGAACACAGCAATTTCAGCACAGGAAAGCATCAGTTGGCTAACGCACAGCAATCCAAGAGTTACAGATGAATGCAGCATTTTGTTGGGGCGGGCTGGCGAGGTTGCATCTATGCACAGGCAATCAGAATAGTGCCAAAAAAGGGCTGCACAAACTATTGATGCATTGCAGATAAAATGTAGATCAGCCGAGCTGTTTTGGCAGCAAGCCTGTTGGAGTGGAGAGCAGGAGTTCTGTCTCTGGGGTGGAAACACATATGTTCCTGCTTCTCCTCCCTTCCTTGTCCCACATGGCCAACATTTTTTTAAATACCAAAGACTGGCTTTAGAAAGTACATGTGTGCAAGTACCCTGTAGCCACTTTATGGAGCTCGGACTTCTTGGATACTCAGTCCAGCTTTCCTTTCATATTAATGTAAATACTCCATCTTTAGAAGAGATATAATTATTTAATTAGACAGCACTCCTATATAATTATATTAATTGTCCATTTTACCATTTATATAGCAATTAGTTGTATACTTCAGGAGACAGCATAAAAGCATCTTTAGCCCTATTGCACGCACAGGGAAAGCAAGACAAAGGAATACAAGTGACATTACAGTCCCTTCCAGGGTCCCAGGTCAAACAGCCTGAACCTTCTGTCACTGAATTCAGAGGCAAAATTTACTGACATTAATAGGAAGAATGTCACAGGAAACAGGTAAGAGAACAGATAACATGACTCACACCAGCTTTTCCATATGGTCTCTGGATCACATTGCCTCCCTAGCTAGAGTGAAGCCACTCAATAAGAAAGTGAATATAGATTCAGCTTCTCCAGTGTTGATTGACTTGAGATGAAGACAACTTCTAGCATCTCTTCAACCCCTGTTGGCCCTAGGGAACACTGCTGCAACTCCACAGCACCTGGCATGAGCAAACAGCTTAGTGTGAAGTCAGGTTCCACTTACGCTTTTATAAATCAGACTGAAGCAGGCTTATTCACATTTGTTTGGCTCAGGGTAATTTCTTTCTAAATGCACTTTGCTTTCCTAACATGTAGGCCTAAGTAGAGCTTGAAAAATTAATTTCAGGGGCTTCTCTGCATCATTTCCACCCCAATTTTGCAAACCCCAAGGGATCCAAATATTCAAAATACTGTTACTTTCAAAGGAGAGTGTTGTCCATCAAGACTCTGGATTCAGACCTGAGTGTAGTGGAGAGATTTTTAGGGCTGCTGAAATGTTTTATATTAGTATTTTACTGTTAGTGTTTTCTTTTTTTTTTACTTACTACTTACACTTCCTATGTGATTTTTGCCACTTTTCTTGATCAAAAACACATGAAACCTCAGTAGTCTTGCAAGATTTCAAGTTTAAGATAATTAATTTTTCCCTAGAAAACATTGATGTTCCCTACTGTTCTCAAATTAATTCAGGGAAATTCCGAATCCAGACCCACATCTAGAGGTCAGCTCTGCATTTCATATGTAGCACCACAATGTGCTGAAAGAAAACTGACAATCTGAAAATAGACATCCTTTTAATTTGCAGCCAGAAATGTTTTCTCAGAAAAAAAAAAAGCCTATTCTTTCCTCACTTTCTACTTGCTTTCCTGCCTCAGGAAAGCAAATGAGACAGACTGAGAATTTGAGAAAAACAGATCTACCATTTAAAAAAAACTCTTCCATTTTGTGACACTTGTCAGAACTATTGTTTCATATGATCTGCAAACTCATAACTAAAGGCACTCAGATTTCAAAGATTACTATAACTGGAAAGCCTGGCAAGTTCTGAATTTGGCAATGTGTGATGCTGGCGAGGTTTTTTGCCTAGTGTTTAAATCTCACATTCTGCAGCACAAGTTAATAATGACAGCAGAAGAAATGTTCACTAGCACTTCACTTTTTTTTCATTTGTTCAAATTCTGAACTCTCCTTTGCATGCAGAGGATTTATAGCAATTGACCCATCCTGCTATTATACCCTGAGCTCAGCGGTAGCCTTGACTCATTAAAAGCTTGAGGATTTAGCTCCTGCTCCTCCCCATGCTACCATGAATGCTCTGCTCCATGGATTTGATTCTATTTGTGTGATGTTCTAACTCAAGTTCCCTTTGAAAACGTAAAAATTGCAACATCAACCCTTCTGTCTGCCTTTTCCAGTAGTCTATGCGATACCTTGTGCCAGATTCCCTTACCTACTGTCATAAAGAAAACTTCAAGCATTATTTATGTGAATTCCTTGACACCAGCCAACTTGATACAAAGGTTTCTTGCAGTGTTCAAGCCTAGCATGAGCACACTGGACTAACATCAGATTTAAAGCAAAAAAAAAAAACCCACGCATCAGCAAAATTAGCTTTCTCTGAAGTCACTTTCAACTGGCTGAACATCAGCTTGCCATAATAGCAATCAATAAAACCCTATCTCCCAGTCCTGGCATCCACAGGGTAATAAAATGTTGTAACCAGCAGAGAGATGTAACAGAACTGTAGAGTCATGCTGCTGCAATACATTAAGTTACATAATAGCGATAGCCCAGCCTAACACAGCTTCTCTTTAAAAACTCCCTTTTACCCAAAGATTGTTTCTATCCATAGCATGAAAAACTTACCTCCTAATTGCACTGGTCTGACAAGCTTTTCCATATGAGGATATTTGAGTTGCCAAGCCTTCAGATGCTCCTGCTACACCAGAAGACCAGCTAGTATCTGCCCTGCGTGGCACTGGGCACCGTGTAGACTGCAGACTCAATTCTCATCACAATAAGGCCTTTTTCACTGCTAAACTGCTGAGAAAGGACCCTTACATCAATAGAAACAATTGCTCTCCCAAAGAAAGGCCGGGCTAAACAGGTCAGAGAATTACAGAAGTGATGGGTAGGAGGAGTGGAAGGTTATGAGGTCCATTTTACAGATAAAGAAAGTATAGACTAAAGCTCACAGCCATAAAACTACTTTGGCTCTGAACTGCCACTGATCTCTTGAGTTTGATTACCAAAGAGTTCATGCCCCAAAATACTCAACTCTATAGGCACCACAATCTCATTAAAAGCCATGGAAGACAGAAACCTCTCTGGGAAAGTTTTATAAATCTGGATTTAAGTTGCTCAGGATCACAAAGGAAGTTTCTAGCAGAGCTGATACCTGATGCTTAATTCCAGTGCTGCCTGTTTTAGGGATTTGATGTACTCCAAACATTTGCTTTGTAGCCCAAAATCCTTGATACCTGACAATGTCTGGAAAAAAGGAATAAAAGTGTAGCCCTCGTTACTGGACTTCAGTTCTCTGCAAAGACTCAAGTCATCTGATGTACAGGGCACATTAGAGAAATTTGGCATTTATCCCTGGGGAACAGTGACATGAATACTGCTAGAAAATAGATACTTTATGAGGACTTAGAGGAACAAAGGAGGTATGGCAGGAGTTAAATCAATTTTTCAGAAGGCTTTATTAGTTCTCACGTATCCCTATCCTCATCTCCATATCTCTACAGGCTTGTTATCTCTTCTCTGTGACTGCCTTTCAGCCATTTTGTACCATAGCCAAGTACAAGCATATGGCCAACGAGCCATTCCAGCTGAGGGGAGATGCTGTGTGTCAGGAGGGTTGTGGGTGCTCAGCTTCCTGCCTGGTCCATGAACACTGGTACTGCAGTGCGGGGAGAGTGTTTCATACCTGCTGAATTTTGTGCCCTGCAAACCAGGAACACAGTGAAAGGAATGGCAAGAAACAGTGCTGGCAGCAGCTAGCGTATTTCCAGTGCCAGAGTAGTACTTCAAACATGTCCGCGAGTCTGTATTTATTCTCTTGGCTGCCTAAATTAACCTCCTGCCCCCGGAGACGAATGAGCAGAGTGAAGAGTAGCACAGCTCCTAACTGAACTTCTGTGCTGAGGGCTCATTTGTGACAAGGAGTAGGTGAAAAAGGGGCAAGGGATAGACACCTTTGTATCTCGTCCAATATTTGCTGGCCAGCATAGAAACTCAGTGTACACAAGACAGCTGCAGTCTATCGCTGGTATTAATCAGTATTAAATTTCTACTCCCCCACAGGAGCAGGCAGAAAGCTGAGACGACATTGATTATAGTAGACAGATACACCCCATTTTTGAGAACGGCCCAGGAACAGGTTCATTGTCTATGAACTATTGAAATCCAGCACTGGTTCCTTGGAGGAGATGGTTCTTACTTTGCACCAGCTGAGGATTTTCCCCAAAGAGACATATTGGTTGGGAGCAGCTGGTATATACCTGTGCCTATTAACACTGCTGGAAATAAGTCTTTAAAATATGCCTAGTCAATAACATTGGTTTTGGTTTGACTCAGATGCTTCCTTATCGGTGATTGAATACACAATACAGAATAAACCCCAGACTTTTGTGTTAGTAAATACACTACTTTCAGCTCTGACAGAACAGTTTTCCTCCTAAAATTCTCCCCCCACCCCACTCTTCAGAAAAACTGGTGTTTTGGTCACTTTCCCAAATTACACAATTTCTGTAATCTTGTTTTAGACTTTCTTACCAATGATTTCTGCAGATCACTTCAGAAGAACACATGTGCAATTGAGAATCTGATTTTGAATTATACATCTCAGGTTATTTCATCAGCTTCTTTTACCAGCACTAACACATTCTGGCCCAGATCCTCCCAAAGCTATTAGGAGAGCAAATCAATTTAAGAAAAGGGTATTCTGCTACCTCATGTCCTTCCAGCTCCTTCAGGGAAAGTGAGGCCTGTAAAAGTCATTGCAGGATTTTTCCACCATTATTTCACAGGGCAAAGACTCTCCTTTTCCTCATTTTTCTCTTTCTTCTCAAAAGAAGCCTCCCCACAATCAAACAAAAGCAAAAGGTTCTGCAGGACCATGTTGGAATTGCTGATATCCACTGTTATCCCTCTATCCTTTGTAAGTCATCTCATTGCAAAGTCAGAGGCCAAACCATGAGATCTGGCATTCATGACCTTAACAAAATTACACACAACACATACAAACATAATAACATATCGACCATGGCTAGCAGTCAATGAAGTTACTCAAACCCACTTAGCTCAACACCACATTCTCTACCTAATGCCTTGAGGCAACCAATTCTCCCAATATATATTTAAGCGCTTAGTTCTCTGATCACATAATTACATGGGGTTTTTTGTTTTTAAAGGGCTTTGATAAACTGCACGTGGTAAGCCTCAAAACACTTGCATGGTTAGGCAGGCAAGTCATGAGGTTCTGTTCAATATTGCACATGCACATAGGTAAAACTTTTTGCCCAAAGAAATATCTGATACCAAGTCCAAGGTCATCTTTCTTGGTAGAGGAAAATATTCTGTGTACTAGCGAGAAAAATCATTCTAAAGGGAGTTGCTTAGCCACCCAAAATACAATACCAAAAGGAAAATGGAAACCAAATTACAGCATAGCAATATGACTACACTACCTAAAATATATAGCATTCAATTTTGCATTCAAGATAATAACAAGAAATATAGTCACCCAAATTCCCTTCTCAATTCTGATTTAGACCAATCCCTTTTCACAAAGTACACCCGTATAAAACCCATGGTAAACGCAGTGAAGATGGTCCTGCAACACAGCCTGTGAAATATCTATCAATGCAGTCTGAAGTGTGCCCCAAGGAGGCAAAACTACCATTACCCTGCATTGTGCTGAGCTGAAATCCTTCAGAACAAAGGATTACACCAAAGGATTGGGGTTCATTGTGGGAAACCCACCCTTTGTCTGTCATATAACCACCCTGTCCGCTGGTTTTCCCTTTTTGAAACACAATTATTCTCACCTATCAAACAAGAGGCATAACAAATATTCATAGAGCGCTCTCAGACCTCTGGTGAAGAGGTGTTATTGCTGTATCATAATCAGTTCTGCAATTCCCTGGAGCGAAGATAGAATTTCAGATCATTCCAATAACCAACCTTATAAAGCCTTGTCCAGCCCTATTAGGGAATGGCACATTTCTTTCAGTACGGCCTCTGTTTTAACAGCTTGAAATGAGACACTTGACATTCAGTTCAGTTTACCCGTACCACTGTGCTGAAACATGACAGATTCAGATCACATTTAAATTGCTGCAGCTCAGTGTATGACTCCCAGTTCCTACAGTAGGTGTGAGAAGAATCAACCCCACAGATACAGCTAATTATAAGACTAAATAAGTGAATTCCACATTAAAGTCTGTGAACAGCAAAACAGAGGCTTGCTCAATGTACAGACAAGAATTCCTGCCACAGGAACCAGGAAGAAAAATTCCTCTGGGAAAATACATCACACCATCCCCATCTTACTATTACTCCAGTCTTTGAGCCTGTGATGACAGCTTAGAGGTATCTACACTTCTTGTTAACTAGAAGTTCAGGTAACATTTGAGAAAAAAAACACATAGGTGCTATCAGACAGATATTCAGCTGACACAAATTGGTGTTGCTCTGTACATCAATTGACCAATTACACCAATTGTGGATTAGCTCCTGGCATCAAGACAATGACTTTCAAAGTGCAGGAGGCCCCCAAGTGACACTTTAAGAAGTGTCAGGTAGCAAATCTTTCTGACAAAGGAGATGATATGCTAACCTGCTAGACATACCCACATTGAAATTGTCCTCCACACAAAAGGGATTTGAAGTCACAGATATTGTACGCTTACAGGGGCACAGGTGTTCTCTTTCACAGCTTCACCCTCCTATGCATAGATTAACCTGCTCTTGCTCTCCTGACAGACAGGCAGCCAGCTCAGGATAGCTGAGCTATAGTTAATAGATTAACAGAAACAAGTCAGCACTGGCTGGTCACCTCCCTTCCTCACTGCCTGCTTCATAAAATTGAATGACAAGCTGTCCACAGGCAAAGCGAGAGGTGAGGAAGAAAGAGACGGCAGCTGCCTGTGGAGTAGCCCCAGAAACACTCCTGGTTGCTCTCATCAGACTGAGTCAAGCAGCTCTGGAAGGAAGTCCTCGGCTCAGCAGAGACCAGTGAGTCAGAAGCGTAGGCTGTGCTGCGTTAGCAAAACTGAGCTCTGAAGAGAATAACAATGGGCTTTCACTCATCTTCCTTCCTGTACCTAATTACAGCACCAAAGCAAAACCCACTAGGCCTGCATCCCTGCCCTTCTCCTGGTACCCCTCAGGCCAGACACCTGCTTAATGCCATTCTGCGCAAGATGCCACCTGCAGAATTATTTCATTACTTTTTCAGACAACTAATACACATCCCGCCAGTACCAGAATACTCCTAACAAGTGAGCGTCTCAAAAACCCCTCCAGGGGTTAGCTGTAGCAGTGAGAGTAAATAAATTTGACAGACAGGGAGAGAAATAGTGCCTTATACCACAGGGTCCCCGAAAACATCATTGAACTGCAGTTCACAACAGCCAGGAAAGGAGCAGACACTTACATTCCAGCTGCAGCCAGGCAGTGGGAGCACTGGAAGAGTGTTTTTCCCCATTTCACCTCTCTGTATCTGGTCTGCTCACAAGTCAGCACTCTTCTATGGCATCCACAGGGGTAAAGCCAGCTCTGAAGATTCTGGGGAACAAATGGAAACCCAGTGAGGCTGGACTTATGCCGGGCCCTTGAAGAGACTATAACTTATTCTTCTGCCTCTAGGCAACTAGTAATGTAATCAAAGTAATTACATCAAAGCAGCAAGGATAGGGGCTGCTATCCATCTTTAAGCCTTTTTGGTCCACACAAAGAGGAACATTCAGGGAAAAGGTTGGTTCTTCAAAGCTGACCCAAGGTATAACTAAAAGGAAGTCAGGCCAAACAAATTAGGACAGTACTCCTGCCCTATCTTATGTCCTTGTTTGGACATTAAGGGGCAATTAAAGCCTTAAATAGCTCTTTATCAATCCCAGAGGGATGGGTGGGGCTGCTGAAATCATTGGGCCCCAATGCAGAGAAGTTAATTTGCAGCAGCTGAGGTTCTGGCCTGTAGTTACTGCCCTTTCTAAAACATTCAAAACAGATACACTATGATTCTATTGTAACTTGTCTTCAAAATTACAAACCTGTTTCCCCTGCAAAATGAAATGAATCCAGGGAGATCAATCAGCAGAACATTTTCTGTCAAACCAGTAATACCTTCGTATGTAGTTTATCTGGCTGCAGCCATCTTTGAATAAATTACCGACCAGGATCATAAATGCAATGTTTGCCTTTCTATCAGTTTAATTAAAAGGCATCACATATTTTGTAAGCTAGTCAAAAGTGATTTTGACAGCTCTAGTAACAAATGCCTTCCAGATGGAGGCATGCCTTACCAGTTATAAATAGAGCAGCCTCGTCAGGGCGGGCAACACAGAGCCCAAGGGCCTGCTGAAGAGAGGTTTTTCTTAACTATTATCTTGCCTGGAGTCATACTCAAGATAATGCTATTTTATTATGGAAAACAAAAGTGCAGGAGTCCAAGAAGACGGTGTAGGGGAACAGAGTGACAGACGACGCAGCTCGCAGCTGTCCCACTCACCTGCCAGCTCCCAAGAAGCTCTGCCGTGCCCGGCTCTGGCAGACCCTGAGCTGCTCAACACCTCAAAACGTCTACCGTAACGCTGTCGAACACGCTGCCGCTCCACACACCAACACCTCCGCTGGCAGCGGAGGCTGCCA
>NW_008824357.1:1701783-1742641 GCF_000699105.1 Pygoscelis adeliae | reverse complement strand
GCCGGTTCCAGCCGGTTCCGCGGCCAGCCCTGCCGCAGGCCGCAGCCGAGCCCACCTGCGACGCTGGTGGAGCCTCTGCGAGAGTGTGTTCCAGTCAGGGCGAAGGGCTGCCTGGGAGTGCGGGGGGTGAGGGAAAAAGTGTGAGAAACGGCCCCGCGAACAGCAGGGTGAGAGACAGGGGGTGCTCCAGGCACCAGCTTGCCATTTGCAATGTTGCAGCCCCTGGAGAGGACCAGGGAAAAGCGTGAGGAGGGAGGAGAGGCAGAGAGGGGCTGTTACGAGCTGGCTGCAACCCCCTTTCCCTGTCCCCCTGCGGTGCTCGGGGGAGGTAGAGGTATGGGAAATGAAGTCGAGCCTGAAGGATGGAGGGGAAAGTATTTTAGTGTTTGTCTTTGCTTCTCACCATCCAAATATATTTTAACTGGCAGTAAGTACATTAATTTTCCCTGAGTCGAGTCTGTTTTGCCCATGGTGGTGGTAGGTCGGTCATCTTCCTGTCTTGATCTCAACCTATGAGTTTTTTCATCTTATTTTCTCCCCTCGTCCTGTCGCTGGTACGCAGTCCTCAGTGGTGAGCATAGGACTGCATTGACCATCTCATACCTTGCCTTCCTCTTTGTTCACCATTTGCTATCTGGCGCTAGTTAAGATCTCGAGGAAAATCTTTCACGTGATTATTGGATTGCAAAACCCCTTGGACAAGAACATTGCAGCTGAGTTGATCGGTTTAACGTCCATGTCATTTTCAAAACAAATTTTAAAACACATTAATCCTCTTGTATCATGGATTTTTTGCAAGCTGCCAGCTCCAATACCTTGTTTATATGAGGCCTTTGCTAATTTATCCCAGATATAAACAAACCCATCGAATTTAGTAGGTGGTGGAATACACATCAATCTGGTTTATTTCTGTTATTAAAAAAAACTCTTAGGCATTTCAGGATCACAGGAATTGGATAAATTATCTCTTTATTTCCTCATATTTTTAGAATCAACACTGGGCATATAAATGAAGGACGCTTTAAGATATTTCTTTCTAGTAAGAGTTTTATCTAATGGTCTTAAAAACAATTACAAAAGCAATTACATCATCAGCTGCACTGGATTTTTGCATCCTGTGGCTGGGGTGGCTCATCCCATCTCACCCCTTACTCCCAGGTCTCAGGCACTGCAAGTCCTGTCATGATCTTCAATTAAAGATTGAAATAAACCCTGAAATATGAGATTTACTATTCTAAAAATTAATTTTAAAAAAGCATTTATCAAACCTCACTACAGTAGTCTAGATATTAATTTCATTTCATTTCCTCTGGTGCAGCACATCCCTGCTTTGAATCTATGCGGCAAACAACAGTCCAGTCCCCTCTCCAGATCCCATCAAGTCTTCATATACTCCTCTACTTCTGAAAATAATTTCTGAGGGCAAATGTATTGCTTTTGAAATGCACAACTATACACCAGTGACATATACCTTTAAAGCATCTGTTCCTGGTGAAGCTGATCCTGGAGTCCTAACAGAAGGATTTTAATCTCCTCCCATCACTTCTTAAAATAATTAATTTGAACATTAGTGCTGGCAAAGAGTTCTCTGAAAAGTTACATCCCATTTTGGTGTCTGATAGGACTCAAATCTTTTTAAAATCTTGCCCTAGTGAAGAAAGTTTGAAAACAAATTTGGCTCTTTACGCATGATCTGACTCCTAGTGAGGCATTCAACACCTCAGTGAGACCAAGACCTGGCCCATGGTGGAGAAGTTAACAGATCCCTGCAGTGGATACGTGGAACGTCTGTCACATGAAGTCAAGTTATTCTCCTCTTGATGGTATTCTTTTTTGCCTGCATATTTTTCTCAGGCTTTATATTTAGTCTCCGGCTGCTTCATGCCTGACTTGTTCTGATATTTATAGACACTCTTACACAGATAACCTGGGAGAGAATAAAACAAAGGAAGATGTTAAAAAAAAAAAAGTTCCCTTTCACAGTGCCCTTCAAACTCTTGAATTCTACCCAGAATAAAAGAAGGGAGGAACAAACAGATAAATGCATTAGGGCATGGCTAGGATAGATACCACCCGGTCTTTCATAACAAAATGTTACAATAGAAGTATAACATTGGGAAATGATTTGCCTTAAGGTTGATGTATTTCAACTGCTTCAATAAGCAATTGAGTTTAGGTGAGTGAAGGTTTATGGCTCTAATAAGAAAGCCTAGTTTCCTGGCACTGCTAAGCACTGGAGACTTACATTAGCTTTTTATAAAGAACATAAACATTGTAAAAATCTTTGCACCAAATTCTACACAGGAAGAAAAAGCTTTTCGATATATGTGCATTAAAATGGCCTGTTTGTGGGATATTGATATTTTGTTTACATCTTGGTTATTCCTTCAGGTTAGGTGTAACAAAAGAATCTATAGGCCTTCTAAGAAAACCTAACGTCACATTTTTCTAGATCTCTGTATTTCCATGCCTTTTATCCTCAAAATTCCTCATATAGCCATGGGACCCCCAATCAGATCAGGATCCCACTAGGACAGAATCAGTTGTGCAGATACTCCATTATATGTGTGTTCAACCCCACGTGATCAGATAAGCAGTATGCAGAAAAGAGGACGATAGCAACTACCAGCTACTAAGGGGAAGAGACAAAGACAGTCCTGCTACAGTGATTTTGGTTAGCATATAGGGATTTCTTAAAGAAGTCATTAATACAAATCTGTGTAACACCACCAACTTCAGAAAGCCCAGTTCTGAACAGAAGGAAAAAGCCAGCAGATGCTGAACCAGTATAAATTGCTGTGATGCTGGTTTCAGTGCTGCTGGACTTCCAACAGCTGCACTTAGCATAAACCAGTGTCCCTCAGTAGAGCTTCCCCCATCTGTGGCTGCTGAGCATCAGTCCCTCAATACCCAATTTATTTCCTTGGAGTATGACACTGTTCAAGATAGATGTTAGGACACAGGAGTTACCAGTGTGAGCATGTCTAGAGTGCACTGGGGAAATCGCCTGTAAGGGCGAGGAGAAAAGTCAGTTATCGGTCATTTCTTACATCTCTTGCAGGCGTTAATAATGCTAACAGGGTTGATGGCTTTCTGCCTGTCCACTAGCAGCTAAGTGGAGAGGTATCAAAGAAAAATCTAGGTCACAAATAACCTTTACTTATGCCTTTTCTTTAAGACTGTTTGAACAGGACATACAGGTATGCTCCTTTATCTGGGAATCTATACCTGTGAAAAATACAGTTCTTGTAAAGTCTCTGGAATATCAGCTTTACTTCTTCTTTACAAAATGAGGACGCCTGAGTCTTCTTACTTTCTTTCCTGGTTAAAAGGACACCAGTTTTTATTAAGCCTGCACAAGTTGGGACAGTATCAGTTTGCAGGAAAACAGCCGAGGACCTGAAATTCTAGTAGTTTCTTAAGAACAATTCAACTGCAGCACAAATATCACTCAGTCTTTCAAGTGTTGAGTAACGCTGGTTGTTTTATCTGACTTCAATGGATATGCAGTCACTGTAAGAATAAAGAGCGAGAATATGCATTTCTGCCTTAGTGGGACTTTGAAAACTTCTAGTGGTTTTTAATTATTTATATTTCAGCAGCAATTATGTTTCCAGATCCGGTAAAAATTATTTGGCAGGTATCTGTCATATTAGCAGAATTGTACATTTAATGTCCATACATCAAATCTCAGTAAAAAAGAAAAAAAAAAAAAAAGTAGTGGGATTTCTACCACTAAATCTTCCAGATAAACAGAACTCAATCTTCAGGATGGACTCCGCTATTGAGCAAAATAAAAAAACAAACAAACAAAAACCCAAAAAAACAGTCATAAAGCAACAGTTTCAAGTTTTATTCCTTTTAAAATTTCACATTCAACACACTCATGTTAAACAGCATTAAACTAGTGTCTTTAAGACTTGTTTTTGTTATAGTTATTTTCGATTTTTGTTGATATTTTTCTTTTTCTGACAAATATTTGGTCTTTTGTGTACATGTAAAAGTTACATAGTTTGCTGCAAAAAAAAAAAAAAAAAAGAGCAAGATTTATTCCTATCTGTGCCACCAGTTTTCTCTACAGCACCCCGTGGCACCTACAAAAAGTATTCATCATTATTAGTATACTGTAACAGCCTCAAAACTTGTAGTAGATAGGGTGTTTAGGACCAGCATTGGCAACTGCTGCAGTAGTTTTGCAGAGAGTGATATACAGGAAACATTAAGCTTGTTCAGCTGATACAGCGCCACTGACTACTGACGCCGCACCAAAATCTGCGAGCTCTGGATCTGGCCCTTGGCTCGGACTTATAAGCATAGCACTTCAACAAGCATGAATTAAGCACAGCTCCAGTGAAACACATGGTATTACTTCAGACACTCAGGCAGTAAAAACTGTTATACCCCAGGGTAAGGAAGCAGCAATAAACATTTTATACAGACGAAAATCTGTGACATTCAAATGCCTCCCATGGCTGCCACCATCTTGCCGGAGCAAACACATCAGGTCAGGCTTTAAGCTTTAGCCAAAAGCATGGTCTAGTCCTGCTTGTTTAAAGTTTGCAGCGGTCTGTTTTCTGTCTTCACCTTCCTTTTCTGCCATTCTGTATGCATGCTGCTGACTTTTGCCTCGTTACATTACTCTATATTCAGTCTTGCAGTTTCCTACCTCAGTAAATTTCTACAAATCAAATTTTGGTTTCACAACCAGAGCTATATTCAGCAACAGACCCAGGGTTTTTCTTCATCTCATGGTTCAAAGGTTTATTTTTCCTTCCTGTAAATTGTGTCCTGAGTCTGAAGATTTACCAGCCCTGAGTCACCCATAACACACTTATCACATTGCTGTGCTCTCTGCAAAGACACTCAGGGTAATAGCGGTCCAGCCCATGCATAGCTTTGGTGATAACTCGTCAAGAAGCAGAATATTAGTGTCTGAGCCTGCATCCACTGAAAAACAATTGCAAAATTACTTCTGACTTCACAGGGGTACAAAAATGAATCTTTCACTAATGTTACTTGTTCAGCATAATTTTTTGGTTTTCACCTGTTAATCTAATGGCCTTTGTTGTTAATCTCTTCTTGCTGAGGCAGGAAAAACTCATGTATTTAGAACTATCATTTTTGGCATTTGTTTTGCGAGCTAACTCCCAGAGGCGTTATTTGCCTCTATCACTATATACTTTCTTCTGCTACTCACTGTTCCTTTCAAGGGCTTTTATTTCCCCTGCATCAGACACAGATCAATCTAGTGGCAGCTAATGTCTGGTTATAGGAAAATCTGATATTGAAAGCCTTGAAGTGACTTGTAAAAAACACCCTGTACTTTCTCTTCTGTTTCTTGCCCACCAGCACTCAACCTCCCATTCCAAACTGTAACTCCACTCTGGTTTTCTCCTACCACAAACAGTTCGTTTCAGTTTGGACCCTACTTGTTGGGTAGCAGCAAGGTAGCACGTGGGTTTGTTCTGCTATAGCTAAAGTGGTCAAGCATGTGATTTTTCTGTGTGCAGCACTACCCAGAAGTTTAGTTAAGCTGGAACAGCACTACATACTAATAGACTGCATCTTTACATAGATATTGATCACTTTTGGGGAAGAGCAATAATTTTACTACACTAAATTGAGGTTGTTTGCCCCTAATTGCCTTCCTCTCTGAAGTTTGCTCCACTGACCTCCCCAGCTCCCCCTCCTGCTCAGTCAGAAACTGCTTCCTTTGCAAAACAAGTAGATCGCTTGTGTGACAAGGTTTATCATTTAAAAAACCTCATTTCATTGCTTCTTTGATTGAAAATACAGTTGCATTGCTATTACCCCTTCCATCTGTCAAAGGCCATTAGCTAGAAATCTCATCATAATTCCTTGCATAGTCCATGAAATGAATTCCTTTTCAAGGTCCTGCAGCCTGAACATTTCTATTGTAGTTATGCAAGACAAAGAAAAACCATTTTTAATAATCTCTTTCCTATCTCACTGCAAAGGAATGCAATTCTGCTACATCCATTCCTTTTGCCTCCTGAACACTCCCAGTTTACACGAGCTATAAGTGAATTTTGCAGTCAGGTCTCTGTTCAGACCTCAGGGCTTTGCTGCAGCTGGAACTGTAGTAGATACCGGACTCCAAACAGCAGCCCCACACAGCCTGTGATTTGAATAATCTACCAGCTCTTTCAGAGGGGTATGGACTATACCACCATGGTCCTTAGGTCCTAGAGGACTTGCCTCACCTGTCAATATCCCAGATTCATAGGAATAAGCAGCTTTGGATGACCAATTCTAGCATTCCCTCAAAGCTAGGTTTCTAGAAAGCGCCAATCACTGCTCCTAAAAACCTTGCGGGTTATATTTTTAACCAAGAAGGACATTGAACACATTCTTATTTCTGCTCATTCCTAAGGAGGTCTCATGTAGACACATCAGAAAACTACTGGGCCCCTTAAATATCACTTCAGCTCCCAAATATTCAGGTTTTTTGGGAATGGAAATTCCTAAGGCACTGAGAAAGAATTTTGAACTGTTATACCAAACTCTCAGCCGATAGCAAATGTAGGGGTAAAGTCTCTGAAGGAAAATCCTTATTAAGCTATTTAAAAAAGAAAAATCAATAGCACTTCCTGCCTTGGTTTGCTATCCAATTTATTTTGCTGTAATTTTCTTGAGCACTACCAGCCCAGTCACTTTTAATCAGATCTCCAGACTGAAGCACTCCAGGAGTTTAACTTGGAAGTCAAGATTATCTTAAACTATGTGCACAATTCTGTGGCTGCTTCAGCATTATTCAATGACTACTCCAGTGACTCGCACCATTTGCCGTACACACAGCTGGTTTGTCAAAGGCCATCTCCAGACCCTGGAAAAGTGTTTCCAGCTCCGAGAATCTGTATGTGTTACACACTTGAGATACCTCAGTCATCAGGTGGTTACATTTAATTATAGCATGCAAGTAAATACATAATGAGGCAGGACATGAGGATTTTGCTCTGGTTCAACCGGTTCTTTAAGATGAGAAAGCAGAAGGATCACCCTTGCTGCGCTCTTAGCAGATGTGCAGTCATCCATGTACTTTCCTCTTCGGTAGCTGAAACCCCACAGAAGATGAGGTGCAGGATACAGAAGCACTGTCACTGGAAGCTTCCCCAATACATCCTTCTCCCCCTGGGTTTTTGCATTAGCTGGGTGGTGGCATCGAGTGTTTTCGTAGAGAATCTGGAATAGAATATTGTTAAGGACTCCAAAGCTTTTGAGTAAGACTTAAAACATCAGGATCTGTCTAAACTAACTACAGTTTTTGCATTTCATATTTTACAGAAGAATTCTGCCTGCCAGATGCCTGATGAGCTTTAAAAGCTTGGCTTCATGTAGCAGTTGGCTTTACGTAGCAGAGACTGAAAACAGTCACCAGACTTAAGAAGGGTTTTTCCAGTAGCAAGAGCTTTTCTGAAGACTTCAGTACATGCTGAATTCCATACATCATAAGATTTCTTTAAGAACAATCTGCACAAGTATTAAAAATACAATATCCAAAGCCAGTCTCATGTTCCAGTTTATTTTCTAACGGAGGGCTTTCAGAGGCTCATTGTTTCTGCATGTGCTTTTATGGAAGTATTTGAAGTTGTATGCTTGTAAGCAGGCTTGGATTGCTTTCGGTGCTATTACTGTCCTGTTCTGAGGCTATTACAGTGGCCAGAGAACAAACAAGATAGTCTGTTACATATATGGACCAGGCCCATCCCCAGATCCCCATACAGAAGTTTTAACAAACCACTCATGTTTGGTTTAAATCAAAACTGAGTTCACATGGCCTCTGATTAGACTGACAGGTAGGAGGAATTGAAGGAAGAAATCAAAATAGGGTCTAACCCCCCCAAATATTGCAGCTTAGAATCCTCTAGTTCTTACTGCCATCTCCAGAAGCTGTAATAATGTCCAGATGAGTAATCTGTTTCAATTCTTCTTTATCTGCACAGCACATGTAAATTCTACATTGTCTTGATGACACCTCTGGATGACAGCAACATGAACTCCCTTGAACAGCTCATGCCTGACATCTTCTAGCAGATTTGCTAATTAGCAAGGGGCAAGGCTATTTGCCATGCAGGGTTTATTTCATTATTGACATGTTACCCGCTTGCCATGGTGAAGCATCTTTCAGAACTGCAATTAAAATACATGAGTTGGCTTACCCTGCTTTCTCTTTCCTAGAAGAATTATCCTGCTGTCTAGTGTTTTTCTGCTGCTTATACATGCCACTCACAGTTCTTACAGAAGGGAAGATCAAATCCATCCAGAAACAAAACAAATCCATATTGCATTCTGGCAGTATGGATTTATTCCATCAAATAGTTATTTCTATGTCAACACTCAAGCCCACATGAGACCCTACTTCAGTCTGAGTTGTCCAGGGTATCTTGGTATATTTGAAGTTTCTGATAGATGAGATTAAGCTTTTCACTAGAGATTTGAGTGCCCATAATGTGCAGGGAAGCATGAAGCAGTCGCTCTTTGGACTAGAGAGTCTGGGACTTTGAGGACTTCATTTTCACCTTAGCATAAATTAAGGGCTACATGTTTTAGCTACACTTTGTGATTAGAAATATATTGCAGCTGAAAAAATAGGATTACTATAATGGACTGTATTACAGTGCCTGTCCTGTCTTCAGTGTTAACAGGTTCTTCCAGAAAGGTAGACATTGCCGAGTCTCTTGCAGAGATCAAGGACTATGCATCTCCTGAAGTTATTTCTGAAGAAATTACATGCTCTGAGACTCCAGAACACTCAAAACAGTGTAGTGTTTCCTATTTTGATAAGGAAAAAAGCTGCAGTTGCACAAATAACCTTTGAAAAATGGTCCAATAATGAATTAGCCTGGATTTACTCCCATATACTGCATTTGACCTCAGTTCGTAGGTAGAGGACAGAAAGATAACTAAATCACTTAACAGCATCCAGATACACAACACTACTTGAGATAAACATCACAACAGAATGCTTCCTGTTTGCCTCAATGAAATTAATTCATAGCTTACCTAATAAGCTAGGAAACAGGCCTGTCAAGACTCATCCGTTAGACTGCTGACTGAAGAGTTTCTGTTACTCCAAATACCATTAACCTAAGTATATAAAGCCCTTTCCTGGGGGAAGAAGCATTTGTTTGCTGAGAAGTAGCAGAAACAGCCAGAAAAGATCAATTTTACACTTCAAGATTTATAAATGAATTAAAGAAATCCTTCCTGAAGGCCATGTCAAATAAAGACATCAACTGTAAGTCAGTTGAAGCAAGCTATGAACTAAAAACAGTCTGCTTTATGAATTGGTATATTTTTCTGCATGTTCAACTGTTACTGCAAGTTCCAAATATGACATACACTTTCATGAGGGGGGAAAAAAGAAAAAAGACTGCAGTTCCATTCACCATTTTGAGCAATACTGCAGCAGCCTATTTTATGTATAATATATATTTTATTGGCTAATGAAAGAGGTCTGGTCCTTCAAGTCTCAGGTGAGAAAAATACTATTAATGCTTGCATTTTGCACGGTATGTGCCTCAAGCCAGGTACCCAATTCTACAACCAATGCCCAAGCTAGGGCAAATCAGTGTTCAAACATACAAAACATCTACACCTGACTTCATCTGAGTTCCTTTGCTGATCCATGAAGGTAGGTACCCAAACATGGATAGGTTGCTAGCGTTAATTTACTACCTTTTTCCTAGACTGGGGCCTCGTTTGAGAACCAAGACCAGCATCTACACATGAACATTCTGCTTGACTCACCATATGCAAACTAAGAAACACCTCATCCATCCTTAGCATCAGTATGATCAGGAAAATAAACTGATGGATGATCCAGAAATAAAGAAACATCATTTATCAGCTTGCCTCAAGCCTGGGATTTTTTTTGCTTTTTCCATAGCTAATAATCTTTCCTGACAAGAAGCTTTTGATCAACTGCTTAGACAATAGAAAGCCCTAATTTGCACTGCCAGCAGTAAAGCTGGCTGTTCTGGAGGGCCCACACTTCTGAACTCTCCTGTATGATATCCTTGCTGAGACAGTGGTAAAGGAAGGGCTGGCTTGTGAAATCCCCCTAGCTTGCCTTGCTGAAGAGCCATATCCATCAGCTGTGATCACAGTTGTGGCTTTTTACTTTGAACTAGAGTGTTAAGCATGTTTAAAGACTGAAATCAACGCAAGTTATCCTGCTAGCACAAAATAAGGCAAGTTACTTTTAAGCAACCTCCCCTAGAAAAATAGTGTGCCTAAACAGAGCAGGTGGGAGAATAATTTGGATCCTGTAAACAAAATACAGTTTGCTATCAGATCCTCAACTGATACCATCTCAGACCACCCTGCCAAGGTGAAGTGCAGAAGAGAACTGTCATTGCAGCAAGGCAATCCTGGAGCTCTTGGCTTCCAGAAAAAAACCCACCTTTTCCCCCCCTAAAAAGAACTTGAAACAGATTTATGAAACAGACTCATGAAGATTATCGTAAACTGAAGAAATGGAATAAATCTCTGGATAGACGGGTTGCTTGTGTGTGCGCCAAGCATCTGTTTAGGGATCATTTATTTTTAGATGACTGCTAGTCTCAGGCAGGACCCATTTTAGATCACACTGTGAATAACCACCCCTTATCTCCCATGGCTACTTTTTAATATCTCTCCAGGATATTGAGCAGGAAGCCATGCCAATCGCTTCTGCAAGAAGTTACTGTAAGAAGATTCAGAGCAGGTAAAAAGAAAGCATTATCAGATAAATGGAAGCAGTTTTATTCAACCTTCAGGATGTCTCACCTGAGGTGAGCACCAGGGGCTGAGAACATAAGGCATCTTCACAAAGGTATCAGCAGTCTTAGACTTCACAGCTGCTCTGTCAGGGCAATAGCAAACCAAAGCTCTAGGAAAGTTTGGATTCAGTCTCAAATCCAGTGACTTTGTGCTTACTCAGATCTTGCTTTGTCACCCCTCATTTACTGAAGCCTGATCAGACACTACTGTGATTACATTAGCACATTTTCAGAGGCTTACAGCTCCCACCACTGGGGCACAGCAAGTCTCCATTTGCAGGCTTATAGCCCACAGCAATACAAATGAGTTAAAGCCAACCTCCTTCTCAACAAGCTGCACCATGCACACATGGAAGTCACCATCTCTCAGCCAAAAGGGCAGAAGCTCATTAAAATATGCTAACAAGATCTTCCTTCTTCACCTTTAATCTAGGAAGGAAGTTGCTTCCGTTTTCTCATTTTCCCTTAGAGTCAGTCACTCCTGCCTGGGAAAGTATTTGATTGATTGTTGTATCTTTCTTCCACCATCTTTTAATTTCTTAATGTTTGATTTCTGTCTTGGTAAAGAGAGAAAAAGCTAAGTTAAAACAGACAGCAAGCATTTCCCCAGTGACCTGTGAAAGAAAGCTTAATTAACACTTGGAAATCCCTCACATATCTCAAAATCGCTCAGCACTTGTGGATAGGCTGCTGCTCACAGCTGCCTTAAACACAAGCTTGTGAGTTGATTGTTACAGCTGAAATTGGTATTAATGTGTCTGTTAATAACAGCATCCCAATATCCCTTTAACCAAGCTGGCATTGTCAGCACATTTACTAGGGCTGAACACAGTTAGAAGCAGAGCAAGTGCCAGGAAAGCAAAATAAAGACAAAGTCTCTGGGTCCTGCTGTGACATCAGAAGTCATATTGATCAATTTTTTGGCCTTTAAGAAGCCCATACCCCCAGCATTTGGCAGGGTGAGTTATTCCTCAAGATGATAAGCCCATAGGTCCATTATCCTCTGTTCTCCTGCTACAAAAATCAAAGATGACCATTAGCCACCACCTAGGCACTGCTGAAGTGGTGGCTGCCGCTTGTTTCCAAGCTTTTCCCTTGATAACCCACATGTATGTTATGAATGTCACCAAGCTAGAGATTAGGCTAAACATTTCAGACTAGACTTCAAAATTTACACCATAAAAGTTAGCCACAGATTACCCAGAGACACTAGCTCACCCAAACACCCCAAGGCACAAAGGCAGCTCCTGCCTTGCCAGCAAAACCCTCAGGGACCAGGCTGCTTTAAGGCATTATAGCTACTCTCAGGCAACAAACACAGAGAATCACCTTAGAAAACTTCGACCACACTTACTGATTGTGCAGCATCCCCCAAAAAACCCAGAGCTCCTGAGACCACAGAAAGAAATGAGCTCCTAGCCATGCAGGGCGATTAAATACCCTGAGAGCAAGGTGTGGCTGAGCGAGATTGGCCGGGAGGGAGAGCACTGGGGAGGTAAGGTTGGGCAAGAATAACTGCAGGTGGTAATGTAGGATGTAGTATCTGTCCTGGCACTGGGTTGGGGCTAAACACCCAGATGATAAAAATTGGTATAGTTGGTTTGAAGATGGGATTGCAGTTTTTATACTGAAAGGATTATGAAAAGTAAACCATAAAGAATATCAAGCACTTCATACGAACACTTTTAAATGGCTTTAGAATACAAATGTCCTTTATATGTCTTAGAGTCAAAATTTAATTTTTTATCCTGGAGCAGGTTTTTTGTCAAGGTCAGAAGTTCATTTATGATCTGAACCTCCTCAGAGGTGAGCTTTGTTCTATTCTCCGTCTGTAATCACTTTTGTTAAAGCTTTCATGGATCAGTCAAAACACATTGTATTTTAAGCCAGACCAAACAAGGGAGGAGATAGAAAAAGCTACATTCAGGAAGTGGCATTCATACAAATAAATAAACAGAGAAGACTGCAGCTGACTTTCTGTTTTATTTCCTTTTGATTAGTTTAGAAAACAAAATAAATGCAGTATGTACAAAGCAATACAGGCTTTGTAAATCTCTTTTCATTCTGATGGTGTAGTAAAGGGTGTCACATTTTCCTTTATTATACTGCTTCTTCATGGACTTAAAACTTGGATACAATAAACAAATCCACTCGGAACTGAAAGCTGAATCTTGGCAGACAGAAAAGATCAGTTTAATATTAAAACAAAGGATTTTGGCTTGCTGGATAAAGAGCAATGCGGACAGAATAGGAATGAACGTGTCTTTAGCTTGACTTGCATTTCCATAGTGTTGAAACGAAATGTTTTCAAAGTTGCATTTTCCAGATGATTAATATAGTTAATTCATCATGGGATAGATATCCAGGGCTTCTCCATAGAATTAGGAAGTATCTGAGTCTTTAAAGACACTGAAATTCAACTGAAAGTCACCTGGAATAATAAATGAAGTGCAAGGAGCACTTGAGGCTTTCTGGCAAACTTCACGTTACTGTTCAGGGGGTGACTGATCTGGCCTCACACTGACCCAATAGTACGTTAAAAGCCCACCAAGGACTAGATTTGGGCTTTTGGTCTCGAACAGCCGAGAAAGTGCATCTGCATATGCAGCCCCCAACTCTCTGCATCTTTTCTGCTTTTCATGTCCTGTTCATTTCTCCTTTTCATCTCCAGGGAAAGGTTATGAGCCTCATCGTCCTTGCCAGTGACAATTTTGCTATGGTCCCAAATTGTCAGGGATAAATACATTTCTTAGAAAGTCTCTGGGCTCTCGTTCCAGCTTTCCAGTTGAATTTGTGTGGGTTGAAATCAAGTTCTTCAGATTATTCAAATTTCTTGTCTTTCTCCTTCTGTGACTTGCAGATTTGTCCATCGTAAAAATGGCAGTGGGGCGATGAATGGTATTAATAGAAGCAAATGATTTTACAAGCTTCAAAAAGTGCCATAAATCTAATCCTTAGAGCTAAATTTTCATAGCAGTCACAGTGCAGTTACAGCGGGGAAAGCGACTGTAAAAATGAACCCTTTTTCCCCAATAGGTTTGCTCATGGAGGATAAAATTAATACCTCCAGAGGAGCACCTCTCAACAGAGAGCTTGAGTGAGGTTTTGTAATACGTGGTCCTTAAATTGCAGCCAGCTACTGATCACCCCCCATTTGATGGCCCCTGTTGTTACTGGGCTCACGTTGTGTTTGGTGCTCTGCAAACACAGACCAGCCTCTGGCCAAACTCGTCACCTGCGAACACAGACCCACGAACAAGCTCCTGATGGTGACACCTTACTGTGTGCCAGTGCCAGTCCATATGGGTTTTCTTACCCTTTGGTGCCTTGTGCTAAACAAGAAGCAATTTACTTCTGTTTTATGGTATAATCCCCCAAATTGCCATCAGGAAAAGGCCCACCACAGGCAGTTGCAGCCCCTGAACATGATCTGAGATGCCGGCAGACTCAGAGAAAGGGCCACATGGAAATTAAGTAGCAGCGTGGGTCGGCATACGGATCACTGTAGCACAGCACAGAGATTATTCTGCACATACTTTAGTGAGAAATAACAGCTTGATTTTTTGTCTCCTGAACAGGAGTGACACTTTGGTGTCTAACCCTTGATGCTTCTACTTACAACTCAATTTTCAGGATGTCTTTTGTGTACCAAAATACTTGCAACTGCTTTTTATTTGTCTCCTGAATTCAACACATCAGACAAGTCAAGAGCTGGGAAATAAATTGCTGAAACATCCTTGCTGCTTGAAAGCTGTAGCATTTTTACCTTCAACTTCATTTCATGAAGGCAGTAAATACTTTCCTATTCCCATCAAGCTTCTGTTGAAAAACGAGGCTGATGCTCCATTAATCACTAGTGTGATGGTTAGTCATCGGGAAAGCTAACATTTCTCTCCCTGTTATGATCACTGAAACATCAGGGGACAAATGGCTAATTGGGAGGTTCTTACCAAATAGTAAAAACCACTAAGTGGCTGGCTGTCAACTAAAACTCTAATTCCATCTGAAAGTCATATTGTTAACAAAGCTGATTTTGAATAGCAAAGAATTTGAACTAACAAATTAAGAAATAGAATCCAGTAGGAGACTGACTGGGTGAGGAGCCTGGTTTGGAAATCACAGCCTCCCGCAGCCTGGCTACGGCTTCCAGCAATTTAACACTGCTGACGGGATTTTTCCCAGCTCCTGATCCCAAAATGTTTTACAAATATGATGGAGTGCTTGCAAACAGAACAGCTGATGCACAAGAAGGGGATCTGCCTTCCTCAAGGTCAGATAATAAGCAGACGATATCCAAGCACCAGCAGCAGGTGCCAAGTACTGTTAGGACTTCACTTCAGGATGGGCGCTGAATTACTCCAGCTACCGGTGTTGAATAAGTGATGTCCTTTTGCTCTTGCATGACTAGCAGAACGTGTACAACCATGCGGGGTTCCTGGGAAGGTGCGGGGAGAGGGCTTCAGCACGCGCTTTCGCTTTGTTCAAGATTGAGCGGATCTGCATGGGATTTTTGTTTTATTTTGTTGAAATGCCATCTTTGAGGTCAGATCGCCTTGATGACATTTACTCTTTGCCCCTCATTTTAGTTATTCTGCGACTGAGCAGTTCTCTATCAGCCATGAGTCTAGTGGGGACCCACAGATGGTCCCAAATTTGTACAACACCACTTTGGGATTTGAGACATTTGGAGAAAAAAAAACCCTGAGGTGCCGTTTACTCCATGTAGGAACTTTCCCCGTTCTGCCACATGCTGGCATTTCTTACGCTCCAGATTTTCAGCACAGCGTTTTTTGTCACTTTGCTTCAAAAGAGCCCATATTCCAGTGGCGCTAAATGCAGACGGTTTGTGAAGCTTTGTGATCAGAAGAGCACCGAAAACAGCACAGAAACCCCTGCTGTCGACTGATGTAGCAACAGGGGACAAGTAGGAAACCTGTGTTGCCTTCAGAAACATCCCGCTCGGTGTCATCTGCTCCCCAATTGCAGGGAAGCGTGGCTCCACTGTGATCTGCTTGGTTTCTGGCTTTACAAAAAAAAAAAAAAGCAGCGTAGCAAGCTGCAGTTTGACCTTCAAGATCTTACTGTGGTTGGGACCAAGGTAGACAGTTACTTTGATTGAACGTCAGTCTTTCCCATTAGGTTTTCCAAGCGAGGCACGCATGGACTAAGCAATTCTTTTCTATAGAGGTCAAGCTGCCTCTGACCCAGCCTTCTTTTTTAGAAAATCGGAGATATTTTTGCACACAAAAGAAAATCAAGGAATGCAAAGCCTGACACAAACACTTTCTAATCTCTTTATTTCTATAGCAGTTGGAATCCATTGCCTGTAGAAAACAGACCGGTAAGAGGCTCCTTTCTGTTGGAAGCCTAAAATGCAAAGCTGCAGATGAACAGGTTTCATACATTTTCTCTTTTTTTATGTGTGATAGGGAAAAAATAGATGCAGGCTCCAAAGTACAGATCACATTTGTTCATGATAGGTATGAACTCACTGCACTTATACTCACTTTCTGTTCCTGACAGTAATCCCTGTATTTTCAACAACCAGAGCCAGAATTAGGTTGCGTATTTTGCAAACACATTTATTTTTTTGTGCTTTATATGCTCCCCATGCTGAAGACTGAATCCAACTTGCATTAATATTTATGAAAAATCTCTTACTGATGTCAGAAGTACCTGGACCAAGCACGGGGTTTCTTGACAAAAGAGGTTTGCATTCTTGTGTTATCCTTTGCAAATATGTGACCTAAATAATATAAAGTGTATTATAGTGTTCACGCCACATCGTACACGAATAGAAATATACGATTCTTCTGTGCAACTGCACATGCATGAGCCTATATAATGAAAAGGAATATTAAAATGTGAACATCAATTCTGGTGATTAACATTTAGTACCAAATAAAAATTTAGATTACCAAAGGATACGGAGTCTAATGTGTAAAGCTGACAGTTAAATTAACTTGGCAAATAGTTGTATGAGAACTGGAACTGGTATTTGCAAACACTCTTTTACCTTGACTTTTTTTTTTACATTCTTACTAGGCATGAATCTAGGAAGCAAAATTTTAAAACAGAAAAGTCATTTAGGAGCAACTTTAATGCTTTATTTTAAACAGGTTTTATAATAATAAAAAAGAAAACACATTTTGAATAGAAAATTTGGAATGTTTCACCCTCAATGTTTTGCTCCTATTCACTTATTTTTATCTACATGGGCTTTCAGAGAATCTGAGGTTTAAGGGAGTAAGCAGCTCTCCAGAATAACTAGCGAATGTGGAGATGAGGTCTGAGAAGAAAACATGCCATAAAAATCCCTGTGTGATTTTTTTAAAAGCACGTTTTAAGCAGGAAATGTGAGTTTTAAGTCTAACTAGACTATTTTAAAAGTCAGTGGATGAAACCAGCCACAGTAAATGTCTCTGGGCGCAGTGCTGCATCCACTGCAGTGCTTTGGAGTGGCAGGAAAATCTCCCCCATGAAAATTTCCTTAGGGCCATGAAAGACGGGAGCGGGTAGCTGTGTTTGCAGGTCACGCCATCCCCCAGCAGCTATGGCTCATATCGCTGCGCGGCACCCAGCCAGCCAACACTTACACCCAGCAAAGGGGGGACCCGCTACCAATTCCCCAGGGCAGTCCCTGGACCTCGTCCTCCTGCCGTGGGAGTCGGTGGCAATTCCCAAATTCAGCCGACTCGGGTGCATGGTTTCTGCCTCCTGCAGAAGTGAGGGCGGGAGGAGGCTCGAGTGCCTGATCAATATTCTTAGTCATAGCTGGGTTATTTAATTATCTGGGGATGGGCTTGTCTTAAACCAGATTTTTCAACTCAGGCTATTAAAAAGCTCTTCCTATAAATATCCCTGCTGTACGTCAAGACCCAGGGGAGGGTCCTTGCACTCTCATAATCTAATTTGTGGGAGTGGGAGTTCAGCAAAGAAATGCATCTGAGCAGGAAGCTTTTCAGCCTGAAAGCCACCTTGAACCCCCCTTACACTAAAAAGCCTCCATTTAGCCCCACCCTACAGAGAAGGTGCCTCCTTTTCCAGCCTCCTCCGGGCCAGGCGCCTCCGGTGAGCCGTGAGAGCGGTGATCCATCTCCCCTCGGGAATGTGGCCCCCGGTACGGGGTTGCCTGGAAGGCTTTCAAGAGCCACTTTGGCTAATTGCAATCCTGGCTTAAAAGCATCAAGGGTGCAAAGCAACAGCAACCTAACGCAGGACCAAAGGTTAATGCACAATTACACGAAAGCATTTAATCTTACAGAAAAGGAAAGGAGCATTTATTTATTTATTTGCTTGGTTTTGCCCCTTTAAAAGGAAAAATCTGCTCCACAACCAAGTAACAGCACATTAAAGAGGAAACACCCCCTTTCTCCTGAGCTCCTGTGTTCTCTGGCAGATGCCTCTGCTTTTTCTGCAGTGTCCTTGGTGGCGTTACGGCTGCTTCTCCCACCGCAGGGCACGCTGACGCAGCCCTGAGCAGACATTGCCTCACCGGGCTCTGCCCCGAGCTCGAGGGTCCCTGCGGAGCCCAGGGGTCCCGTCAGGCTCTGTCTCTGGATGGCATACAAAAAAAAGCAAATGGCAATCAGCTACCAGGCTGCAGCACAGAGGAGACTGAACTATTTTGATTAATGAGAGCTGATACACATCCAAGCCGCACTTTCTCACTGAGTGACGCACAATAAAGAAAACTCCCTGCCAACAACATGTCAGGGCAGGAGGGGGAATGAGAATAATACATCAACTCAGCAGCAACGCTCGGAGAGGGCAGCACGCCTAAAGTGCAGGCGAGACCTTTAATAACAGAAATTTTTTCCTGTGCAGGAGGCTTTTGCTTTTGTGACGGCCCACGCCGGGAAGGCGGCAGGGAGCCGAGGGAAGTTGGCTCCTGGGTGAGGTCTGATTGATAATGAATGATGCTGGCTGCAGCCGGCAGCTCTTTTGGGGACCTGCCACCAGGCTGGGCAGTGACGTCTGAGCTGCAGCTCCTAAGTAGCAGCTTGACTGCTGCTCTCCTTAAGGAGTTTATGGGTGCAGAGCCTGATCCAAAACTTAAGGCTCACCGAGACTGGCAGTTCACAGAAATTGGTCCATGTGGGCTTGATCTTCCCCTAACTTAAAACTGGGAAGTCCTTGGAACCATAATAGATTTGCAAACCAAAGCTGATTTTCACCAGCTCGGCATCTGCTACCTCCAGCAGATCTGCCTTCAGAGGTACCGGGCAAATTTATGCTTTCAGGGAATCTGACCCTAAATACATAGGGGGTTTCTGAGGTGGCAGTCATTCCCTGGTATCAGGGCACTGGTCTGTCTCCTGCATTCGTCTTAAAACCTTACCTGCTGTGCCCATCTGCTCCAGACATCCGGATCAATATTGTCAGTGAATAGCATTGAGATTTGCACACAAAACTGTGTAGTCAATCAAAAAATTTGTAGAATTGGTTTTTCTCCACCCCTTGGCTGTTGAAGTGCCTGGAGGGTGTTAGCAATGGCTAAAAGCACTGACCTCTCACTTCTGCACAGCTGTTGTTATAATGTGAGTAGTCTTATTCACCTCCCAAAGGGCCAGAGAGCCATATCACATCAAGGCACTGCCTTGGCAGCACTGGGCAGGGGGGACCCAAGAGTCAGAGGTGGGAAGGACGGCTTTCTCAGACCCTCTCAATATCAATTATTTAGTAAAAGACGAGGCCCAGCAGTACAGCCAGGGCAAATCTTGTCTGATGAAAAAAGCTGTAAAGTTTGAAGAAAGGAAAACTCCACGTGGTGCTCAGCACCTGGTGGAAAAGGAGATGCAGATGGCACAATACAAGCCGGGCTGCAAAAGGGAGACAGAAACACTCTGTTGCCTTGAATTCAGTCTTGTGCCTGTTTCATCATCTGCCCTAACTTACCGGTCATTGATTTGTGCCCCTGTGCACTTACAGGCAAAGTTTATCTGAGCCGGTGCCAGCCCTGGAGCCTTCCCACAGCTGAGTTTTTCATTGTGGTCAGCACGCTGAGGATGACTAAGACGTTTCTGATTAATGGGAGGGGGTAGAGTCTGCTCAAGAAAGCAATAAAACACTGAGCCAGGAAAGCAAGTTTTGGCCTGATACATGCTGTAATATTTCAAGTGGTGATAATCTACAGGAATGAAATATACTGTAAACCTGTGATGGGCTATGTAGGGAACTCATTATAAAAGCAAGTAGGATTCAGCACCTTCCAGGGCATCTGGGGTCCAACACTGTCTAATGCATTTCTCCTCCTGGTAGCTCTCTAAGGAGAGAATTACTGTTACCCGCATTTTACAGGCAGAGAATTTATCCCAAAGAACATGTTGAGCAGGACAGAAAATGAAACCTGTCTCCTTAACCAGAGCTTGGTGTCCTAGAGACTGAGCCATCCATCTTTCGACAGGTGCCTGCAGAGAAAGCAGAAGGTGAGCAATCTGTGAGCAAACTTTACATCCTTTCCTGCATCTCCTTTGACCCTTCACATCCAAAACGTGAGCAGCACATCACGGGGCTGGTGGGAAGATGCCTTCCCAGACACAAGGTCTGATACATCAGCTGCATCCACTGGTGAGCAGGGCCACCAAAGCCCGCAGGGTGAGCAGGGTCTGGCACCGAGACTGAGGGTCTGCGGGATGGGCTGCAACGTTCCCGATTCCCCATTTCGTGACTGATGTAACAGAGCTGCCTTCAGGCAAAACACAAGCACTTAGTGGCTCAGAGTCCACTGGGTCTGATCCTCATCTACAGTAATGTAATTTTACACCTGCCATTGTGTCTGGCTACTTTAAAGATCTTGCCAGAAATAAGAAAAATCCAATAGATACTGTTCGTAAATACATATCAAATCCTGTCTTTTCCCCATATCTGAAATGAGTATTACCCAGCTAAAAGCCAGAGGTTGACTTCCCCTTGAAGATCTTGGCAGGTACCATGCTTGCCATTAGTGAAACATCGCTTTTACCAATAGATTTCTCATCAAGACCCTCCCTGCAATGCCGTATCGATCGCTGAGCAGGCGGAGGGGCCGGGGAGCACCTGCGCTCCTCCTCTCGGTCCCTGGGGCCACGGAGCCTTTATTAGGATGGATGGGAGAGGCTGTTGGTAAGTGGTGTCCGGGAGCCAGGCAGGCCCTTGGCTAATCGCACCGGGCGTCAATAAAGCTGTTTTAGCAGCACAGCTGCCATCTCCCCGGACGCTGACCGCTGAGCAGCGAGGCTGTTTCTGCAGGGGGAAAGGGGGAGATCAGCTGGGCTCTTTTCCTCTGCGGTGCTGTCAGTGGGTCATTTTCTATCAGGGCATGAGGCTCAGGGCACGCGGGGCAGTATTTCCCAATGGGCAGTCACTGAAACAAAGGAGGCTCCTGCAGTTTCAGATGAAAGAAGGAACTGAGCCAGTTTGCTTTAAAAAAAAAAAAAAAAAAAGAAAAAAGACACACTTTTGGGAATAATTTGGGGTCATTCTCGCTGCGTATTTGATGTTCAGTGGCATGGCAGTTGCTCGGCGAGGTGTCAGATTATTAATTTTTTTCTCTGGTAGGTCATGTGCAACTTGCTGAATTCAAGTACTCATGTGCATGTATTCAAAATACCATTTTATTCATGTGAGTTGGATACCAGATACATACTGCTGACACGAAACTCAATGAGTCTGAACGTCAAATGAAAGGGAAGATGGAGAGAAACAGGGCACCAGCCAGACGAATTTGTGTTACAGTTAGGTTCCCATGACTACTTGTTTTATAAATCTACAACAAATCAGACTAATACTGACATCTTCAGAATGATAAAGCTATCATGATACTTGATTTTGTGGATAGTCTGGTTCTAGAGGTGCAAAAGATAACAGCAGAGCTATTACGCCCACACAGAAACGCGCAAGCCACCAACAGCCACCGATGGGAACAGACTGCCCACTATCTACCACAGAATGACTGTGATTTCATTTATCTTTATTTTTAGGCTCTCAATTTGAAACAACTCAGAGAGAGACAACTGCTGGAAGGAGAGCGCTTGGGGTTTTCTAAAATGCAGACCTCTTTAATAGCCACAAAAGGCACCCACCCAATCTTAGCAGCCACCTTAGCCCTGGACCAGACCCAGATAAAAAACGTGATGCTGGACATCTCTTTTAACCTCCCAGCTCTTCTCGGAGCCCACAGGGCACCCAGCACTGCTCCATGTCTGGGGAAAAAAAAAAAAAGTGAATAAACGAGGAAGAACAGGGTGACTCTGTCATCTATATATAGCCCATAAGTGGTGCCAAGCCAAATGTAGGTTACTATAACATGTGAATCATCCTGCTTTGAAGAGAAAGGATGAAAATAAGGCATGTGAGAAGGGGGTGGGGGTAGAAGTGGTTATAAAATCCTGCCTTGATTGACTACAAGTTGTGGTTTGCCAACAGCCTCTAGACAGGAGTATGTAGCATGTGATGCGCCTGTTCCCACTATGTTGGAGAGGATCTGCCTGTAATTCCCAAGCAATGTGCCAGCAAAGTACTGTAAATATGCCAGCACTGACAAAAGAAATCAGAACAGCTTATCTGGTTGAATATCTATGGCTGATTCCCCGTAAAACAGATGGAAGGGTTTCCTAATGGGCAGGGCACGAGACTTGTACGGCTCATTTCTTTCCTAATTCTCATTCTTCTCTTAGCTCCATCTCTGTGTCTGTGGAAGGAGCTTCAAGATAGTGACCCTCCTTTTAAATCTCTTTGAGACAGAGTAATGAAAAATGCAACAGAAGGAGGTAAGTACCACAAGTAGTTAGTGTCAGTGGGTACCAGCAATGCTAAGAAACAGATCCAGAAATTATGAGCAACTTGGTATTTTAGCTTAAATGCACCCCACTGCAAAGGGGCAGCAACCGCTAGGGACCTCGTGCAGGTCTCGATGCCACGATGTGATGCATTAGGGAGTCCGTTCTCTTATGGACGTTTTATGACCCATGTGCAAATGAGGTGATGCAGTGGGTGTTACTGGGAGTCTGGGGCTAGCAGTCCCTGCTCGTGGTGCTTTTTTAAGTGGCATAGTCAGTAATACATAAATGTGTGTGCTTCCTCCCTGCTCCTCTGACTGTGATGTTTTTCACACTTAGCAACAGCATAAAGGTCCCAGGAGCTTTGAGCACCGCTATAAAGGTAGGAGAGAAAGACAGCACACAGAGTTAGCAAAAATAGTGGTGATAAATGAGAGGAGAGTTTCTTACAGGGAGGCAGGAAGGAAGGGAAGAAATTGCAGTGCTAATGCGCCAGAGCAATATAGTATAGAAGCAGAAGAAAAAAAAAGGTCGCTGCATGAGCAAGTAACATCCCCTGCCAGGAGCATCACTGAGTTTTCAGAGAGGTAAAACAGAAAGGTCTGCGCCTTGCCTGCAAGAAAACTCGCACTGAAAAGAAACCAAGAGGCAGAAACTAGGACACAAGTTTCCCCTTCAGTAACATGTCGTACGCGGAGGAGAAAGGGTAGAGCAGAGACTTGCTAACATGCGGGGGCCACCCGGCTCCCGGTGCCATGCGGTCCCCATCACATCCCTCCCACTCACCGCGCTGCTGTGTGCTCTCTCCTGCTTCTGCAGTGCAGAGGCCTCCGCGTCCCATGGCCGTTTTCGTTGCCTGGGGTTGGTACACGGCCACGTCACTCGCTCAGGGTATGTTGGAGTGTCCCCCACAAAGCATCACTGATTTAAAGCTCTTCCTCTGGATTTTGGGATTGTTTGTTGCCAGAGTCTCCCTAACACAGAACTGAAGAGACATGCCAGGAGAAAGGACGGACTGTATCTGGGAGAAGAGAAAGAGAGAGAAAGAGGGAACACATTTGGGCTAAAAACACCCTCTGGAAGTGAGGGTTAGCTCATATTTTTATATCACAGCTCTGTTTCAGGAGCGCTGTTGAAGCGACCTACTCTTAGGGGCAGTGAAAGAGATTTTTGCTCCTTGGGGGACTCCAAGATGTAGGCCTGCTGCAAACCTTGTGGCTTTTGGCATTTTCCTTGACAGCTGCCCAACAGCTTTCCATGCTCCAACCTTTAGGGATCAATCACCCGCTCTAATGTTTAAGGTAATTCTATTCCTGCTTACATCAAGGAAGGTATGCCATTAATGTTGCCAGGTCCAAGGACTTAATTAGCATTTGCTCTGCAAAACCGAAGTCATCTAATGCAGCTGGTGCTAAATCTGAACTATTATTAATCCCATCTCAAGCTTTTGTCTTTAGGGTCGTTGCAGAAGGGGACTGTTAAATGCTAATGGTCAGAAACCTGATGGCAACCGTCAACAGAAAGGCAAAAGGTCTGAGGAGTCTGATTCAGCCACCAGAAAAAAAGACCTTTATGGTTATTCATTCATATCACCTGCTTTTCCTGGACTACTTTAGCCTTCAATTATTTGTCTCACACATTAATTTCCATACTTATTAATAGCAGCTCACCAACCCAGCATGATCTTCTTCGGTGTTTGGAAGACTCTGCACCTCGTAGTAAGTGCCTTTGCCCCAGTGGGCTGGTCTGAGGAAGGGAGGAAGAAATGCAGTCTTGTGGTCTGCAATGCAATAGCATAGTAATGAAAGCTCTTTCGGGCACGTTGTGTGCGTGAGGGACCAGCACTCAATACCTATTTTTCAATATAAAAAAAAAAATCTCTTCAGCCCTGTTTGTGTAGTCTTTCCATAAATAAATAGGAACCCTTGCTTGCTAACATACAGTCCCTTGAGCAAGGGTACAAATGATTAGCACCTGAGTTTGTTTTTTCTAAAATTATATGAAATTAAAGTTCTGAAGAATTCAATACAACAAAAAAAGCCCATTCCTCATAATATTCTCATAAAGCTTTATGCCCATTTTTCTTTTGAAAAACTCATTAGCCCTACACATTAGACAGCAAAATTTAATGTAAGGAAATGTTGGCCATAGAAGGGAAATAGTCTGGAATACAGATGGTAAATAGTCATGGAAAGTTGCTAGCCATGACATATTTGGTGGAAAATATAAAGAGAGCATTAATAAATTTACACCCAAGGAATACAAATCAAGGGAAGTAATAAGTATTTGTGCAGTCTAGCTGGAAGTATTTCATGATACAGACACATGCATCTTTCTCTCCATGTCTTGTTACCAGGGAAGAATTATTCCATATCTATAAATATCTGGCGCTACCCGGCCAGCAAGGGTGGCAGTACTGCAAAGGTACTACAATACAATCACTCGGAAGAGTTCTAACATCACTGCGCATGGGAAAATTATGTCTCCAGTCTAACGACGGCTGTAATGAATCATGGCTAGTGCTGCATCAGAGATTTCCAGCCCCAAGAGCATCCCCATCTGCCATCTGAGCCAGAGGGAAGGCTCCTCTCCCTTGATCCTTCCATAGACTGAATCCTCAGGGGACCGCTCTTAGGGAAAGGGACACAACCAGCGCTGCCAGAAGGGCACAAACCCATGAGTACTCACAATCGCACAACCTCATTTTACTAGTTCCCTCCTCACAGCTGTTGGTTACTACCTCCTCCCTGACATTTCATACCCTCTACAGAACTCCTCTTCGTTTTTTTTTTATTATTATACTGGCTCTGATCATCTTTGTTGCTGGATTTCAATGCACAAAAAGCATTAAAAATTTTAGCCATATCAGCTTAATGACACTGCCAGGTAGATGGAGCATCCCTCATTTGTCAGGATGTGAAAAAAATTAGGCCACGCATTTCCCAGTCCCTGCAAGCTTCTAAAGAACAAGGTTTTTCCGTAGATAAAATGCATAAAATAACTGCATAGTAGCTCCGATGTCTAGTCCTCAGAGCTTAAAACTTCATGTCTTAAAAAAAAAATCTATTTTTGTATCTGGCTTTCAGAACATGTTCTTTGCATTACACATAAATGCTATCCATTAACATTAATTATGCTTCAAGCCCATTATCACTTAGACATCCATTATCATCCAGAACATCCTCCACACCGCTCTTCCACACCGCGCTTCTCACCGCCTTCTGATTCACAGATCTCTTTAAGATGTGCAGCAGCACCACTCAGCTGTTCAGTTCAGGAGTTTTTCACAGTTTCTTAAGGATAAAATGTATAAAATCCCCTCCTGTAACCAGGAATTCTAGAATATGCCCCCCCCCACACACACACACACACACCCCTGCACGTAGCTGCCTTTCTTCTGAAATCAGCATTTCCCTGTAACTTCCATGTTCACAAACCACACATCAAGGATTTCCCAGTTTCTGTCTAGTTTTCTGAAGGCGGAACATAAAAAAAGCCTCGAAAGCAGTCTAGTGGAGAGCACACTGAAGAAACGAATACTTGGACATGTTTAATTCATCAAGCAGTAGCTGACATTTTTGGAAGGAGAAGCTCCAGCACAGGCTGTCTTGCTGACTCACGTGAGCCTGGCTTAAGAGCATTTCAGGCTTATACCTGCAGAGGCACGAACGGGAGAGGGAGAGGAGTGACCCATATATCCATCCTCAGTGACAGCAACACTCAAAGCTATAGAAAGGAATCAAGTGGGTTTCTTGCTGTTGGGGGTGTCCCTTGACCTGAACCTTGGTAAAAAGTCCTTTTTTTTTCCCTACTCCCCCTCTACAGATAAAACCTGGTTATTTCTTATGTTAAACATAAATTGCCTTAAAATGGCCTGATACAAAGAGGTGTCTTCAGGTAGGGGAAGCAGGGAACTCAGACACTCCCAGAAAGTGAGCTCCTCTGACGTGTCACGTGTGGGGACATAAAAATCATATCTCTCACCTGAACCTGTTGGGCAAAGCCTCAGGTCAAGCCTGAAGCCTGAAGCCCATCCGTCCTGCTAACTACTGCAGGATGCCATCCTCCCCTCCCGCCGGAATGCATTTCTATTTCATGAACTTCTCTGGTTCTTGGTTTTATGCGGAACGATCCTTTTGCCAGCATATTTTAATCCTGCTTTTCAACCAGCCATGTTAAGCACCCAATTTGCTCCAAAATCACCCCGCCTGAACAAAAGGCATTAAACCCTTCCAGACCGCTCCGTTGAGGTAGCACAATTACCTGTAGCGAATGGCAATGACTCTGCGAGAGAAAATTGCTCTGAAAAGGGAACTATGTTGGGAGAGTCTAATAAAGGTGTAGAAAATAGAAATGAGCCCCCGGCTTCTGAAGAACAGGAGGGAACAAGCAAAGCCGAAGGACAAGCAGGGTGAACAACAGGATCCCTATCCAGTGTTCAGGCCACGGGTACTGGCTTACTGGTTGGACTCAGTCAAGTCACTTATCCTCTGAGATTTCCATCAAGTGCACGAGTTTTTGGATGTGCAGCTAAGGGAAATGTCTCGTCTGTGAAATGCATCTCTAATCACACTGGCTTGTACGGGGGCTTTGCTAGCAACTGTGCCGTTTAAATATCCTAAAGTACAGATAAAAAAACCACCACAGTATTCAGAGAGAGAAATGTGCTGCTCTGCTGGGTAACAAAAGGAAGGAGAAAGCAAGGCAATTCTTTAAAAAACTTCCCGAGAGCATGGTGTACTCTCAAGGCATCACTGTTTTGCTTAAGGGACTGGCAGTCCCTCGCGCACCACAGGAGTGCAGTGGTTTGCCGTGTAAAACAGAGAGGCTCCAGATGCGGGATGCAATGATAAAGCTGGCACTGGCTCCCATGGAACGAGAGCTCACCCAGCACGGGGGGCTGTTACCAGCCCCACTTCATTTGTCACTGCTGCTCTCACACACATTATTTATTTAGAAAGCAAAATTTAAAAAGCATGTAAGTTTTTTCCTTGACCTCTGGAACCTATTGATTGCTGCTCTGTAAAAGAAATTAGGCTCCATTTATACTTACAGAATATACTTAACTCTGCTACTGCAGAACAGCATTTGAAGGTTATATCAGGCCCCTACACACACAGAGTTATCACACATAGCTGCTCCAAATGAACCTGCCTCCATTCCTTTTCATATTGCTTTCCAAACATCTTCATCCTAATTAAAAGACATTTTTCACTAGTACGCAAGGATGTCAAAAGCTGCAAACGAAGATAAGATCTGGCATGTAGAACGTTTCCTTTCTGTGTTTAAAGGAGGTAATGCAGTTCCTGTGGGTGAAAAATAACAATTTGAAAAGAATCCAACCCTTTCTGCAGAAGGAAAGAAAAAAACAGCCGTTCTTGGCATTCATATTTTAACGCCAAGAGTGGCTGTTCTCAGCCTTAGTCTGCAATGTCTGTCAATAAACACGGGATCTCTCAGCACGATCCCCGGTCGAAGGCAGCAGTGGTTATCTCTGCAGGGCAGGCGGTCCTGACACCCGCAGCCCTGCTCCCCGGGCAGCACCGGTGGCCCAGGGACTCTGCTGGAGCTGCACGTGGAGAGGACCACAGCTGCATCAAGGACAGAGGCAACGTTTAAAATGGTGCCAGCCGTCACCTTTTTCTCTTTTATTAATGGTAAAAGGTGTGGGATTAAGGAAAGCGCCAAGAACTGTCAGGAAAGAGGATGGGGATTCCTCCAGACAATAAATAAATATCATTAATCTATTTCTAGAAACAGGATTCAGTGCAAAAAAGAAGTTGTACAAGCGTCTTGGTTGCAAACTGGGAACTGAAGGCAGCAGACACACACTTCTGGCGTGAAACCAATCAACCTGACCAACACAAAATGCTAATAAGGCTTCTTTTGGAAAAGGCAAAATGCTTTGGCGTTAATCCCAGTTATTTCTCCTTGTGACCAGCCTATATCAGGACAAAGCATCAGAGAAGCCAGACGACTGATGAGAGTCATTACAGCCTTTCATCTTGACAGAAAACTTCATATTGCATCTTTTGATTTAATGACCTGTTCAGCCAATTAGCTGAAACAATTAAAAGCAGGGACTAGAAGGACTGTTTTTGGCTTATGATGGAAACGTGCTGAAAACTCAATCCAACAAATTTGTTCATCCCCCTCTTACAAAAGTTTCCAAACCCACTAAACTCACAGTGGGAACTTTCTTTTAATATTGCTATAATGAGGGTTAGCAAAGAAGTGGAGAACATTAAGTTCTAATAAATGCACCACACAAGAGTAAACAAATTACTTTGTTGGATGCTGCGCAGTGGAGTTATTAACTCAGCAGCCTCAGGGGCAGCGATGCACTGCTGGGAATGCAGAGTAACAGAGCAGCAATTTCTTGGGGCCAGCTTGAAGCTATACTGAATCTGTACTTTAAGTATAGATTTTCTATACCATATTTTTTTTGTGTAAAGTAACGAGATGTCTGTTCATCCGTACTTCTGATGGGAGCAGTGGGGATGATGTAATAATGTTACCAAAACATTCAGGAGAAAAAACTCTTTTTTTTTAAATACCGACTTTATTTTACACAGCCAATGGATCCTTAGCAATCATTTTTGGTCTAAGCTGAGAAGCACTGGGAGCACCAGTCTACGTTCATAACCGCGTTCATGTGGTTCTACAGCAAGTTATGCAAAAGGCAGCACCTCTGATGCGTAATCCAGTCAGTGTAAGAGAGCAATATTGGAGAGATGACAGAGAAGTGACATTTCTTCCAAAGGAAAACTGCTAGGGTTGTGAATGTGTCTGATAAATCCAATAATTTTTTAAATATTTTTGGTTTTTTTTATATTGCATGTAGCAGCCTTAGCTGAACGGCATAGTTACATACGCCTTTCTAGCACAGGTAGCAGTCAGAGCGTGTGGTTGCTTTTCTCTGAGACAACTCGGTTCCCGGAGAAAGGGCAGATAAGCGAGCAGAGGAGAACCAGAAGGCCATTCCCCCTGCGCCATCGCTCTGGGCAGGGATGTCTTGATGAACTCAGCAGGAGCTCTGCACACGAAATGATGGCAGGTTACGGCCCATAAAATTCTGTTTTAATAACACCACGCTAAGTTATCCTTGGTTTATTGAAAGGCATTTAATCACCGGAATGGACACCAGCGTGGCAGCCAGTTCTGCAAACCCTACTCGGAGAGAGTAAAATTGACATTGTTGTAGGGGATCAAGATGAGACTGAGCTACAACTTAAAGCAGAGAATTTTATACATGAGTTGTTCTCATTACTGAGAGATGATAAAAAAACACCTCCCTTTTATTCAGTAATTCTTGTCAGTGGATCTCAAATGCATTGCAGCGAAGGTGGTTTCATTAGTTTCATTATCTCTATATTCATTAGGCAGGAACAGAAGCAGAGCAAGATGAAATGCTGCAGCCACAGCTCCCCAGTGAACAAGTGGCAGAGGTGGAAAGAGGGGCCACATTCGGAGACCATGCAAACCATGCTACCTCATCACTGGATTAAAGATTTTATTAACAAGAACTACAGTTATTGAAATAAGAGCTGCTCGTAGAAGAAGTTCAAAGTCCCACGGAAGAACAAGCAGGCTCAGTTACTTTGCACCATCCACATAAAAAATACTCCACAGATTGCGTTTGTGTTATACAAAGAACGCTCATACCACAAACGGAAGGAAGCGCACAATTAGGCCAAATTACAGCCCACGGTGGGTGCTGCAATTAAGCAGCTACGGTGTGCAGGTAACACAAAATATATGGAAGATGAGACTAATCTGTGCACGCACAACCAGGCAGGGTTTTCTTTCAGCTTCAGCAGCAGCTGATGGGGAAGGGTGGCTCTGGGTGCCAGCGCAGTGCTGCAAGCCATAAAACGGGCCATAATTTGCTATACCTGACGGGGCAGACCTTGCCCCGGGCTGGTGCCTCCAGCACTGCCACCACTTCATCTGTGGGGCTCAGGAAGGCTCCCCGCATCCCACACCCACCCCACGGCACAACTGTGCTCGGAGTTAGTGAGTCAGGCCCGCGCGCGCGCGCAGCAAACAGGCGCTCGGTCTTCTCGGAGCCAAATGAGGAATGAGTGGGAGTGTAGAGCAAGCGGCGGCATTAGGGAGTGTGATCTGATGGGGAGAAAAGGGCTGTAGCGGAAAAAGTAGGGAAGCAAGTTGGGGAGGGTAAACCCTGTGGTGTGTCCGGGATAAGGTCCTCATCCAAACCTCGCTTAAAAAGGAAAGTTATTTTCCTTTCCTTCTCATGAGGGGGCTAACGAGGGCATGCCTTTTCCCTCCCTATCATTGACTCGTCAGGCTCCCGTGCTCCTGGAAGAAGCCGCCTGAGCAGGAGGCTGCTCTCATTTGCACCGGTGCCACTGACGTTAGCAGCCAACCCCTGGGAGTTTGTTCTCTTTCCACTGCGGTTCTGCAGCGTGTCACTCCTGGCAAGGGCATAAATCTACTCCTGACTTTCCCTGGGATGAGCAGGAAGAGCCTGTTCTGATCCTCAATGCCAAAGGCAGGTCCATTTGTGACTGCTCTTTTGCACGGTGTGATGTATCACATCCCTTCCTGAAGGGTATGTTATCGCTTGCTCTGGGATATTATATTAACGCCTCTAACAAAATAGTGTGTAAAGATTGTGTCCCCCAAATGACAGTGATAGCAGAATAGATAATTTCATTTAGAAAAATCTTTTGAACAGGAGGAAAAGCTAGTTAAGGAGACTGATTTATGGCAGTGAAAGATCTGCCATATCAGAGGTGAGTCTTGTTGATGGAAAGGTCCATTAAAATCCCAGCGAAACCTCGCTCGCTGCCCGAGGAAACTCCCGTTGAATTCCATTTGAAGGAAAAGCTGTGTAAGGCTGCCCGGTCTGTGCCACCGTCTGGCTGACTTGGGCAATCAATACCACGCTGAGGACAAACCAGGGGAGCTGGTGATCCGGGGAGAGCCGTGGGTGAGAAATGTTATCACGGTCAGGCTGGATGGAGTTTTCTATAAACTGGGATCACAGCATGATCTCTGTTTCATATTATGAAATTATAACTATTGGGCACAGCTAAAATAGTAGGACATGATTGTACTTTATGGGGCACTAAGAGGACACAGCAGCATCTACAGAATGGGTGTTGTTTCTGCCATTGATAGGAGAGGACATTGCATAGAAATAGGGAAAAAAATCAGTAGTAAAAACCATGTGAGTCAGGGGAACACGTTTGTTGCAATCTTGACTGCTGGCATAATGATGGAGAGGTCACTGCGAGGCAGAGACGTAGGGGAAATGGATGCATTGAGGTAGAGGGAGCAGACTGTGGCATATCAGAAGCAATGAGATTATTAGATAAAGCTTCCTCTCGTTCTCCACAAACATTGAATAATTCCCATTGGCTATTTAAGAAAATTGGGTTAAGAGATCAGTTGAGGGAGTTTTGTTTGCTTTAATTTTTAATTCTGAAACCTACAGACTTTACATTTGACAAAATTTCAGACATAGCCTGCACTGCCAAGGCAAGGAGCATTTCAAATGATGATGCAGAATATTCTGACCTTGAAATTTACAGGTGATACCTTTTAAATTCTTTTCTCGAAGTGTTTTCTAAATGCATTTAATTGACATGGAGTCAGCCGATGAGAGACAATGCTAATCTGAAGCTTGGAAATTTAAAAAAAAAAGAAAAGCGATGCAGCAAATTCCACCAAGTTTGCATGTCATGGTCTTGCAGCATCACTGTGACCACAGCATTACTGAAGGTCACTTGAATTTCTGTTTATTGATATCTTTTCTATCCCTGTAGGTCCTTCTCACACTCACCTTTGATGGGGGTAAGAAAGAAAGAAGTCTGAGTGGCGAACATGCTGATAGAGGATCAGCTAGACAAATACAAAGCAGAAATGTTGGAGTCTCAAAGCAATGAAATGCCTACAGGACTCCAATGAATATAATCGTTTCAAGGAATATAGAATTACATTTTATACTGGCAAATTTAAAAAAACACATTTTTGATGACCTTTCCTTCCATTCCAAATGGAAAACAAGCTCCTGTCTTACCACAAACTTAGACAGTCACTGATATAATCAAATGTACCGCACACTGAAAATTACCTTTGTTCTTTCCATTTTTAAATCACATTATGGAATCATTTCAGAACTGCCACAGGCAGCTCCCTATAAACATCTCTCTTCTACTCTATCCCTTCAGGACGGATGGCCTTCCTAGCCTGTCCTGTGTGCATGTTCTGTACACTCCAGCTTTTATTTGGTATAATCTGACACCATTGCTTTTAAACTTGTTTAAAAACTTCTGAATTTTACTCCAGCTGAGGACCTTGAGACAAAAGGAAGACTTACAGCTCCCGCTTAATCAAGACTTCAAAGGAGCTATATATATTTTCTTACAATAAAATGAGTTTGCAAAATGTATTACTAAAATCATTGATTTTTCTGCTGTGAGTGTCTGCAAGATTCGATTTGATTTGTATTTATTGCTTCCCTCCTAATCAGCTTATAGTTATTTCTACTAAGAATATTCTTTAGATGTTAAGACTGGAGAAATCGAACTGACATTCCAGCCAAAAAGCAGCTCAGATTTCTGTATGTAGCTTTAAAAACATAAGGAGTACCTTACAAAGCAAGCCCATCCCGATAATTCCTCATCCGATTCAAGCAGAGATCATGAGCTTGATACACAGAGTTCACATTTCTATCACAAAAACCACAGGGCAATTGTCTCAGACCACGGGCAGTTTCAAGAGACGATGCAGTAAAGCACAGACTCTGTTGTTGCATTTTGTGACTGCGTATAAGAAAGTTGGTCCAGTTGCTACAACGAGCAATCTGTATTTAACGAAGGCCCTCGTGCAATTCTACATTTGCAGCTTAACGTGTGGTTCTCATCCAGCAGTATTTGATAAGCTCTTGGAAGAACATTTGAATCTCGCATTTGTTTAGGAAAAAAGCTGAAGCAGGCCATAGCGAGGAGTCCTAAGAGATGCAATGCCACCGTGCTATCGCAATTCCAAGAAAAGCGGAATGACTAGGTTGCCCAGGCTCCTTCGAGCTCCTTGGCTAAACTGATAATTCATATCACGAAATTCTCAGATTTTGCACCCATAAAGCCTTCGCACGAGGTCAGTCCTCCAAGCAGGACTACTTTAATATTCCCCTCTTTCTTAAATTTGCTGTAAAACAGTCTTACCTGAAAAACTTCTTCAGCTCTGTTCAACATTTACCTTAGAGGGCTACATCAGAAAAATAAACTATCTTTATATACAGCGTCTGAATAATAACTGATCCCTCAGAGACCTCAGCAGCCTTCTGCAAGGTAGACTCTTCCTTTAGCACTAATTAAAAAGAAAAAGAAGGAGTCATTGCAGTTATGTAGAGCCGTCACTGAGCTGCAGCCTTTCACTGGCTTTCTTTACGCAAATCAATTAAACATCCAGCATGAGAGCAATTAACCTAGATACCAATTAGACTAGCGGGGAGAACATGTTTCCTTGTATCAGGCCTTTTATTTTAGAAATAAGAATCATCCATATTTAAGTGCACTTTTTGCCTCAGTTAAAAACAAGTCAATAAAAGAAAGAAAAGTCAAATGTCACAGGGAAGAAGCGGGATGCAGCTGTTGCTTTGTGAGTAATAAGTACTAAAGTAAAGCTGAGTGGAAAAGCAGAGGGACAGTAAACAGAGGAGAGAAACACAAATGCACATGGAGGAGCCAAGCCCACAAACAAATTCGTAACAGCTGCCACATAGCGCCTAGTAACTGCCTGCAGAGTTAGGTCCATGCGTTTGTAAGCATAAGTCCTCCTAGATTATAGGGTTTATTCCCAACTAAAGCAAATGTAGGTATCTCTCTGAAATTAGTGGAGCAACACTGATTTAGATTTGCTTTCAATTCGCCCAAGAGCTCCCCACCTCCGAGCCTCAATGTTACACAGAGCTCTCAGCCCATTTACACGGTCGGCAGTTTTGCTGTGTTAAAATCCACTGAGTTTCAGGTTATGTGTCAGGCCCAGGATATTCTGAGCAAGCTGGTCCAGAGAGGAGGTATTTTAAAAGCTGATCCTAAACATGGGTGTGGTTTGCACATCAACCCTGCGGTTAAAACAGCAGGCAGGGCTTCTTGGCAAGCCTTCCCCCGTCCACGTGCTGCCACTGTACTGAGAAATGGGACTTCTATCCCAATAATGCCTCTAACTGCTAGCGTGACATGTGTGTTGTGATAACCGATGTCAAAGTTAGCCGTTGCCGTGGCTAACTTTCTCTGATTTCCAGCCTGCAGTAATTTTTCTCCATTTTTCCTTGGAAGGAGCACTCTAGAAATAGTTTTGCCCTATGGCAGCGTTGTCATATGGTATGTACGACTCCGGGAAAAGTGGCCATAAAAGGAAGCATTGTGGCCACTTTTCAAAGTTATATTTTTAGGAAGGGAGGGCTAGGAAAAAGCCTCTCAAAATGAGGGAGGAAGAGCTATTTTTGATCACTTTATCACTAGAAGATTGCTATCCTGACCTGTGCTATTTTCTGGATGGCAACTTTCAGGGTAGTTCAGTTTGAAACATCAGACAATACACGTAGGAAAAATGACCAGTGAGCCATAAAACCAAGCAGAGCATAGAAGCATCAAGGGAACAAAGCCATGTTACTTCCTTTGCTTTTCATCTAAGCCAATTAAATCTGAGTTTCTCTTCTCCCGGGCTGTGGCTCAGAGCTGATCCTTTGCAGTGCCTGGTCCATTGTGTGCCTGAATCTGCCGGTTCTACAAAAGGCAGAACTGGGTGATTTAATACCTTGAATACAGACAAATTTTCCAAGAGAGACCAGAAAACCTGAAATCAACCATTTCCTAACCATTGGTTAGAGAACATCAGTATGTGATCCCCTCTCACTCCTCTGCCATCCTGCTAATCCTACAATTTAGTTATGGCCACAGACGACAGGTTGCTGCAGACTGCGTTTCCTCAGCACGTGCAGTTCCTGCTGGAGTTACAGCTTTTAAAAGATGTCACATGTGACATTCAGTATGTAGTTCGGCATGGGATCAAGAAATTCTGATTTGAGTTTTAACCAAGCAGGCAAGGCAATTTAAGCTAATGGACCTCAGTTGTGACTTCCAGACCCGGCGCTATTCCAAGCCCAGTCTAAATGTACAGTAACACCTTGACTCGCCCATTGTGTACCCCCCCATCAACTCCAGTTCTCTCTGACAAATTCATTTGCAACAACCCACTGAAACTAGTTTTAAACCATGTAAACTCTGCAGATCTTTCTCTGTGATGAACCCTTTTTCCAGTCCAGGGATAAATTAGTACTTTCAGTCTCATCAAAGGCAGTGTTGGGTGTCCACTGGGGCTGAATCGCCATCTGAAGCATCGGGACACTCTCCACACTCATTTATGCCGCACCTGGATCCACTCCTCCCGGTCGGCACGTGAGTTAATTCTACTGAGGTATTTGGCTAAAGCTGGCTGTGATGAAATGGTACTACTATGGTTGAAAGACAGTGACATTAACAGAAAGGCACTGAGCGTCGTTATGATTGCAGCCCTTAGAGCGGTCTTACAGCTGCTATGTTTTTTCATTATTTGCTGATACGCGGGCAGAGGATCTAACTCCAATACTGCACCCAAACCCATTTACATCACTCTGGGATTGTAACAGGGCTATAGCATCAGAGGTGCACCTCTGTTCAACTGATGATGTGAAAGAATGGTACCAGAAAGGAAACTGAGGCTCAGCGTCTTCATCTAAGCTCATTCCTTTTCTTGAGTAGGTGCAAGTTTGCTTCTGACTCTATTTCATTAACCTTCACCTCCAAACTCTTTCTGCCTAAAAAAAGCTGTTCTAGGCAGTTTTATTTCTGCTTTGTCAGGTTTTGAATTCTCTGATATGGGAATCTACAAAGCAATTCTCTGGTAGGAACCAAATTTTCCAATATCTGTCTAATGTACATGGCCATTGCTTCAGAAATGTTGTCACTAAGAAGGGTCACAGTTCATTTGTGTGCTGAATCTGCTTTTCACATAGCAAGTTCATCACACATCTATAGCTGGTTGGTCAAAGAGCAGTTTAAAGAAGCAGTGGAACTGAGTTCAACATCCAGTTCAAGGAGCGTGGACAGGGCTTTTGCTGGCCAAGGACTCAGTATGTTGCTCGAATATGTTTGTGTAAAATCGGAGACATGAATAGCTGTCATGGAGATGGAGGCACAAAATGTCCCTTTCCCTCTTACCCAAGTGAATACCATTATCCCATATAATGCCAGAGAAAGCTGTAGTAATTTATAGCGGGATCTGAAACTTTTCTTGAATATCTCTCTATTATTAATCATAAGACTCTAGGCTAAGTCCTTCACTGGAGTAATTCAGCGTTGCCGGTCCTTTGTGAATTCACACAAGCTAAAGAATTGGCCCTTTGAAACAAGGCAGGAGGTGGCCGTGAAAGAGAACATTGCATTACAGACGTCATAAAATCAGTGTGCAATGCAGCATTTTAAAAATGCAAGGAAAACATCACTGAAAAATGTAGGCGGTATGGTAAATGTTTAGCTTTTTTAAGTTAGTAAATGACTGAAGTATGCTCGTAGCTGTCAAATTCTTGATATTGACATTGAAGGAAACAGGTCTGTACGTTTATCTTGCAGCAAATAAATCAGGGACAGCGAATCGCAGCAATGAGCTCAGGGATGAGCTGTAGGAATTTGCAAGAAATTTTCATTCACTGGTAAACTGAACGCAAATGCTGCTTTAGGACTGTGCTTTCAGAAATTTATTATCCGCAAATGCAACACAAAGCATTTCTGCATGAAGAAAATAATGCAAGTGTCTGGAAATGTTTGATTTAAGGTCCTGAAATATGACCACTGGCTGAATGGGAATGATGAAAAGCGGGACGTGTTAGGAAAACGTTGTTGTGTTACAGTTCTGTCTTGAGAAAGTCCAGTTTAGAACAGAAAGAAAATGAACATATAAATTTTTGAAAGCACAAGCGTTCCCCACTAGGGCCTTTGTATTTTATGCTGTGGCATGCTATCAAAGAGGCTGGCGCAGCTGCATTAGCCAGGCTGCCCGGCCTCACCACCGCTCCCAGCAAGTCTGAGACAGACGGAGGTGAAATGCCCAGTTTGGTCCCCTCCCCTCCGCTACGTCCCCTTTCCTTCATTGTACCAGCTGTGTCCCCAGACGATGCTGAAGATAATTTGTGAATGATCATGATAACCCATCATTAAACCCCCCCCCAGAATCTGATATTTCAAATCTCAAGATCCTGAACAGATTACAAAAAAGGAACAAAAAAGTAAATCCTTTTAAAAGTTCAGCTTCCCATGAAGCTGGACACCAGCCCTGCTCCTTCACGCGATGGCCCAATCCTGCAGTGTGCTGTGCACTCCTTCTGTGCATGCTGCTCACTTCTTGGCTTCCTTAGGAGAAGGAAGCTCAAGTTGGATGCTCAAGAAGCATCCAACACCGTACAGGACTAGGCCCTCAGTGCATAAATCTGTTTCCTTCCATAGCTGTCGCTATATAAATATTGGGACATATCCTCAGCCGGACTAAAATGTCCGTCCTTGCTCTCTTGACTCTGCTGGAATGAGACCAATTTACACCAGCTGATTATCTGGGCCATTATTTATTACAAGTTTATGGTGACCAAATAAGGTTCTAGGACGTCAAGGTCTTCAGCCGACATAAATCGGTGTAACTTCCTTGGCTTGGAGAGTCACACCAATCTACATTACTCTGTGGTGTGGAACATAAAAAGTGGACCAAATTCTCATTTCCTTACTCTCTTTTCACTCTGACAAAATTCCTTCTGATGTTAGTGTTTGCCCTCCTTGCATGGATATCTCTAAGACCTATTCAGGCTTAAATTGCTTAAGCTTAAGCTTAAATCAGGCTTATATTAAAAACAGGCAGCCACTTACCAAGAAAAACCCCCTTTAAGCTGATAAATCATTTTTTAAATAGTTCCAACCAACTGCATTATATTATCTGTCCAGTTGTCTTCATTCTACTGTCCCTGTGTAACATAAAAAACCCCACCCAAAACCCCCTTTTCTTCTACTCATCCGATTCTATAATTTTTTAAAAGATAGTCAAGTTAATTCATTATCATCGGACATTTTTTAAACTCCTTTATCTGGAAGCAGCCAGGCTGTTGTGCAACTCCACCTTCTGTATTTTCTTTCCTTTTTTTTTTTTTAAGGAAGCTGCAGAATTCAGTCTCATCCTCCTATAGTATTTCTTTAATGCAGGTTTGTCAATAGTGTATAATCAAGATTAAAATCAATGCCGCTGCTTTTCGATTCTGTGGGAGTGCCTGTTCCTTCCCTTCTGCTTCAAAGCCTGAGACGTCAGGTTGCTGTTTGCTCCAAAGGAGCGATGCTTGCTTGTTAAACTTTGAGGCAAAAAGTTCCCTATAAGCAGAAATATTAGTCTGCATTTCAAAATCTCCAAAGTGGGTATTGAGAGAAAGAAAAAAGGGATTAGGTGCTCATCAGAAATAAGGCAACGTTTTAGACTGATTTCCCTGACTCATTCTAACCTTCAGATCACCTTCAGGATAACGTAGCAGGAGTATTGTCCACCTGCATCTGATTATAGATGAGAGACGAACATTGCAAGAATGTCTTTTAAATTAAAATGATGTATTTTATTTCAATAAGATTTCTGTACGTGCTTGTAAATGCCTCTGTGAATGCAAACTCTTTCTCATCTAAATATCCCGATTTTTAAGGTAATCAATATGCATCATGAAAATTATTGTATTCTATAAAAGTTTGCATTGCTTGAATTTCAGTATTAAATAAATAAGTCAAATGCTATCACTGCTTGATTATAAAGCAACAATTTATTTTGCATACTGGGTAAATGGATTTAAAACAATCCATGCACCAAGGTATTTAATGAAAGGGGGTTCTATTACAAAGTTCGGTGTGCCCCTCCTTCCTCGCTGTTCAACACCATTCGCTTGTTTTCAGAAGATTAAAAGCATAATGAAAACTCCCAAGCACTTCTGTTAACCATATGTTTTCTTCTGCAGTAAGTTTTCCATATGTATAAAACCATGATCTGTTCCTCCCTCCCAGTCTTTACTTAACAGGGAAGAAAGCAGTTATAAACCAGACCGTAACATATCTTTTTCCCTAAAAGGAAACCAAATGCAACGCCGTAATAGACAGTAATCTTGTTTTGCCTTCCAATTAAATCCAAAGGGATGCTTTTTGCCTACGGAGAAAACTTTTAGCAAAATTAATGGAACAGATTTAGAACCTGTGATTGCTTCAATTATAAGAAAACCTTTTCTCTACGTTTATCATCTAAAACTCTGGAGAGGTTAAACAGCGGATCTGACCGCCTATGTTTGCAAATACAGTTCAGCAGATGCCTCGGATAATTCTGACTTCTCCGCTGACTGCAGTGCTGCAGTCCTATGACAGCATCATATTAATGAGCCAGCAGAGGTACGATGTTCCATGTGGTTTGCAAAGTTTAACCCTGTCCCTCAGACTTCCCTGACTCTCCACAGTGAAGACACAGCAGCAGCAAACCCAGGAACCGTGTATGTCCCAGGTTAAAGGCGAGAAGGCGATCTTTGAGAAGGATTTTGCCCGTTAACAAGATCATCTACTTAAAAATTCACAGACTGCCGAACACAGGCAGACACACACTTTCACCCCCTTTCTGAATGAGGGGTTAAAATCGCCCCCCTCAGCGTTCCTTCGCTTTGCAATGGGAGCTGTAGCAGTGCTTTTTCTAGTACCAGCAGTTTTTTTTTTCTTTGCAGCTTACTAATCGATTGCCTGTGTAGCCATAACCCATCCGAGAGGAGTTCAGAGTCTGGATGTTAGCTAGTCACTGTAATGCAACCCGTACAAAGTATGTCGTACCATGTAAACATAATTTTTAACAAGGTTTCAAAGAAGGAGAATTTATTTCTAAGCAATGCGCCAAGCGTTAGATTAAGATGTGAGGGTGGGAGGAAAAGAGAGGAAGACAGCGAGGGGAAGAAGTATCAAGATCAAGGATTTTGGATGCCAGGGGGGTCTTTCAAACTCTTGTTCACTGCCCGCCCGGCTGCTCTAGCACTGCAACGGCTGCATCCAGCCTCCTCCTGCAGATCCCCCTTCCCGCGCCCGTCCTCCACCCCAAACGGAGGCGAAGCCTTTGCAGGGAGCTCTCCTTGCCGCAAAGCAACCCGGCGAACCCACCCAGCCTCCCTTCTCCGCCCGCTTTTGACCTTCAAATGTCAGACCCCGCCTGGGGAAGGGGGGATGCGGGGGCTGCATCTTGGGACCCCTCTGCCCCCTGCTC
>NW_008824357.1:1701068-1701436 GCF_000699105.1 Pygoscelis adeliae | reverse complement strand
AAGAAAAGAAAAAAAAGGAAACAAAATAAAGGAAGAAAGGAAATAAGAGAAAGAAAAGAAAGAAAGGAAAGAAAAGAAAGAAAAGAAAGAAAAGAAAGAAAGGAAAGAAAAGAAAGAAAAGAAAGAAAAGAAAGAAAATAAAAGAAAGAAAAGAAGAGAAAGGAAAGAAAGAAAAGGAAGAAAAGGAAGAGGGTGATGGCCTAGGGAAGGGGGGAGAAGGGAGCAGGGGCAAGAGGGAAGGAGCAGGGGAAAGGGGGAGCAGGGAGGAGAGAGAAGGGAATGGGGGGAGCGGGGCAAGGGAGAAGGGGATGGGAAAAGGGGAAGGAGGAGCAGTGGCAAGGGACAAGGGGGAAGAGGGGGAAGGGAGC
>NW_008824357.1:1699825-1700281 GCF_000699105.1 Pygoscelis adeliae | reverse complement strand
CCTGCGGGAGCGCTTCGAGGATGAGGCGCGGCTGCGCGACGAGACGGAGGCCACCATCCGCGCCCTGCGCAAGGAGATGGAGGAGGCCTCGCTGATGCGGGCGGAGCTGGACAAGAAGGCGCAGTCGCTGCAGGACGAGGTGGCCTTCCTGCGGGGCAACCACGAGGAGGAGGTGGCCGAGCTGCTGGCGCAGCTCCAGGCGTCCCACGCCACCGTGGAGAGGAAGGACTACCTGAAGACCGACCTCACCACGGCGCTGAAGGAGATCCGCGCCCAGCTGGAGTGCCAGTCCGACCACAACATGCACCAGGCCGAGGAGTGGTTCAAGTGCCGCTACGCCAAGCTGACGGAGGCGGCCGAGCAGAACAAGGAGGCCATCCGCTCCGCCAAGGAGGAGATCGCCGAGTACCGCCGGCAGCTGCAGTCCAAGAGCATCGAGCTGGAGTCGGTGCGCGG
>NW_008824357.1:1686657-1699511 GCF_000699105.1 Pygoscelis adeliae | reverse complement strand
GGTTCCGCTTGGATCCTGGCACTGCCTCCCAGGGCGGCGGAAAGAGTTTCTGAAAGTCCCTTTTGAAAACTTCTTCTGCTCTGTCTCTGCGTGCAGCGTGTGTCTGTGTCACAGGGGTTTTCTGCGTCTCTGTTGCAGGACACGATTCATCAGCTGGAAAACGAGCTGAGAGGAACAAAGTGGGAAATGGCACGTCACTTGAGGGAATACCAGGACCTCCTCAATGTCAAGATGGCCCTGGATATTGAAATTGCTGCATACAGGTACAGTGGGATCACTGCGGACATGTCTGGAATACTAATAACACTGCAGATGTTGCTGGCTTGGGCAGCTCTACCACAGATGAGAAATACCTGCATGCAGTGAACACAAGTAAAATTAGTGCTTGACTAAATTATTACAACCATTTCAAAATCTACACAGACCATGGGGCGTTTGCAGTAAGAACCCAGAGTTCATTAGGGACTGGCTCTCTGGTAATCAGTGGCAAAGCTCCCAGTGAGCTCAGTGGGCACAGGATAGCATGACTCAGTGCAGCAGCACCCTGGTGCCGCATTCTGCCCGTGTTTACAAAAGCAGAAGATGCAGCAAAAGACAAGTTTATTTTCAATTCCTGTTTACTTTGCTTTGCATATGCCAAGCAAGTGGTGCTTGTCACTTGAATTCCCTTTTATCGCTTGAGAGAGACAGTGCACTTGCTTGATCATGGTTTCAAGCAGGGAGTGCTAATCTGCTTGTCACAAACACTTTTGCTTTTCTTGCTCAACTTTCCTTTAAAGGCAACCACTCTAATCTGGAGCAGGAACATTGCTTGCTATTGCCATCACCTGGCAGGTTTTTTTAGTCTCCTTTGCATCACTTTAGAACTCTCATCAGAGAACTGCTGATTTTTCTGGGTCACAGGTTTAGAGGAAAAACATGCATTTGAATATAAGAAAAGTAAAAACAAAAAACCCATCTCCAGATCTGCTTAAATTCCTGAGGTTGTTCAGACAAACACACAGACACCCTAGGGGTCTATAGCTGTTTGCTGCCAAAGTTAGCTGAACAAAAGTCTCTTCAGTTTTCATAGCAGCACAAGAAAGGTGGATGCCCGAACTATTGAACTAGGACATATGCTCTAATTGGCTTTGAATGTCTCAGCCACAATATTTGATTTGGGTCTGTTGGCTGTGTCAAATTCTCAGTTCACCTAAGTCATAATGCATCCTGTGCAGTTAATTGCTTTGCCGTACTCTGTGCCATAATGAAGTCTCTGACATTAAGGATGAATTTCAACTGAGCAGCTGAAGGTGTTACACTTGCCACTTGCAAACCAAGCTAAAAGCTGTTTGCTGAATATGAATTTTGCAAAAGAGCTGATTCAAGAAAAGCCGAACTGGGGCTGAGAGATGGATTACGCTGATCAGCTCTAGCATATTCCACATACAAACTGGTTTCATCCTGCTGACAGGGAAATATTCTAATAGCTGTCCCTTACGTTGGGTTTCTATGCTCATTTTTTTTCCCCTCCTCCTGATTCCCTTAGGAAGCTACTGGAGGGTGAAGAGACAAGATTCAGTGCCTTCTCTGGAAGCATTACTGGACCCATATTCACACACAGACAACCATCTGTCACAATAGCATCCACTAAAATTCAGAAAACAAAAATTGAACCACCAAAGCTGAAGGTCCAGCACAAGTTTGTAGAAGAAATCATTGAAGAGACAAAGGTAGAGGACGAAAAGTCTGAAATGGAAGATGCCCTAGCAGCTATTGCAGAAGAAATGGCAGCCAAGGCCCAGCAAGAAGAACAGGAGGAAGAAAAAGCAGAAGAAGCTGCTGTAGAGAAAGAAATTGTTTCTGAGAAGGCTGCTGCAGAACAAGCAGCTGCACCTGAGGAAGAAGAGAAGGAGGAAGAGGAAGCAGAGGAGGAAGAAGCTGCAAAATCTGACGCAGCAGAAGAAGGAGGTTCTGAAAAAGAAGAAATAGAGGAAAAGGAAGAAGGGGAGGAGGCTGAGGAAGAGGGGGAAGAAGCTGAGGCCAAGGGCAAAGCTGAAGAGGTAGCAGCAAAGGTAGAGAAGGTCAAAACACCTCCTTCAAAGTCACCCCCTAAATCCCCCCCTAAATCCCCTGTAACGGAGCCAGCCAAGGCTGTCCAGAAAGAAACAGCTGCAGAAGTAGGAAAAGAACAGAAGGTGGAAAAAGGTGGTGAGAAACCAGCCAAGGAGGAAGAGAAAGCAGCATCTCCGGAGAAGCCAGCGACACCAAAGGTAACCTCTCCAGAGAAGCCGGTGACCCCGGAGAAGCCCCATTCTCCAGAGAAGCCGGCGACCCCGGAGAAGCCCCGTTCTCCAGAGAAGCCGGCGACCCCGGAGAAGCCCCGTTCTCCAGAGAAGCCGGCGACCCCGGAGAAGCCCCGTTCTCCAGAGAAGCCGGCGACCCCGGAGAAGCCCCGTTCTCCAGAGAAGCCGGCGACCCCGGAGAAGCTCCGTTCTCCAGAGAAGCCGGCGACCCCGGAGAAGCCCCGTTCTCCAGAGAAGCTGGCGACCCCGGAGAAGCCCCGTTCTCCAGAGAAGCCGGCCTCTCCAGTCAAAGATGAAAAGGCTGTGGTGGAGGAGACCATCACTGTCACAAAGGTAACAAAAATTAGTGCAGAGGTAGAGAAGGAGTCCAGGAAAGAAGACATTGCAGTGAATGGTGAGGTGGAGGAGAAAAAGGAAGAGGTGGAATCCAAAGAGAAGGAGGTTGAGGAGGAAGACAAGGGAGTTGTCACCAATGGCCTAGATGTAAGCCCAATTGATGATAAGGGTGAGAAAATTGTAGTAACCAAAAAAGCAGAGAAAATCACTGGTGAAGGTGGGGACAGTACAACCACATATATCACAAAGTCGGTGACAGTTACTCAGAAGGTAGAGGAACATGAAGAAAGCTTTGAGGAGAAATTAGTGTCCACCAAGAAAGTGGAGAAAGTTACTTCACATGCCGTAGTAAAAGAGATTAAAGAGACCGAATAAAATAAATCATAGCTAAATTAAAATAAATTCAAGAGCTTGGGTTGGTGCAAAAGGTTAAGCCATATGACAGCTGCAAAATGCATGTGAGTGACGGCTTCAAAGCAGAACGGGTTCTCTCATGGAGGCTCCAGACACACAGTATTTTACTTTTTTGTGCAATATAGGGGAGGGGGGGGGAATGCATGCAGGCTCAAGATGTGCTCCCTCCACAGAGCTTGGGGATCTAAAAAAAAAAATACTAATAATAATGCATGAGACGAAATGTGCAAAGGAAGCTTTTGAATTTCCTGAGCTGTTGGAGGGACATATCTGAGGAGACTTAAGATGTATTATGCAAAGAACCAACTGAGCCAAAAACAAACAGAAAACAGTACTAGAATATTCATGAGAACCAGAACTCTCCTAGCCTTAAAAAAAAAAAGCTACTTATAAATAATTATGTTTACCTCACTGGTGCAATTAGGGTGGACTTTTGCTCATGGGAGAACCTAGTTGACATGCACAGTACGCAACCTTTTGTTGTTTGATGTAAAACAGTCACAGCAGTTCTTGCTCAATAAAGGTCAATAGTGAAAACATGACTTGTCTGGTGACTTTTTTTCCAACTCAAATGTTTCCCTGAAGTTTGATGCTCTGTCCTGAACAGGAACACAGTTGCATGGGTTGAAAAGTTGCTTGAGTTTTTCCTTAGTGTCCTCATTTAGAAAACAAGTTTGTATAGTATATGATGAACAAATTTCCTGTAACACAACACAAATACTTGAGCTAGCTTAAATGAATACTTAAGAGCCATATCCCATGCTTTCTAGAGTAAAGAGGAATCTATTGAATTCTGCTGCCTGGCTTTAGGTGCTTAGAGGGGTTCCAATTGCATTTGCTAGCAATGGGATGGTCTCTTAAGCCATGTGCTGCTAACATCACTTACCTGAGCAATCCTGCTTGTACTAAGTGTTAAACTCTGCTGCAAGTGTAATTTTCCTCCCTGCATGCTAGTCGCAACACATAAGGAGAGCCTTAAAGATGTGGCCATTTCCAGATCATTCCTTGATTTTCCTGTGAAGATAGCCTGTCTGTGAACTGCAACTGGTCATGGTAACTTCTATGACACTAGTTTGTCACTTAAGTGTGCAAAGACCCATTAAGTAATCTCAACCAAGATGCCATGTGTTCATCAAAATGGGGTAGCTTCTGATTATTTTTTCCCCCCCCTGCCTTAATTATATGGGAACATCCTTATCAAGTCTGTGTCTCAAATGATCAACAGGTGCAATCTGCCTCTAAACACAAAATTCCAAAATCAAGAGCAAATCAGTTCCTGGAAAAAGGAAACCGTCCCAGAGATTACACTGGTATCGTGTATCAAAAATATTCCCAACTCATTTTTTACATATTTGTCCATTTGAAAATAGCTGTAGAAATGAGACCCTTCCAGAATCTGAACTGAGGCTGGGTAGGGCTCAGATTATACCTGGTATGACTGACAGATAAAACCAAATTAAAGCATTTAAAAATTTCCAATAGAAAGGTCTCCTAAGCACTGGCCTATGTCTACTGCCACTTCCAGGTTGGCTTTATTAAGAAGAAAGCCAATTAAAGGGCTCTCTAAAATCCCCCTAGATGGAAAATAAATGGAGGCAAATGAAACAAAGGGAAAAAGAGGAGGGCCCCAACTCCAATTTGGGGAACTAATGTGTCTTATTAAGGAATTAATGTTGTGTTTGTTTCTATTACATTTCAAAATGAAAATGAAGAACACTGCTAGTGCCTTACCTCCCATAACTAGCAAAGAAATGCAAATATTTTTTAAGCCTGGGTTCAGTACATGGACTGTCCTGAAATGTGTTGACTAACTGAGGGTCTGATCAAAATCTATGATTTGCATATGCCTTACAATTCACTCACCCTATCAATAATTGAAGATCAAGTAGTTTTTAATTGAAGGGGTTCTGCATGTTCTTCACTGGAGAAATTGTAAGAAGTCCACAGCAGATAAGCCTTTCAAATAAATCGGAATGTCTTTGTGTAGCAAAGTAATGAATGTTTCTCCTGCTGATATCAATAATGGAAATCTGTGCTCAAGAGCTTGCTGGTTGAGTGACATTTAATTACAGCAGAGTTAGCAAATTAAATAGCAGATTCTCTGTAGCGAGCTTATTTGTGAAGGTTACCTGTGTATGTGACATAAAAATAGCTAATACCTTTATGAATAAGAAGTTAAGTAGCCCAGTCGCACTCACCTATTGTCAATAAGTGTTTGCACCAAGTTATGTTAAAATATAGACGTGCCCAATGGTTTGAGAGCATTGAAGCTATTTTTCTCTTGGGTCTATTCAAAATTTTCAAGAGACCACCACCACTGAAAAAATAAAAACTAAACCAGAGACCAATATTTAACATAAAACCTTCTGTTTACGTGCTTCCAAATAAGTTCTAGAGTCTGCTAAAATGTCACAAACTGCAAAGTCAGTGGGCTACCACCCCTCAGCATAGAAAGTCAGGCATCTTCAGCATCAAGACGAAGAAGGGTCACCTTGTACAGTGAACTAAATTTCAATGTCAGTGGGAGATTAACTCTATCCCTGCCGAAACCAGGACAGAGACTCAAGAACATGTTGTTAACATGGGCTCCCGCAGGTGCAGGTGGGATCCCAAATTGGCTTGCTATTTTTCAAGTTACGCTTTCTTTGCAGTTCTGGTAGGATACAGGTACAAGGACCTAGAGTTTATTATTTGTGGTGTTTTGATTCTGCTTGCACATTGGCAGTGCAACCAGGAGTGCAGTTTCTTGTACAAGGGGGCTGTATCAACACCTCTGCCCAGGATACATCGACCTTCCTGAATGGTTTTGGGAAGTCACTGCACAGCCTGTGTGCAAGGCAAACTCCTGGGCTACCCACTGGCATAGTGTATTTCAAAATATCCTCATTTCCCCTCCTTTTCCACCCAAAACATATTTCAGCCTTTAATTATTACCCAGAACTGCATTTTTTTCTCTGCTCTAACACACAAATTTGTGAATTTAGTCTATTTCCTACTGCAAATGTTTCTGTCAAATCCTAAGAGAAATAAGCAACTGGTTAACACATTTCTAAATATTTATAAAACTATAAGAACCGATTAATATTTAATGTTGCCAAGAGGTTTTGTCTACTGACATCTGCAATCAAACAGTTTCAAAAGATAGCATAATTTCAGGGCAGAGATGTATAAATAGTATATTATTTGCCTGTTCTGCACCAATTACTTCTTCAGACTGTGCATAACCAGTGAAGGGATTAATTACTTTCAGACACAGAAGTTCATTGATCAATACGAAAGACTCCATGAAGGGAAAAAACAATAATTAAAGGAAGTTACTGTGAAGATTTACTCATCCTATTTAAGGCGGACCACCAAGACCCCTGTGACTTCAGGAGCTGGAGGGCTCTAAAGCAGAATCTTTTTACTGTACCGGCTGGCGGAGGAGCTATGATTAAGAGATTTTCAGCATCCCAGAACTAAATTCCAGGTGGAAACAAACTGGGAAGTGTTACAAAACACAAAGAGGTTGCATTTGCCAGGGAGCTGAGTCAGGCACTAGAATTTTCTCCAGGCATCAGGGTCTGTGCTTTTCCCATTCACACGTGGGCTTTCTTCCTTCTCTGTTCAGGATTAAACTACCTTTAACTAATCCAGGAAGGCAGCAAATGATGAATTGTCAATTGTTTAGTTACTGGAAGGTAAATTCCTAGAATCTGGATATTATGTCTGTACAACTTTTCCTCTTGCCGAGTGGAAGGGGAGTGTGTGTGTATGTCTATCTCAAGAAAAGCATTCAGGACCTCCTTGCATTTGTCTTTCCCTGTGATGAGATCTCAGCCTTATCCAGACCCCATCTGCCCAAACAGCAAGAGAAAATTCAGGGACAGACTCGTGGCTTTACTTGCCGCTGCAACTTGGGTTAAAGTTTCTATCGTGTCTCCCTCTGCCTGCTTTTACTGCATTGCGTCAAAGCGAGCTCCGAGATTTTCAAAGGTAAAACAAATGCTGCCAGTAGGATCCCCATGGCCCTGAGAGCATCTCAGCACGCAAACGTACGCTTCCGTCCTCCCTCCCAGCAGTTTACCTTAGCAGCAAGGCAGGACTCGGGGTGACAAACGAAGCTGGACGGTCACTGCAGCTTGTCACTCTCTGCAGCTCATTGCCACGGCTGTGACTCACACATTTCCTGCAGAGTCGTGAAATTTCTCCTCTAGCTGCAATACATTAAAAACAACATAAGGAGTGGGGATCAGGCTGAGATACACTGCAAGGAGAGATGTGTTTGCTGGTATATCTCTAAATGTGCTGGTTTGAGAGCATCCCTAGCAGCCTGGTTGCAACACTTTGGAGAGCTGCAAGTTGTATTGCTTCCCAGAAGTGAAAAGGATACAAAGGACTGGACAAAGAAGGAGTTTATCTGCAAAAAAGACATGAAAGAGGAAGCAAAATCAGGTAATTGCAAAGTTAAAAGGAGCTCAGAGTGCTTGCAGAAAGGCAGCATGGGGGCAGTGGTTTTAATATATGCCAGTCTATTTAACAGTGGTTTGGCTTTAATGGCTGTGATGATAGTTTCTAACCTGGTGCATAACATGTTTTTTGCTGTGTAGGAGCAGAAACTCTCTCCCAACTGAAGTGCCATGCTAAGCATTTTCGGACAGGGCACTTAGGTGAATTTCCAAGTACCTTCTCTTAGACTCAATATTCTGCTGTGTTTGAACTAGGGTATTGCATACCGAAAGGAGCGGGTCTCCTGCAATCCCGTCAATAGCTTTTAAAAGCGCTGAGCAAACAGCGTGGTCGAGTCTCTGGCCTGTGGTACTGCAAGCACCCCCCACTGCTCACCACCACTTTCCTGGAGGCAGAAAACAAAATCTGCTTTGAAAGAATAAGTCTGCATGTAGAAAAATCTCCATTAAAAGCAGGAGGGAAACATGAAAAGAAAGACTTGTAAGAAGAGATCTTGCTGAAGAAAGGGAAAATGAATTTATGTGTTTGCCTTCTAGTTCTCAAAAGCATCAAAAAATACAAAAAAGTAGAGAAAAAAAGTGCATTTAGAAATGATACTCGGACTCCCTAAACAGGAGTTTCTGGAATTAATACATATGAGTACAAACTCTGTTTCCTGATCGGTTTTACCAAAGCTGCTTTTTCTTTCTCCTGCTGTTTTTCCTGGGAATGTGTAAGGAAAGAATGATTTTAAGTGCTTACCTCATCCATCATCTTCTTTATAACTCTTTCAACACTGAGAAGGGAGATGCTTTTGGAACGCCCCTAAAGTTTGTATAAAAAGACACTTCCTTTCCCTCTGAACATAGCCATCGAGGAGAACCAATGCAAATCAACCGATACCATGAATTCAGTGTAAAAATTAAAAGTTACCCCCAAGTCCTATGCAAAAAATCCATCTAGCTGAAAGTGATTGTGAGAAGTTTTACTGTAGCCACATAACACCTGTTTTAATGTGGGTTTCCACAGGCTTAGTTTATTTAAAATGGTTTAATTTGCAGCATTAGTCTAGTACTTGCCCTTAGCACAAGGTTTAATTTTATGCATCATATGCAAAGGATACAGCTTTCAGAGTTGTCAGGCTTTGCTGCTGTTTGAGCTGTTCCTATTTTGTGCCTCATCACAGACTGGACCTTTCTTTGGCTCATACTCAAAACTTTAAATGGCCCTGACAAATTCTCGGTAGAAAATGAGCCTCTTCAGTCCCTAGTGGATTGACTTAAGATAGTACCCTGGACAGGCAGCTCTTTCACATAGCAGAGAGAACTCCCCCCCCACATTGTCCTTCCCTCAAACACCTCACCCCAGCTTTGTTTTTTTTTTTTTTTTTTTTGAAGTATACAGACATTGCTCCAAGCCTCACCCGTATCAGCAGCCATCCTTCCCTTTCATTGCTGAACTGTCAGATGTTGAACAACTTCCTACCAACGTTTAACAGCCATGTTTGCATTCTGCTTCTGTATTGGTTTGTTCAAATTCCTCCTTTTTTCTTAAGGCAAAAGGGAGCTTGTTCTTGTGTGCATACAACAGCCCAGTGAGACCAATCACAAAGCTAAGAGCACATTCAGACTCCGGTGTATTTTTACCATTGTAAGATTTCCATGTGAAATTTTACAGCCCCATCAATAAATTCTTTGTCCACCTATTGGTCCCCCAAGCATATCAGCTAGAGACAGAAACCAGTATCCCATATCCTGTTACACAGGCTTGAAAGATGAGTGCGATACACCACTTTATCAACCTTTTAAGTGCATTAGTGACACATGACACATACAAGGAATCTGTGTAAGCATTTCTGTAACTTTATTGACTAGCTTTATTGCACATACTTAATGAAGCCTCCATTATTTTACCCACCCAAGGTTTCCATAATGAATTTAAATGCAAGTTAAAGATAACTTTCATTCCCATGACTTATTTTTTCCCCCCATTTTAAATTTTAAGGTTCTGAATCACCCAAGAAAGACATAACCCCTGAATTCATACGTGTAGACCATGCAGCATTCAGGGAGCAAGCCAGTGGGTGCTCTGCAAGCATACTGATACTCTGCACAGAGAGAAACATCATAGATCATTAACTTTAAACCTCAGTGGTCACTGAATTAAATATGTGAGACTGCAATTTTAGCTCAGTCAATCATCGTTTATTCTGTTGACCTGATGAGAAAGCTAGACTGCCTAAAAACAAAAAAAATCAAGCCTTCTTTTTCACTTCACTCTCTTCCTTTCCTGCTGCTTCTTTCTCTTCCTTCTCCTTCTCCTCCTCACCAGTTTCCTCAGCAGTTTCCTGAGACTCCTCCCCTTCTTCAGCTGCTGTTTCTTCCCCTTCTCCTTCCTCTTCCTCGCCCTCTTTGGCTTCTTCAGATTCTTCCTTAGCACCTTTGAAAGACAAAAAGAAGTATTTCACATCTATGTACTGTTCTAATCCCAATTTAACAGGAGCCAGCACACCTGCATCCTTCAACCCCACACATTTGGATGGCAGCCAGCTAAACATGACAGGGCTGGCAACTGATGTTGCATGAAAGCAGGGACATTTCTCTAGGACTTGCAAGGGAAACCAACAACACTACACAACCAACTTACCCTAGATTTCAGAGGGAGTGAAACACTTTATAGGTCTTTTCAAAACCATGGCCTTGAAAAATACTAATTGACTGTGGACTCATTGCTTTAAGCCTTATCCAAAGACTTGAGTTCAAAAAGGAATCTTGCCATTGCTCTCCAATTGGCACTTTAGCTATAATTTCATTATAATTAATCTTTACATTAATAAACTCCTAGAATAGTTCAATGGTAACCAATGCATTTCAGGTATGTTTAGGTTAAATCCTTCAGAGCTATGCAACTGAAGTTGGGAAAAGCAACTCTGGATAACATTCCTTTTACACTGTCTTTAAAATGTGAGTTTAGTAAATAAATTGTGGGGCAGCAAGGAAGTGGCATATACTTTGATTGAACAAGAAAACTACCTAGACCTCAGGCAATAGATACAGCTATCCACTGAATCCAACAGTTACATCCACAGACATCAGCTGATGTTCCTATTATCACGAGCTACTCTCTGGGAATTAGTATTTAGCTCAGAATGTCCTTGTTCCTTCTTTTTGAAGATGTCTGTAATAGCTAAGTACTGTTTGCTGCCATACAAATATAACATTACACACTGTTAAAGTATTATTTGTGGTTTTGGAAACTTGAATGGAAAACACACCCAGCGATTTCCAACAGAGTATAATCAGTCCTACAATCTGCCTGATATTGAACGTTCACCTTATCTTCCATTCAATATTAAGGCTTTCCTGCTTAAGTGCTGTTTGCTTAATGCCACGATCCTTTGCTCATGTGAGCAGACAGTGAGAGAGGTCTAATCATTAGACTTAGTCATCAGGATTTCTGGGGTTTACCCCATATAGGCAGGGTGAAGCATGAAAGAGAGGGATTTGAAAGTAACCACAAATACCTTCCTCCTCTTCTTCAGCCTCTTCACCTCCCGCTTCTTCCTCACCTTCTTCTTTCTCTTCCTCCTCACCTTCTTCTGCAGGGGCTGCCTTGGCTTCTCCCGCTTTAGCAGCCTCAATTGTTTCCTCTATTTCAATCTGCTCTTCCTGGACGTGACTGGAGTAGTACGTGGGGAAAGAACGGGCTGTCATCAAGTAGGAGCTGGATTGGAGACCACTGTAGGCAGACCTGCCAAAAGTCGGGGCAGTCTGGGTGTAGCCACTGGTGATGCTTCCAACACTAGTGAAACTGAGTCGGGTCTCTTCACCTTCCAGCAGTTTCCTAGCAGAAAAAAGCAAACAGAAATGACTTAGTTACGCTGCAGCAGTATTTAGCAGATTCAGCTATGGACCAAGATACTATTATGCTTTGAGCAGCACAAGCCCTAGAGACCGAGTGCAAAAACTAGCCCATAATGAGTAACTATGTGGCAATGCTACCCTATCTTCTTGGAATAATTTAAAAGTTTCAGAGGTGTGCATTACTGGTGAATTAATACTTTTCCTTGTTAGAAGAAATAATGGGGAATAAACCTCTAGGATCAGGTTCCTATAGCAGGTGAAGTTAGAGGTATATTTCTGTAGCCTGTAGGGTTGCAGAGAACAATGCAGATGTAACAATTTGATGTTATGTTTAGCTATTAGACAAGGTATAAAGCCACTTTCTCAATATTCCCCCTTGTGGCATTCACAGAAACTGTTTCGGCATTTGCAATTTCTAACAGTATCTGGGACAGTAAACAGCTATTTAGTAGCAATTCTGCTGTAAAATATTTGCTTTGCAGGAGATTGCTTCTGTGAGTTAGAAACAAAGCCCATTCTTAAAAGCATGTAAAGGATTTCCAATTTTGAGAATACAGCCATCTGTGTTAAGATGTTCCACTGGTACAAAATCTCTTCACTCTAAGTACAGAACAGGTATTTTTATCTGTAAAGATGGAGAACTGAGATCACATATTGCCGAGCTAAGGGTTCTATATGCATATACATACATACTATTATACTCACTGAAGTTTGCTATGCTGAAGGTTTTGCTTTAAGCAAATATTTTACCTCAAAAGCATTGCTCCTTCCAATAGCAAGACAACGGAGAAGACCTGATTAAACTCTGACATCTACCTATGGAAATTTCTGCTGGAGGAATGGTAAGTAAAATGAATTCTCTTGAAGAGAGAACAGGAATCCGATTCGCATTCTGACTTACTAAAACATTCCCCCCATCATACCTATATGCTGCAATTTCGATGTCCAGGGCCATTTTCACATTGAGCAGATCTTGATATTCCTTCAGGTACCGAGCCATTTCACTCTTCGTGGTTCTCAGCTCATTCTCCAATTTGTTAATAGTATCCTGTTGGAAGGAACAGTATTGACAGCGTAAAATTCTAATTCTCCCATGTCTAGCAATAACACCTTGCAAGGAATTTCTCCAATCCTATTAACTTAATCTTGCTCTAGCAGACAGAGAAAATGAACAGCTCCAACTCCACCCTCAGCTAAAAAGGCACCATTTACCAATCCCACCTTCCCTGGCAGGATTTTCACACCCTACATCTACCCCTATTATTCCATCCCTATTTAATGTTAAGAGCCCAATTTTCTGCTACCCAAGGACTAAAGCGTGCATGAAATTTGTGTATCGCTTCATTTTGGTGTTAGCCTCTACATGCTTTTTTCTAGTTTTAGCTTAAGGATATCTTTTTTTATAGTGATCTAGTTAAGGCTTTACCAGTATACAGGCAAGCGATATATCACACGTTATAGCTCTGTGGCATTCCGCATTACGGTTTTATGAAGCCTTACAGTTCCAGCTACAGCGTGAGCTAGAAGC
>NW_008824357.1:1674801-1685306 GCF_000699105.1 Pygoscelis adeliae | reverse complement strand
ACTGGGGTCTGCCTCGGGCCTCCTTCGTGCCCACCTGGGGCCCACCTCACCTCAGGCCTCCCTCAGGCCTAGCTGCTGCCCCCCCCCCAAACCTGCCAGGGTTGTGCGTAACGCCCCTCTTGCCTCATCCCCCACTTCCCCACAAGCTGCCCTGGCAGAAACCCTGGGGAGGTTGTTGCAAACCTCGTGTTGTGGCTGGGGTCTTCAGGAGGCCCAGTGCCTCAGTGAGGCTGGGGTGCACGCAGCCCTCACTGCACCTCAAAACCCCCAAACCGCTGTATAAATAGCATGTTTTTTCCTTCGGTTTGCAGTTTTCACAGGGCGTGTGTGCTCTTCGAGCTCCTGCTGTCCTCACAATGTCCTTTGTTACAAGTGGTTCTTAATAACCAGGTAATTAAATGAATGAAGAAACAAGTACGGGGCGTGGTTTGCAGCCCTAGCAGAATACATTAATATCTAGTTATCTAGCTTTGTCTCCTCTGTTCTTTGCGATTCTCTAGAGGCGAGTCTGTCTGAGACTTGGACCATAGGGACCGCGTATTCTCCTGTAATCTGGCTAATACAGAGACTAAAGCTGGGCAGCTGCATTGCAGCTACCTCTGACCCACATTATTAGCCATTGTTTGATTAAAAAACCCACTATTTATGTAGTAGAGATTTATCAGAAGTAAGCTAGGAATATATTGAGCACAGACTTCGTTGGATGCTCAAAAAGGCAATGATAATTTGTCTCTGAGTCAGAAGGGCAAATACATTACAAAACAAACTCTTCAAAGTTTTCTTGAGGAAGGAGTAAATGTAGGCGTGGGTTGGGGGACATTTATTAAGAGAGGTACCACAAAAATGCTTAGTTGCTTCCTAAAGAAAGGGGAAAGACTTAGTAATACACATAAATGAATCTGTATGCCTGTCACTAATTGCAATGGTACTTAAGTATTTCTGGCACAAAGATATATTTGCTTAAAACCAGTCATCTACTAAAGGTAGAGCAGGGTTGATTTAATCATGTTTCCTACTATCTTCTAGTTGTCTGAAACAGAACATTACCTGTTCTGTGGTATCATTTCCATAGGTTTCAGGGTACTTGAATATGAGGGATATTAAGCTGTGAAGGGCAATGGCCTATCAGAGGTACCAAGCTGCAGTCTCTTTTCATCTGAGCTCATGATAGATGGAATGAACTGTACTAAGAGCTAGTGAAGGCGTATGCGTCACTATATCGCAGTAGAGCTGATGAGAGGGTTTATTTTGCAAATCTGAAGTGTCTCCATGAAGATCAATGGAATTGCTCTCGATTTACAAGCACTGCAAGTGAGGCTTCTGCTCAAAATGTTATTCAAAATTTGTGATTTAAATTTCAGTAGCAGTTGTATTCATGCATGTTAGAACAGCTATCCATTATTCAGACACTGAATATGCAAAGTACAGTAGCACAGGTATAGTTTTATGTGCTAATACATTTTAGTTTTAACAGAGATTGTTTTGACTTCTGCCCAAAAGAGGTAGTTTGTGTAGCTTGCAGAGCACCCAGGGAAGAAATGAGCAATATAGACGTTATAGCAGATGGAAAGATTCACAGTGGGCTTGGTCAGAGATTCAGTGAACTTCTAAACGCAAATTGTTCTGGGATATTCAATTAATGCAAACTGGCATACCTTATTTCATGCCAATGGGTTTATGCTAATCTCCCCTACGTTCAATTGAGCGTAAGATTTAATTATTAATGGTATCATTTATTATGCCATGTATTAATAAATGAATATACCTCAGCTTCTAAAAAGAACTCCATATCCGAGGAAAATAAGCTTTGTAATTGTAGGCTGTTACTATTCTTTCTCATATTTTTTTAGAGATGGAAAATGAGTGGAAAACCCCTTCCTCTCTGCCAGCAGCGTGTGCCAGGAAGATGGGAAAGTGTGTCTGCAGACAGCCCTGCAGTGTTGAGTTTCAGTGTGACTCAGAGGTAAGGATGAAGCTTTGTTAAACGAAAGCTGCTACTGAAGGCATCCTACTTTGGAAACTTGTATTTCCAGGTACAGGGTAGTGCTGACTGATTTCCCTATTTTCTTTGTCTCCCTTTCGTTGCTTTTTGCCATAATGCAGAGTGTAATCTAGCCCCTTGATATATTATTGTTAGAAAAATCATTGAAGTAGTAGTGAACAGAGGAACAGGATAAAGACTGGCTTCCAACTAGGATGAAATGGTCTGTGCCTTTTGTCTCGTCTTTGTTTAAGACCACGTTGAAAAAAGCAGGCAGGCAGTCACTAGAGATGAGCTGAGTCACCTAGCAGCTTAGCATTATGTCCCTTTCCATCTCCTGAAGCTAAAGCTGCTCTCTTGCTGTTTTAGTTAGGTGTGAGTCTCATGATTTCATCTAACAAACTTTCAGTACAAGAATCCCAAGGCCAGGTTCACCCCTTGAAAACCTCCCCTAGGTGTTACTTAAATAATGCAAATTATCATGATGAGTGATGCAGAAGTAACAGTAAAGACGTGATAAAATGGCAGCTATGCAGTCACATACTACTGCTGCATAAGCAAAAGCAAGCAATTCCATGACAATACATTCCTGTTTGTACATTTTCCTCTGCTACATACTGTGTAATTAACATGTACTCAGTCAAGGAATGGCATTTCCTCAAGGAAGAGTTTAGGCCTAAGCCCTGTGCTAGGGCCTCACTGAGCACCAAGAAGTTACTGGAATGAAACCAGAGTCAGTGGAAACTCCCCTATGCTGTGAAACACTTGGGCATTGAAGCCTAGCGGGGTTTGCCTTTTTTTTTTTTTTTTTTTGTAAATCACAGAATGGTCTCCCCAGCAGAAAGTATAACAGGTATGTTTGGGGTTGAGGTGGATGGCAGAATGAAGTCTTCATTGTCTGCTCCTGGTCTTATTTCAGAAGCATAAAAAGAGCTGTACCTGCTTAGTTTGAACTTGCACAGAAATTGAGCAGTCCTAAGTCAGAAAAGCAAAAGCATTGTTTGTACTTGTTTGGGTTCTTTTTATTGTTTCTACTCTATAAAGGCACAGCTCTGAGAGAGTGGGGAATCAGGCACTCCCACTATTGAAAATGTTACATAGCTCTGATGTGTTGTCCATCGTATTTTTTATACAATACATAAGATGGTAAGAGCTGATCTATGCATGGTACCTATACTCACAAAACAGGCAGCTGAGAGATGCTGTACATAGTAAAGTATGATTAAGCAATTTCCTTTCCCAGTGTTCTGTAATTGTTAATAAATTTACTGCAAATTCAAAAATCAACATATTGGCATTTAGTGGCACCGTGTTTTATGGATTGATTGATTTTTTTATTGATAAGATTGATCAGAACAGTTCTGAAGGAGAAAGGGGAGAGCTGGAACAGGTCCATGGTAGCAGTTAATGCTTTGTGCCAGTATTTAGTGCCATGGGAATGCAGTAAAGCATGCCTACGGCCGAGCTGTCCCTATAGGTCTGTTTATTGATCTTACCACAGTGAGGTGTGTTGCAAAAACTGAAAAAGAGAATTTTCATTGAAGCCCCTGGGAGCTACATCTGAGAAAAGTCTCGTTCACGATTTTGAAGTTGTCCCACAATGCTTTCTGTGTTTGTAGCTACTTCTTTCTCTAAAACTTCTAGGAGGGGGGAAACCCTGAAGAACTTTCTTTGGGGTTTATTCTCATGTGTGCTGGAATTTCTACATCTGTCTGGGCTGTTTTTAAGTTTTGACCCTATGCTGAACACACGTGAAAGTTGCTGTTGTATGTCACTAATACTCTACCTATCGGGAGTATTTTGAAAGTCGTAAGCAGGAGTAATGGGTCCCGTTTTCTTTCCCTTGTCCTGAAGTTAGGAACCCAGATCTTATGTATACATCTAAAATTAAATCAAAATATCTGAATGAGTTGAATTGAAATGTGCAAATGAAAATACCCTGTTCTACTTAGATTCTCTTAATCCTGCTGTATTTTTCTTTTATGAATTGGAATGAATCTTACATTTTGGGAAGTCTGCTTCCTGTATTCTAAACAGCCCTTTTAATATGAGATAACACTAACATGAGTTGACAAAGCCCATGTGGAATTTTGTCTGCAAGGACTGAAATATGGTATCTGGAAGACACAGAAGAAATGCTAATAAGTATTTAATTTATTTCTTTTTGAACAGCTATTTGCTTTGTTTGTGCCATATATAGTAAGTGCCTGAGCAGCTTTCATTATTTTATTATTGCTTACACCAATTCCGTTTTGCTGCGCACAGTAACATTAATTTTCTCACTTTGAGTTTGTTCTGTCTCTTGATTACAAGAGCTAGAGGAAACAGCCAGCCACTTCTTTCATCTGAGCTCTGTCAATGAATGCTTAATTAGAAGATTCATTAGCTTTGTTTACTCTTTGGATCAGGACTCCAAACTAGGCCACAAAATCTGATGGCAGATTCCTTCTTGCAGTTTCAAGGGTTAGTTTTTAACTCCCAGAATCAATTAAATAGATGTTCTGCTTTTGTTTGATTCCAGCAACATAAACAAAAAGGTTCTTGGAGAAATAAGATAAAACTCCCCTACCTCACCAGCTGCAGAGCAATGTACATGGTTTGAAAAAGCCCACTCAGCTCCTTTTGAAAGAGATCATTTACTCATTTGCAAAGTTTCATTGCTTTGAATGGGTCTTCTGCCAACATGAGAAGTAAGAGGTTAGACTCAAGAGACTGAGGACCACATCAGAAGCTTGTTGTAAGTTGGCACTGGGCTGTAGGCTTCACTGAAGTCCTGCCACTTAAGGCTACCTGACATCTGAGCTTCATCTTTTCCTTTTGTCTCCTTGTGAATGATCTTACCTGTCTTAAAGCTGTCACCTGAAAAGTGGTATTTTATGATGCCATAAAATACAAAATAATAATTGTGACAGTTCTCAGCTGAATCAACTTCTGATGAATTGCAACAGATTCTTTTTTCCCCCTCTCATATGATTTGGTGAGTTATAGAACACAATTCTTATTCTGTATTCATTAGTATTAACTCATCAATCTTAATGGTTGTAACATCTAATTTACACTGGATTATGCAAGATCAGAGTCAGTCAATCGGATCTTATGGTACACCACAGAGCAACTGATAGGAATATTGTGTAGGTATCCCATAGCAGTAACATGCTAGGGTTGGAAGAAGGCAATAGGATCAATGTCTGTCTTTTTACCTTGCTGGCATTTGTAACCTCTAACATGCCTTTTTTTCCCCTTCCAGTGGCTTATCTAAGTCACTCCTTATATTTTTTGTCTTGGAAACCTTTTTCACCACATTAAAATGTTCTTCACAATATGGTTGTAATAGTTTTCAGTCTTCAGTGTTTCTGAATTACTGTTCTTACCCGATTCCTTCTCAAAATAATATTAAATTGAACTGAATGCAGTTGTTTCAGCTGACTGGAAGCAGAGTGCTCTACCTATATAGCTAATATATACCAAAGATAACGATTCAAATGGAATTTTCACGTCTCTAAATGCCCAATTCCCATTGAATCCCAAAGGAATTTGGACACAAAACTCCTTCAAACTCCTTTGAAAAATTACAGCTTGTTACAATTGTTTTTGCAGAAAGGATGAGTTACATGCCTTGTGTCATGTATATGTCTCTATCTGTAGGGGCAGCTGAATATGTATGCCTACAAATCCTCATTTCCCTGTGCCATTATACGGTGGTGTTTTATACTTATGGTCTGTATTCATGCATGTTAAGCAATGGACTCAGCTAAAGACCTGAGACATTCTCATCAGTGCAGTGAACTACCTGAACATCAAGGAACAAAGACAAAGTGAACCCTAAGCGTTGGTATGCCCCAAAGAATTGCTCTGGGAAACCAGCTTTATGATTATGGCAAAGTTTTAAATGCTCAGTGAAAATAACTATGTACATGTAGTTTTGTTTAAGGGAAGTATACTTTAAGAATATATGCTTGAGCGACTGTAGATGATAATAATTGGAGAAATTTAATATCCCTCATATTTCTGAAGTTGAATATTCACACCAGCAGCAATATCCAGAGGCAAGCAGTGTGAATATTTCCCTGTTTTTCCACTTCTGCTGACCACATATTGGCTGCCCCAGCTGAAGTTAGTTCTGTTAGTGATACAGTGGGTAGAAGAGAGGAGACTGCATTTACAATACAGTTGAGAGCATATGAAAGGCTCATAATGCAGTCAGAGACTATTTCCTTCCAAAAACTTTCCAGTATGAATGACAGTAAAGATAAAATGGGTCAAAAAGAGTATTTATTTGTGGACTGCATGCACAATTAAAAGGCAGAGAGATCTTATATCTGTGGTCTGCAAGAAACTTAAGCATAGTCTGAATTCCTGATTACCAGGATATGTTTTTCCTTTGATCACAGAATCTGGATGAACAATGGAGGAATGCTTTCCCTATAACTCAATTATTCTTTAAACCTTTGAGAGATTTTTCTCCTTGCTGCATATGCAGCAATAAAATTTATGTGGGGTGTACGCAAAGCCACCTCTACCTTTTAGTATGTGTATAACCTTCCCCCATGCACATGTGCAAGCATTTCTTAGCAAGATATAAGCATCCCATTATTTAATAGTCTGGCATGTACTGCTGACCATAAAACACAGGAGAAAAGTGAGCAATAAAACTGTCTGTTGTACTGCAGTGTGTTGGCTGGTTAAGTTTCACAGCAGCGAGCTGAAGTTGCTCAGCTCTGCAGTACATGAATAAAAATTACTAAACTTCTGCAGCCAGTGCGCCTAATTTCCTACATCAGATCTTCCTGCATGCATCAGATTCGTGGTATTATATTTGGTTATTAAGGATGATAGTCAAGGATTTATGCATATGTGGGAAAGAATACGAAATGCCGCCTATCACTCTGGTTTTACGCTAATATAACTTAATTGAAACATTTGCAGAGGTCTGCAGGGGTTTAATCTCTGGCACTACTCCTCCTAGAGAGAAAATGGCTTTGTACCACTCTTAACGCATAGATTAAATTATAAATTATACAGCCTGATTGAGAGGCTCTCATGGCATACGTTAGCTGTGAAAATTCAAGCGTTTTCTTGATGCTACTAATAAGGGAGATGAGAAGTTGCTGTTTTTTCTTTTTATTTGTGCAAGTTTTTGAGGGAAATAGATATATTTCACTTCCATTGAAATTGCTGTTGGGTTTTTTCTTTTTTTTTTTTTTCTTTTTGAGTGTGGGGGGTGAAAAGGGAATTGCTCAAAACTGGAACCCTGAAACTTTGAGTCACAGGCAGATCTTCTGGTCTTTCATTGCCGAGTAATAAGATTTAATTTTTCAGGGTTTGGAGTTTTGACAAGTTCCCAGGCTTTTGTCTTATGTTACTACATCTGAACAGCTATAATGTTATGTGACAGCCATCGCCTTCTATGATTATGAAGCCTAAAATATAGTTAGTCCCATAGTGTGGGAAAATCGACTCAGCCTGGGAATAGTTTCTGTTTTGCTGTTAGTAGCGAGAACACGATACATGTTTCAGGGAGCCCTGTGCAGGTACTGTGCAATGCCTTCTGCCTTTAGGCATTCCATGATCCTCACAACAGAAGGCAAGGCTTGGTTAGATCAGGATCTATCATACTCTTTCAGAATTTCTACTATCCTGATGATAAGCTCTTAGCCCTTTCTGTGACTAGTGGTAAAAACTTAAATTGTGAGCTAAATTTAGCTGTTCTAGACATTTTGTTTGGATCTTCTAAGCATTTGCAAAATTTTTACATGAATAAATCTTTACTGATTCTTTTCAGTTGGCTTAATCATCATTATCATATTTTTCTTGTATGTTAAATGTACATTCATTAGCTCTTTTCACAATCTTACCCTCTGTCTAATCCTATTCCCAGGGTATGTTTCCTCTGTGCTTAATTGATGCCAATAGGAGTTTGGAGTCTGTTTTTCTGGAGATCTGGACCGTAAGGACTTTCAGTTTTAGTATTTTCAGCACTTGTATTGTCACTATCTTAGACCCTTTAAAAGCCCTCAGGTTAGCAGAAACATGCAGCATGAATTTGGCTTTTGTATAAGACAAATGTATTGTTGAAATAACAACTTCAGAAACACTTAACATCTGTAACTAACCAGCCTGAGTCTGTTTATTTGGCATTGCCAAAAACTACTCAGTCATTTGTTTTAGTTACTCTGAAGTCTCAAAGGGGTGTTGTGGCTGTTGCAGACGGTTGTAAGTGTTACCTTCTAAGTGATTGTCTGCTTCCTGTCTGACAGCAGAAATGGTGAAATGTGCACTTACACTGGCCCCAGTAATTAACCAACAGGGGTGTGCGAGATTATTTGGTTTACCTAGCTGGTCCATTGCAATTGGGATGAAATTCTGGCAGCAGCTGAAAGGAGTGCATTTTTTAGGCTTCCACAGTAAAAATAGAGGTAAGTCTTCAAGGGTCTGCTGATTCACAAACACAACCATCAGAACTGACTAGAAATGGTATTAACTTTGCTTTTCAAGGAGAATAACCTGGCCATTTATTGTGAAGTAGGATAAAGCACTTGAGATGGTGCTGTAGAGAATAGCTCTGAGTAGGCAGGGGATTAGGAAAGATGAGGTAGCCAGATATATCCTTTTATCTCTCATTTTTCTGCTTCTGTTGATGGAATCCATACGAGGATGTTTGTGAAGCTATAATAATAAGTGTATTTCAAATACTGAAGCCAAACATGAAAGGTCATGTTTCACCTTTCAGTACAGCAGTCTGCACTACAGAATAATACAGCTGGGCAGCAGTGTAAAAGCTATTTGTTTGCAGTGAAGAATTTTATGGGTGGATTCTCATTGCCTCCTGGTTCCTGCCTGGTTGCAGATGGGATGCCCTTTGGGAAAGCTGAGAGAGCTCTCTGACCTACGGCACATCAGTATAATGGTTATATGTCCTTGAACAATGCTCTTTTTCTGGTATACGGGTATCAAAATGATAAAATGGATGAGAACAAGAAATGACCCGAAGACAAGAGATTGTAGCAAAGGGTTCTCAAGTATGTAATTCACTAAACCATCACACCAGGAGTTTTTTGTGCCAGTTTGAGTTGCTACGCTTGCATCAGTTCGTGCATTATAAATCCAACCAAGATTATCTCCTCCAGTTCGGTGCTTTGAACTGGAATTCCTGGAAATTTCCAATTGGTAAAGGATAAAACCACAGGATAAAACACTGTTAACCTCTTTGTGTTACTGCACCACATACTGTAACATTAAGGAGAGTGTATTGCATCTTTCAGTGACACCTTAGAAATGGTACGAGTAGTTTATATACCATGTCACTGTGTTTAGAGGAATAATCCTGTGTGCATACATTTTTGTTGTATTGTTGGGAAACGTTTCCTTTATGTTCATGGGCTAAAAAGCCCTCTCGTATCATGAGAAAAACAGATCTAAGCACGGTCCATAGACGCAGACCAAAAATGGTTGTAACCAGATTTAAGGAAGTCCTTGTGTTTTGTGTAATCTTGGGCAAGTCAGGCACTACTCCTGAAATGCATTTGCAGCTCCTTTGCTCTGGAAAGCAACAGCTTAGAGGCTGTCTTCAATGTCTCAGATTCCTAGCTAATATTTTTCCTTTCCAGCTTTTGCTTGCCTAATTACATTGCAAGAGCTTAAGAGCAGGCTCTCTCTCTGAATTTATACGCATACAGTATCTAGCAGACTGATGTGGCTCTACAATGTGTGGCAAAATCAATAAAAATAAAGCATAGAAGTAGCACTTCTTGATCAGTTAAGACAGTGGTTTGTCATCTTAAGGAGGAATATGCTTTAAAAGATTTCAGTGAGGACATTTGTACAGGCTTTAATATGTACTTGTGCTTTTGAAGTATTGGGAAAAAGATTTCAAGATAACTTTTTATGATTTCAAGAAAAGATACCTAGTTTGTTACACCCATTGCACGCTCAACATGGAAAGCCATTGCATTAATTCCTTTTGGTTTTTTACTTCAAGAGTGGCTACATGCAACTTGGTTTTAATCTTTCTTTTGAGTGTGTACATGAAGATAGGAAAAAGGAAATTGTCACATTATCCACAACATCTAGTGACATCTGTAATTTTCTCTAAGGTTGGGATGCTCCTTCTGTTTTATTTATTCAAGTGATTTGTGAGCATGGCAGTGCTCTTGTTTCCACTAATCTGAGCAAAGGAGAGGTGGCACAACCTGGGTTGTTCCTGTAACTAATATGATCTTTAAATCTGGTAACATCTGAAGTTTGGGTTAAAACCAGTAAGTCTGGAGATCAGATGTTTAAAAAACTGATTAGATGCTATGAGTCTGCAGATTTTGCTGAAGAAGGAGAAGCCATTCTGTCGGCTTGCAGCCCTGGAAACGGTTGCTTCTGCAGCACTGCACAGCCAGTAGGAAGCAAATGCCTTTATTTGTAGGCACAGCACAGTTAGAGAGAAGTGAAGGTGCATTTTTGGGCTGTCTCCTCGAGGTGCATATGTGTGGGATAGCTGGGGGGGGGGGGGAAAAGAAAGAGAGGTGTATTTTTT
>NW_008824357.1:1666469-1674758 GCF_000699105.1 Pygoscelis adeliae | reverse complement strand
GTGTTTGGGTGGGAGAGTGGGGGGGGGGGGGGAAGAGAAAAGGAGGAGTTATTTCTTATAGTAATACAGCCTGATGAGTAAGACAGGAGGCAACCTATTGAGTTCAGTGTCCCCCAAGGTTTGATACTGCTGTGTTCAGAGACAAAAAAAACCCGCATTGCAGACTTCATTTAGGCTGGCCAAGGCTGTACAACTGCATCTAGGGCTTGCGTTGAGGGGCAGAGTTACTATCCATATAATCTGACCTAAATCATTCCTTCAGGAAGCTTGCCATGCCTCAGAGCAGCCTGCAGTGGACTGAGAAATGCTGGGCACAGTGGGAAAGGAAAAGGCTGCAGGAAGGGTTAATTCTGGATTTGCAGTTCCCCTGGGGAAGACGGCAGTAGTTCGGTGCGGCGTGTACTCCTCCAGCGCCTCCTGCTGGGAATTTATCCCATGGAGCTGCAATCTAGGGGGACAAGGGAGGCCAGAGAAGAGCAGAAACTTCTTTTTCCTGGACTTTTCAGGGATGGAGATGGAATCTGCCTGCATGAGGTCTAATAAGGGCCTAGGATTGGTGTGTCAGGGGTAGCAACAGGGGCAGGTGCAACCCTAGAAAAAACTAAAGTGAAGTTTCTCTCTGCATCCTTAGGGAGGGACGGGACATGGTAAGGGGGGATTTGACCTTTTGCAAATGGAAAAGGAGGGAGCAAACGCTCCTGCATCAGTCCTTGGCAGTGTCCTCTGCCTGTCACTGCAGGGATGTGATGGTAGGACCCTGCACTGCCTTCCCTGTAGTGGGAATTTATGGATTGATAGAGGCTTGCTATAAGCAGAGAGGGGAAGAAAGAGGGAGAAGGGATTGTTTGACTAGCTGCTGTCAAGTGGAGCTTAGAGAAAGCATTACTCAATTTGCCTCTTCCCTCCTCCCTCTGGGAAGCTGCTGCTTCTGCAGCAGGTCCAGTTTCTGGCAAAAGTTCAACACTGCACCAACTTTCAAAGAGAGAGGAGAAGGGAGGGAGGGGGGAGGAGAGTCCCGCATAGAGGAGGAGCTAGCGTGTCCCAGGCTCCCTTTGGCCAGAAGCCAAACTGCTGCAAGCAAGAAAAGAATCGGAAAGAACAAGCTTCCCCTTTCCCATTCAGCAGCGATGCCTGCTTTGCCTCAGCTTTCATATTGTTAACAAGTTTTCAGTGGCCTTACTGCCTCCAGACCTCACCCCAAGAGCTAGTGTTTGTGGTTTCTACTACATAAAACTCTCCCCCAAGTAGCCAAAAATTATGCAACAAAATAAGGGGTATCCATGGGATCAGAACAATTTTCTCCCAGGGAAGGTGAGGGTTTTTTCCTAAGTGTTCTGAGAGAAGGGGCCAGGTAAAATTGGGTGTGGGGAGGGAAGAGAAAAAAGTCCATTTACTTCTCCCCCAAAAAATCAACAGCACTCAAGAGGAAGGTGTTAAATAAGGAATAGAAAAGAAAGGTAGGATGGGAACAGATAGGAAATCAAGACAAACCTAGCAGAACATGAGCAAATAGGTGAGAAGCAAACAGGAGTGGGCTTTGTACCAGCCGTAGGCCTTTTCTCCCTCGCTTCCTTACAGCCTTTGCCAAGCACTAACTTACAAGGCAGTGTTTGTGGGCACCAAGTGCTTCTCCCCACCAAGTCTAGATTGCAGGAACTGGGCCCACTTCTGCAGTGGGAGTGGGAAGAGCCCAGTTTCTGACTCTGGTCAGCATGAGGGGATCAAGTTCTCTGCCTGCCCTTGCACACTGAGCACCTCTTGGGTGACTGTCAAAACAAAGCACAAGATTCCTTTCCCATGTACACCTTTGTATGTGCGTCTTGTAGGAGAGCAGCTTCAATTGTGTGGGTCTGGACATGCAGTACTGTTTAGCCCTTTTGTTCCTTTTCTGTCCTATGACAGTTATTAAAGTCAGTGGTATCTAGCTATGTGAGAATTAGATGGGGTGCAGGAGAGGAAGAGGAGTCGGCTGCTCTGCTGCTCTCAGTGAGTAGGAGGTGAATATGGCAGAGTGGGAGTTAATAGCATTTTTGCAGCTCCGAGGGAGTGTGGTGATCTCTCTGGATTGCAGTGGGGAGAGGGGAGTATGGCCGCTTTGCTGATGCTCTCCCTGGAGCCAGGGCCTAGGGAATGAGCTCTGTGGGTGCTCTGGGAAGGCAATGGCTATGGAGGGAGCTGCAGCTCTTGCAGTTATTTGCAGGGAGATTATTGGGCAGACGGAGACCAGCTCTCTGTGGGAGGGGGTCTGGCATGGCTGCAGTGTCTCTCCTGCAGCTATTGCTTATGGGGAAGGGCAGGCCTTGTGCCTGCAGCCAGGGAAGGGCGGTGGCTGCTGACACGCTCCCTTTTTGCCGCAGAAGGATGCTGAGTCACTCCTGCAGCGCCTGCTCCTCCTTTTGAACTTCCCAGTCTTTCCTAGTCTCCCGCAGTGAGACTGATGGAGGCAGCTCAGACTCCTCTTTTCCTCTAGCCTGACTTTTCTCTCTCTTTTCTCTCTTGCGGTCTTGTTTCTTTCCCTTTCTGGGTCCTAACCAAAAGAAGGCATTGCTTTAAAATTAAAATTTATCACTGTAGCTATATAAGGGGATGCTGAATCTTTCTCCTTTGGTAATGGATCTTCCTGTTCCTCTAGAGAACAGCAGTAATATTTGATGAATACAGTGAATTCTGCAGCAATTTTCTTCTTTAAAGGAGCCCTCCTGGGCATTGAATCAGCAATGATTATCTATCGGGCAGACATTTCTTGGAAGAAGGGCTAGGGCAGGGGAGACATGATTTTTTTGTGTGTGTTGCTGGAATAGGTGGCAATAAAGCACTCTGTACCGCTACTTTCCACTGCCTGCCGTACAAGCTATTCCTTTAACCTCTTTTTACACAGGGATTGCTGCAGAACATCTCAGTAAAACTCTCAAAAATCACCTAGTGTGCAGCTTTGGGGAGGATGCTCTGCAGGAAAATAGGAAGGTGAAAGATGAATCTCAGTGCAGGACTGTGCTTGTTTCACAGAGGCAGGGGCTTGGAGAGAAATGGGTGCTGACTGACCACTGATGGCTGGCATGGAAAAAAAACTTCCATCAACATTTCACTGTTTGTCCTTTCCAAACATTAGTGGCAGTTAACATCTGCAATACCAGATAGGAATTTATTAAATGAAGGGTCTGGGTCTCTTGAAAATCAAAGTACTTGTTTGAGCGAGCTTTCTTGTCAGTGGATGATGATTTGTTGCTTACAGCTCTATATTGAGCTATCCTATGATCTTACGTCCTTCGTATTATTACAAAGAGATGTTAGCACTGCATTTTTTTTTAAGATTAGCTCATATTTCCTACTTTTAAATCCTGTTTTCATTTGTTCAGAACTTCTATATTTAATATTAAAAAGAAAAAACAAAGCCTAACTTTTGCTTTAGAAGCTCTTTTGCCTTCTCATATTTTAAAGCAGTCTTGAAATGTAAGAATGGTGAGCATTATTGCATAGTCGTATCTTGTTTCATTGTGATGCGTTATGATGAAGTCTTTTAATTAAGTGATCACGCACAGTTTTTTCCAGAACACGTGTAGATTTATACAGTAAACTAAAGTTTATATATTAATATACTTCTTTTTATCCTCTTCCTGTAGTGTTTAACCCCATGTACTGTTTACAGCATGCAATCCAAATTCTGCATGGAATACCTTTAGTTTTTATATGTTTTTTTCCCATGGTGATCACACTGTAATTAATTCTAAAATGCATAAAATGGTGAAACCTTTTACCATTTAACAAACCATTGAAAGCCAGTTCCTCCTCGTCCAAGTTTTAGGATGCAGCAAGGCCAATTGTGGCCAGTCCCGCAATAAATCTGGCTCATTAGCTCTTCCTGGCCTGAAATCTAACTGTAGGCTTAAAAATAGCCATGAGACCAGCAGGGTACATTAGCTACACACAAAAAAAATCTTGATCATTAGTCCCTGCTTCTTCTAACTCTAGCATTTATTTTAGTTCAGTGGCCACTGCTAGCCACAAATCTAAATCTAGCCAGCCGTCCTTGGCACAGACCTGCTCTAAATTTCATCGAGTCCTAATCCTAACTTGTTTGGGAACGTGACTTTCGGGGAGAGTTTGCTAGAAGGATAAGAACTTGAAAACTTGTTTATGAGCTCTGGAATTCTGGCTTCTAGTGAGCTGCTGGTCAGATGCAGGAAAATCCTTTTCCTTTTTCTCAGCCTTTGTTCCAGAATCCACTCACATACTTATTGCTTCCTTTTTCCAATCTGTTTTTAGCTCAGCCATTCCCAGCTGGATGTCTTTAGGGGTATGCAGATGTTACATAATGAGTAAGTTATTTTTCTTGTAGAAAGACAAGAGGGTTAGAGTGGAGGCTTGGAATTAGGAAATCTTTTTTGTCAAGTCCTGCAATTTTCATAGAGTTATTTATATAGACAGAAGTATCTATCTGTCTGCCTGCAACATCAGTTACATCAGGCTTCAAGATTTCATTTGAATAGCTTTAAGGGGATTACTCAAGTTAATAAGGAGTGTGTATAGGAGGACTGCTGGTCTTCCCTTCTCTGTGTGTCTCCGTCTTCCTCCCACACTTACCATCAAAGTCTCTGCAGCTAGTAAACTGCTTTAGAACATTTGGAACCGATGCCTGTCAATCTTCTCTGGTAGCTAATGGGCAGATCATTCCTAATGCACTTTGTGTAGCTACAAAAGGAGTAGTGAAGACCAGGCTCTTGAAATGTAATAGTTGATCAAAGAAATAGAATTAAAGGACGGAGGAAAATAAAGGGGAGAGGAAGCATCAAGGTTTTTCCAGTGATTTAATTTCAATGTGTGTTTCTATATGTTTTATTGACTAATAATAGAGTAAAACATTGTCTTGTTCTGGAGCTTTTTTAATCTACAGATCTCAAGATGCATCACAAATACTAATCAGTTAGCTTCAAAGGAGATTTGGATTGTTCTAGCTAAATATTAGTTAAAGAACATTTACGTGGTACTGGCAATGTTTTCTAAGGATGATCTTACCGCATTTGCTCATTATAAAGACCATGGTCATCTAATGGCTTCTCATGAGTTGCTCCAAAATTACACCACTGCAAAGCGAAACAAAAATGAGGACATTTTTGTTAGTGTCTTATGTTAATACATTTGATTATTGATTCTGGTTAAGAATCTGATCGTTGTCTTTCTGAATGGAAAATACTAGCTGTGTCTTTCCTGCACTCTGTCAACGTTCAGAATGATTACGTGCAAAATGAAAACTCTTATTTCCCCAGGCTAGTACACCAGATATGTAAACCCAAGGAGTAATTTACTTAACAAGGCACAAAATTGGCTTGCCATCCCATGAATAATTGGAATAAATGTCTGCCATCTGAGCCCTTGCTGCAGCCACTAATACAAATCGAGATTTGCAAGGTTTGGCTGGACCGTGTGTTAAAAGTGCTCGCATGTACAGACTAAACTGCCTTGTGGGCTGGGGAGTTACAGATGGGCCTCATCAAAAACCCCGAACATGCCCAGTGCACTTCTATGGCAAAACAGGCAGACGTGAACAGGGGGTGAGCAGGAGGTAGAACAGGCCATGTTTATTCTTGCCTCTATCAGCCCAACTTCGAAAAAGCTTTATATTCTGTTGGGGTCTGAGGATTCTGTGTGCGTAACATCCTGTGTTGTGGAACAGTATATATGTGATCAACTGTGTGGGGGGATACATGTACCCTTTAACATCCTGACCTTCACACTTTATGGGAACAGAGGTCTGGAAATGGGACAAGAATGTAGAAATCATAATTTTTCATTAAATGAATCTTTAATTTCAATAATAAAAAGTAGCTTTGTTTTCCATAAATCATGAATCCATTACTATGGTCAGGAAGGAAAGAGAATACGAAATTTACCTGAAGTATGGCTCAGTCTCACCCTAGCTCTTTATCAGGATAATATTGCCTAGCTTAATATCATAAAATATTTAGCACATGGACCTAAGCAACATTTAACCCTTGTCTGGATTTCTTCTGGGTTACTTTGCCTGTGAAACATTTATCTCCCTATCTTCCACCACTGCAACCCACACACCAGAGACCCACTCTCTAAGAACAGTGTTTAAAAATGATTCACTGCATGTGTTTGGATCTGACATGTTTAATTACAGTGCTCCATCTGCATGAGATAATAAAGACGAGCAATTGAGAAGAGTCAGAGAGGTGCTAGGATTCAGATTGGATCCCAGATGTTTTGTGTGTGAAAGCATGATACAGGTTATCAATCGGGGAGTTGATAAATGGGCATCAGGAGGCACATGGTGATTGAATGTAATTAATTACTTCATTGGAAAGGAAGGAAGCATGAACTAACAATACAAAGTCAGGGGTCTGTCTAGCAGCATGTTAAACAACATTCATGTATTAACATCTAAGGGTATCTATACGTTATGGATATGACATTGTCTGTTATAACGTGCTGCCTTGCTCAGGGCTAAAATTTGAATCTGTGAGCTTCAGAGCCAAAGATGTCAATGTAAGTAGTTCAAGGTAATGAACTTGGTCCCAAGGTTGGTGTTACCGAAGATTTATTTCTGTTGATCAGGCACTCACTGAACAGGCAGTTTTACAAGTTTGAGTAGTGAGACCAAATCTTCACCTGTCCCCCTCAGAAAATCCAAGCATGAATACTTGTTTTAGGAGTAGCAGTAGTATTATTTAGGGAAGCTTTCCAGATAGTAGCACCCCCTTCACAGGGACATAAGTATTGCTGCTAGACCTCATGACCCAGACATGATAGGAGTCTGGCAGACACTTGTACATTAGTTCTCACGGAAGTTGGGCATTCATTTGGGGCTCTGGCTAAACTTTCAATTTATTATTGTCATAGCAATAAATAAATACAAAGACAGGGACACAGCATGATTGTTTTTGTTTCAGACAGGTTGCCTTCCATGATGAGATCATTCCAACCTCGGTGTTTTTCAGGATCTAGCACTTACAAGTCACATGGCTGGACTAATACTGCATCTAAGAAGATACGTAAGTGCTGCAGCTTTGCTGCTTTTCTTGGTAACATACTGTGAATTACTTATGCCAACTCTTTGTTGTCCTGGAGGCTTTGATGAAAGGAAAAAAACGCATGAGTATGCAGCTTCACTTATAGACCACAGTAGAACGGTTTGTGAAACAGATGCATCAGCAGGTAGTAGAGTTGGTTACAAGTTGTTGTAAAGATTGGCTGACCACCTACATGGATGTGATGTATTAGCTGAAATTGTAGCAAGAGGAAATTCGCTGGATCCTATCATAGAGGATCTGTGATTACCTGGGTATAACAAGTATATTTTTTTCTTCTCTCATATCTCTGTGAATCTGGTGTTATATTGGCAGTATAGCTTGCAAAAACTGTCCTGCACATCCCAGTTTAAAGAGATATGTAGGCACGAGCCTGACTTTAGAAAATAATGTAAAACTGTTAATGAACACTCTTCATCAGAGCATGAACCAGCTGGTTCCCGTTTCCATAGTGTCTGAACTTCACAAAACTTTAGTGCACGTATCCTCTGCACATGTCTCTGTAATGGCACAACATTCCCCATTCAGCAGTTGGGAATGGCACACATATTTACGGACTTTCAAAGAGAGCTAGTCACGTAACACGCTTTTATGCATTCCTGTGAGTCCCACAATGCATCTTTTAGCAATTTTGTACTCCTAAAGGTCTTTGTAGTAATGGCTGTAAGTGATTTTCTGAGGATGTCCATGGGAGAGCAGGAACCTGAATTTAGTTACGTTGTTACCCCAGAAATACCCCATTCTTGTGATTTATAACTAATGGTTCTAATAAAAAATGAGAGAAGACAAATGGCTACATTCATCACAGAGACAAGGTAAGTGCATTTAACTGTTTTTATATATGTATTATAGTGAAAGGCAGGTGTCGTCCATTGCCCCAAATTCTGCACGTCTTTGCTTATGCACCTTCTATTATTGCCTAAAACAATAGCCCATAATAAAGTAGGTTGCTGAAGAACATATAGGTTCTATTACATGTGCAGCTGCTGCAACATTTTAAATTCTATTTGTTAAGGGATACAGACATCAGCTCTATTAAATTATCTGCCTATGAGAAATGTGGGAAAGGAGGGACCATTAGCAAATGCCATATGCTAACCTCAGCCTTGTCCACACTATAATATAAGTTTATGAACAAAGGCATATTCCCATTTGTAGTTACCTCATATGAAAGAGACTTACAGGGTCATCACATCCATTGTTCATTCAGACTAAGGGATGAGGTTTGGGCAAGGGAAAG